>NW_027176207.1:18142750-18582750 GCF_023055335.1 Clinocottus analis | reverse complement strand
CTCCATTTTGCTTCCTTCCTCTTGCAACTTTTTCTTTCTTTTCTGTTTTCATGCCCTCTCTCTTGTCTCACGTTCTCCTTTCATGCAGTTGTCTCCCTGTGTAGTTATTTAACCGCCCCTCCATTCTCACTTTTATTCTATTCCCACTTTACTTTATCTGCTCACATTTTTCTCCACCCCCCTCCCTTTCCGTCTTTTGTAGCCCGCTGCCTCGCTCTCTCTTCCTCTATCTTTCTACCTCTATCACTATCATTTGTCTTCCTTGACGACTTGTCATCTCTCTGTGTTTTCAAAGTCTGATGATTCTTTTTTTTCTTCTTTGCTGTCATTTCTGTGTCTAACATTATTTTTTGTTCCCTTTTTTTATCTGGCGAAGTGGACGTTCCTCGAGCTGAAGTGATCCTTTGTCGCTCCCTGCTCGACCCTTCTTTACATCATCAGGTGGAGGATTTCGGCGGGAGGAGGAGGGGGCGATTGTGTAACCCTCCCGAGAGATACAAACTGTCGTGACATTTGCGATTGTGCACCAAAGCATGCTCCTTTCAGAAAAAATGAAGACGAAAACTTGACAATCACTGAAAGCCTTGTGAAATCACTGAAAGAGAATACTTCTTAGCTCTCCAAATGCACTACACGTTCTCCTTTTAACAATCAAACTATTACATCTGACACTCTGTCATCTGTTTCTTACAATGGAGTGTCCCGACATCCGCGAGGCGGCTTTCAGCAGCGAGCTTGTCGGACCTCGTCACGGTGCCTCCGTCCTGCTCCTTACAGACGTTGTAATTGGGAGTCGGCGTACGACAATCTTTTAACCCGACAATCAGGCGCACTTCACTCTGAAGTGGGCCTGATATGCAGATTGTTCTTCTTCTCACAACTGCTTCTGTCACTTGCAAAATGCACAGGCGAGTAGGACAAAGTGAGTGCGCTTCAGGAGACACTGCGCAATAATTGTCTGCGGCTATTTACAATTTGTACGACCCATCACATCTGGAGCAGTGATTGTCAACCGGTGTGCCGCGAGAGGTCGACATGTGTGCCGCGGGAAAATGTCCAATTTCACTTCATAAGTTTGAACAAATCATTTTTTTATTGTTGAATCGTCTGAGCCTGCAAAATAGTGGCTGGCCAGGTAATTAAATGCTGCTCCATGCCAGTAGATGGCGCAATAATTACCTTCCATATATGCTGTGTTATGCAACAACGTGACATTTTGGAACTTTTTTGGGTTGTTGGTGTGCCAACAACCCAAAAAAGGTTGAAAAACACTTCTCTGGAGTCTCCCTGTGATCACAGTCTTACGCATTTTACTTTGATAAAACATTTATTTTAATTATATTCCAACTCCGCCCAGTCAACAGCTACACATTTCTTTTGGGCCGCCGCTCAAAGCTCAGCAGAGTTTTGATGGAGTATATCTTTAAATTCCATTTTCTAAAAGAAATAAATAAAGGCATGTGTGACCTTCTGCTGTCTTTTCCAGTCATGTAGTAATTTGCCCTGTGGTAGCACTTAGTGAACCAGAAGTAATACCATTCCCCAATTCCCCTGGATGAGAAATGTGAACAAGACAGCTCTCAAAGTTAAGAGCTGAAAGTTTGACACACAACACACATGCTTGTAATAATAGGGGGTTATAGAAGATGAGAGCTTAAGAAAGTATCCTTTTGATATCGTTCAAGAATAGTACGAGCAATGATCACTCAAAGTTGTCATTTTCCATCCTGGGAGCAGCTGAGGGTGAGGGGGAAAGTGGCCGGGACTCGGCGAGCGATAAAGTACATGTCATTGAAGACAGAAGAGAATGAAGCAGAAGGAAAAACACGACATTCTTACAGATAGCGGATGCCGGTGTCCGGAGGTCACCTGTGTCTTAAAAACATCTTCAAAGACACGGCAAAAAAAAAGAAAAAAGGAAATTATAGTCCAGCTCTGCAAGGTCAAATCTTCCAGTGTGTGATTGTGAGGCAAAATGTGAAAAGGTGGTGATCTGGCAGAGTGGAGTTTAGAGGAAGTAGACTTTGTGAAAGCTGGCTTTAGTGCTGAGGAATGCTGTGAGAAGTCAATTTGAAACACTCCGCCCCATACTCATCGTAAAATGAGAAGAACTCAACAACAAAAAAACAGCCGAGGGGTGAATACAATCAGCCGCCATGAGCTCATGACGGGATGGTGGTAATTCTGCTCTATTTCTAAGAAGGAGTGTCCGGGCATCGTTTGACAGGTTGAATGTTCTCGAGGCTATTTGGATGAGATTGAGTGGAGATTTATTTGGACACAGGTGGCATGACGTGTCTGCCGACTGCGAGGCAGGAAAGAAGATGACAAGACGATCGCATGACGAAAGACAATTGTGGTCGTAGTTGCAATGTTTAAATAAAAATTTTTTAAAAAAGGACGCTCGGTTTCAGATGATCATCCGCCGTCTCTCTTCCAATCGCTCGGCATGGTCCACCTCTTCCCTGACACCGCGGCGGTAGAATAATCTTCTTTTCGCAGTCAGAAATCTCATTTTCCAATTCATGCTGAAAACCCATCATCTCCAGCGCCATCGCGCCGCGTGCTCCAACTCAACCTCCGACACCTTCCCATCAGGGTCCGTCTGCTGCATTTCCCCCCGGCAGACATGGATTACACGAGCGCTAAACAATGTTATGTTAGCATGTGTGCTCGTTGCCACCGTGTTTTAGGACGGCCGAGTCGAGGTTCTCGGGTGGATCCACCTCCTCCCCTGCTGACAAGAGCCCTTCTGACCTAAACCTGGTCTGGGGGCTTCGCTGTCTTGTTCACCTTTTTGTTCCAGGTCAGATCCAGTTTAAATAACTCGGAGTCAAACCGCTGTGTAAAAGTTTCATGTCAGGATCCAAGAAAGAGTTTGCTCGTATCACATTACAATAAAAGTGTGTGCCAACTGCATCGCAGTTGATTAAATGTACGCAACTAAACCACTTGGGAGCGGCCATCAACCGCCATGACATCTGCATCTCTTGCGTCATCGGCAACATGTCGGCTGCAGTCCAGTGTGAACATCAATGTAACGTAGGTTATTACTTTCCTTTTCATTATAGTCCAAGTTTATCATATATTATGGATTTTAGTTGGATTTTTTTTCATAGTTGCCCTCCTAATAGACTCCAAACGTATCCCTGTATGTACACTACCGTTCAAAAGTTTGGGGTCTCTTAGAAATGTCCTTATTTTTCACAGAAGCTTTTTACAATGAAGATAACATTAAATTAACCAGAAATACTCTCTCTACATTGTTAATGTGGTAAAAGACTATTCTAGGTGGAACAGCTGGTGAGAGAAGCTATACAACGGGCCTTCCTTTGAGCTGCTTGAGTATCTTGAGCATCACATTTGTGGGTTCGATTAAACTCTTAAAATGGCCAGGAAAAAAATAAACTTTCATGTGAAACTCGCCAGTTTGAAGGCTATTTTATGCCGGAACTTGCGAAGGAACTGAAAATTTGTCCGGGTGACCTCAAACTTTTGAATGGTAGTGTATATCTCTCTCTATATAGAGAAGAAGATATCTTTACCATACAGTGCACCTTATAAATACTCACTGTGTGCATCTTTTGGTTGCTGGCACACACCAAAAGTAACTCCGGGAGCAGCAGTACAACTCTCTCGCAGTGAAACCTCAAACTTTAGTGACGAGTGTATTTGCACTGAGTACGTCTGTATTGCCGCTGCTATTTTTAACTCCCTCCCGCCGTATCCTCTTTATTCACCGTCCCCTCAGTGACTTGCCTGGTCCGGCGAGGCCTCGGTGAGGTTGAGTGGCGCTGCAGCCGGAGGTTAAAGGCCCTGCTGCCAGTGCCAGCATGTAACAGTCCTCTGCTCTCAATTCTCAGATGGTTAGGTTGTTAGAAATGCCCGCCAGCTGATCCCAGAGGGGTGGAGCAGTGTGTCAGCTCCCGAGCTGAGAGGAAGAGAGACGGGGTGAGAGAGAGAGAGAGAGAGAGTGTGTGTGGGTTCTAAATCTATCTTTTTTTCCTCCTGTTGTCTCTTTCAGCTGCTCACTTTTTTCCACATTTCCCATCGTTTCCATGCACCTCGTACTCACTCTCAGAGTTCTCCTTCTGTGTCTATTTATATTGCGCCAAATCATAAGTTTTAAAGGGCACTTTTCATATATAGAGCAAGTCTAGACCATATATTGTCTCACGTAGACCCAACTATTGCGCAGAGGACTAATTGGGCGCCACACTGACTGAAGTCCCACTGTATGACGTCATCACTCGGCCTCAGGGGGCTCTTTGCTGCTTTTACCCAAACCTTAAAATGGGACCAGTGCTTACACCTCACTCTGCACGGACACTGGACCAACTAGAGCAGAAATGACAGAGCAAAAGAAAAAGGTGGAACAGCTGTCAGTTGTAAAAACACAAGAGGAGACCGGGGACAAAGCCTCTGGTGGCTCTGCTCACTCAGCCAGGCGACGTCGGGATGGAGCACGCCGTAGACGTGATGTGTGTGTTGTTCATGTTCGACGTGTTTTCAGCTTACCATCAGTCATGTTGCTGGAACAATAAAGTTGATGAAAAGCCAATCGTAGAGCCCATCAGGTTCATAAGACTTCCCTTTTTCAAGTCATATTTGCATCCTTGACTGGAGTTGCTGGTGTGAGACGACGTGCACGCACAACCAGATGGTCTCACAAGTTACAGCTAATTGTAAACCGCCAAAAAAGCTAAATCATTAGATCACAAGATAGCCGATGGGCTCCGTTATTGCGTTTCCACCAATGCCTTAGGCCTCTTTTGCTCTTCACACGGATTGTTAACCGGCGTTCAACCAAACCCCGCTGCGTCGTGATTGGTCAATACCACTCGGGACTACAAACAGAAAACCGGAACGTTTTCCAAAACCAATATCTTGTCCCGTTGCCCGCAAATGAATGCAATATATGTTAGAGATTAATGTTAATATACCTGACGATATAGATTATTGCTAAGCCCGAGGTACACCCCTGAGAGACATATGCAAATTATGAGTCAAGTGATGGATGCCAGACTGTATGCATTTGAAATCAATATTCTCTCTCCACAGTTTCTGTTTCCCGAGAGCTCGGGAACTCCAACGTTGCTGCTGGAGGGCGATTTGTTTGTTTGTGTGTTACCTACACACCTCCTGTGCCCTGGTACAAGATGGTTGGATTGCCTCGGCGCTGCTTTATAGGGGGTGTAGTGCACCGCTGTAGCTTAAGGAGACGTGTATGGGTGTGTCTGCCAAAAGCCAAGTGATCCCCGAGCTTGGTCTGGGGGCTGGAGGCTTGAGTTGAACCGACAGATGAGAGGGTGGGGAGGCGGGGAGGGAGAGGGGGGGGGGGGTTGTGCTGGTTGGTGTTGTTGTTGTCCCCCTGGTTTGAAAAGCCAGTCGGTATCTGACCTCTAACCTCCCACCGCCGCCTTTGGCTGTGGCACATCCACAAGCATGCACAGGGTCACGCAAGCAAACCGATGCCCACGCTCGCATTGGGCAGCTTTCACAAATGCACATATAAAACAGGACACACCACACATAAGTTATTCGAGCCACACTTCATGGCGGAGGACACACACACACACAAAAAGAGTAGATAAAAGACAATGGATGGTAAGAGAAAGAAAATGTCATTTCAAATATAATTTCAAATTCCAAGGGAGAGAGCTGGAAAGGAGTGGGCGTGCACATGCCTGCATGTATGAAGTGTCTGAAGTCTGCAACTCAATTCCTGTTTCAAAGGTAATCACGGTGACATTGTTCACAGCTATGATTATCGCGAGCATGCGTGTGCATACATAAAAAGCAGAGCCACGGGGCCTCGAGCGGCATGATTATGTGGTTTCTGTGTGCAACGTTTGATGTGAAAATGAAAAATATTTTTTAAAGAACTGCAGCCCTATTGTGCTGTGCTACTCCCCGCTCTCTCACTTGCTTCCTCATTCAAAATGAAGCTAATAGCAGGTGTGTTGCAGTTTTGTGCACGAGAAAATCAAAGCGAGGTAGAATAGACCATCAAAGAGTTGTGCGTCAATGAGACCCAAAACAAACCATAATGCCTTACACCTCAATCACTGCTAACTGGTTTAGAGAACCAATACGATGGCAAACAAGAGGAATATCATAGCGAGAGGCACAAATATATATTTACAGTCGGGCCAGAAGAAAATTGCTCGCTACTAAAAATATTGGAATTCTGCAGATTTCAGAAGCTGCCAACTTGTACTTTCACCGCTTCTTATTAATAGTCAGCACCAGCACTACGTCTGTCCAGTCAGTCAGCCAGTAAACTACTGTATGCCACTTAACAAGTTACCAAACAGCCTGACATGCGGCAAGTCATCCAGTCAGTCAAGTCAGTTTGCCTGTGAGTGTGTGTTGTAGGTGAACTGAATATAAATAGACAGCGAGAGGGACAGAGAAGTTTGCTTCAGCACCACGGAGAGAGGCGGAAGAGTTTGTTTCAGCACCACGAAGAGACAGAAGAGTTTGTTTCAGCACCACGAAGAGACAGAAGAGTTTGCTTCAGCACCACGGAGAGAGACAGAAGAGTTTGCTTCAGCACCACGGAGAGAGGCAGAAGAGTTTGCTTCAGCACCACGGAGAGAGACAGAAGAGTTTGCTTCAGCACCAGGGAGAGAGGCAGAAGAGTTTGCTTCAGCACCACGGAGAGAGACAGAAGAGTTTGCTTCAGCACCACGGAGAGAGACAGAAGAGTTTGCTTCAGCACCACGGAGAGAGGCAGAAGAGTTTGCTTCAGCACCACGGAGAGAGACAGAAGAGTTTGTTTCAGCACCACGGAGAGAGACAGAAGAGTTTGCTTCAGCACCACGGAGAGAGACAGAAGAGTTTGCTTCAGCACCACGGAGAGAGACAGAAGAGTTTGCTTCAGCACCACGGAGAGAGAC
This sequence comes from Clinocottus analis, assembly GCF_023055335.1. Taxonomy (NCBI): domain Eukaryota; kingdom Metazoa; phylum Chordata; class Actinopteri; order Perciformes; family Cottidae; genus Clinocottus; species Clinocottus analis. The sequence goes on along the minus strand of NW_027176207.1, from coordinate 18,575,848 downwards.
AGAAGAGTTTGCTTCAGCACCACGGAGAGAGACAGAAGAGTTTGCTTCAGCACCACGGAGAGAGGCAGAAGAGTTTGCTTCAGCACCACGGAGAGAGACAGAAGAGTTTGCTTCAGCACCACGGAGAGAGGCAGAAGAGAGAAAAAGGGGCCTGCAATCTAATTGGAATGGTTTGGACGTGACCGAGAAGTATTCAGTGTTTGACATGATAAGAGCTGGTCCAGGGAATACGCATCCCTTCTTATCTCCTTTAGCGTAGCGGCGACTGTGGAACAGTGGTAGAGCAGATCAGCTGTTTGACAACCGGCTCCGCTGGTCCATGTCGATGTGTCCTTGGGCAAGACACTTGACCCCAATTTGCTCCTGCGGCCTGTGCCTGCATTGTGTGAATGTTGCATGCATACTTAGTGAGTCCTGATGGACAGGTGGAAACCGCCATCAGTGTGTGAACGAGTTTTAACACACTTTGAGTGGTCGGAAGACTAGAGAAGCGCTACACCAGTACAGTCCATCCAGTCCATTTACCATCGGGTACTCAATGTACAACATCCTCTCATGAAAGAAAGGGAGATAATGCCATCCCACAATTCCTTGAAGCGGCAACATTTAATGCAATGCACCATTCGGTCATCAACACAATAACACAATGGATGAATTGAAAACGTCTTTCTGAGGAAGTGTGTGTGTGTGTGTGTGTGTGTGTCGGAAGGGAACTTGTACAGTGTTGGTTTGTCACTGTAAACATTTTCTGTTATAAATAAAGCACACTTTTAGTTGTATTTTCTGTATATCATGGTTGTCTTTCCTCATGAATTCTTCGCACCTTTCCTTGAACTCATGACATCGTCCATCGAGGTCAAGCCAACGTGGTCAGGATGAGACGTAAGACGTAATTGATTTGACTTTTAGATTACAGCCTGCGTTTAAATGTTTTAGCAGAAAGAGAGAGAGCCAACGAGAGGCTGGGTTTAAATGATTCAGCAGAGAGAGACCCAACGAGAGGCTGGGTTTAAATGTTTCAGCACCTTGGAGAGAGAGACACAGAAAAGGACACTGGAGACACTTTCTGGACACGCAACAAACAATTATCAAAGCGTGGTCAACCGTTACACTTGTTATCCCCACTGTGATGCCTATTTTGAATATGCGAGCATTCGCATCGTGTGCTAGATGGAGAGTGCACCGGGCTCGGCTCCCAGCAATACAGAACACCCGAGAGCTTTCCTGCATTTCAATTCCATTATATTTCTTTAATTGTCACCCGCCGCCTGAATTTTGTGTTTTCCTTTTCAATAAATAAACACTTTTCCCTTCAAAAATCATCACAGCGCCGACCAATTTTGAAAATGATTTACTTTCATTCAGCAGATCAGACACTCCACTCCCGATGGCAATGAAGTCGCATATCAATTTCAAAGTTACAATATATTGTATTTCCAACTCTCTCGCTCTGTCTTCCGCTCCGCCTCGCTCTGTTTTTGTGCACCGTCGCATCAATCGTGGGGAAGGAAGAGGGAGAATCCTTTAGAATAGTGGAATGAAATTAGGATTCAAATGAAATCTGGGTAAAAAAAATAGAGTTATGTCTCTCTATAAATGTATCACAAAGTGTTGGATCAATAACAAACAGACAATATGTACTCGCTCTGTAATTTACTTGGTGGGAGCTTGAGAGAATTGCTGTGTTTATCTTCTATATGCTCTCTGTGACATCATGCCCCCCATCTCTGTTTTTCAAAATCAGTACAAGTGTACTTAATTATAAAAAAACAAACATTCTTGATATAATTACAATACTCTCTTGCATGGTCCTCTTGTTCCCTTTTCCATCATCCTCTAGTTCTCTCTCTGTCTCTCGCTCTTGCTCTCGCTCTCTCGCTGGCTCACAAATCTTGAAAATTGAGATCTGAAGTATGGCGGCACTGGAAAGCCTTGATACGAGGCGACCACTCTCAGTCAAATGAAGACACTCCTTTGGCACAGAGAGAGAGAGAGAGCAAGAAAGAGAGAGAGAGAGAAGAGCGTGGACAGCCACACTCCTCCGTCTGAGAGATTGCTGCTTGGAGAACAAGTGGATCCTCCACTCCACTTTACCTGTCGTCACACATTCCCACTCTACTCGGAAACACTGATGAGAGCTGCAGTGTTTTAGTGTCTGAAAAGGACGGCGTACTTATATTTAGAATGTTCACTTCGCGCTTCGTCCTAGACGGTAAATAAAAGTTCTGCTCTGCAGTTTTAGGATGATGTTTTCCTGTCAGGAAACTCACCACAATAAGAAAAAATAAATATATATTTATACATGGACTGGACTCGCGGTTACATTTTTGATCCTTTCTGATTATCTACAGTTGAGTCAGTGCTCCACGTGGCCCCGGGATGATTTCATGCATTACAAGTCAATTCCACTGACTCACAGCTCACGATGCTCATGTGGACTTCTGGGCTTCTACTGTACTCGTCCGTCTGCACATGATGGACGAGCATTTCACCGGTGTGTTGTTGTGGGGTCTTCAAACCGCTCTAAGTACCCGTTGTTCCTGGTTTCTTGTCATATTCGCTGCCACATCACGGGGCTCCGTTTATTCCTTCGTTCCTCCGTTGATTGACTCACACGTTAAAAAACGAATAACTCTGGAGACGTTGATGCCGTTTCCATGATTGTCGATCGATTCCTCTTGAATCCGACAAACAAAATCTTAAGTTTAAACTTGAGTTTCGAAAGTAAATTCTGACGTGAGGTCAAAAGACTGTGCCGATGTCCCGTTTCACGTAAGGAAATAAAACCTTGATATTCAGTCCCGCCTCTTCCTCTTATACCAGCTTATCCTCATCAAATTAATATAAATAATTCACAAAAAGGCAATATTTCAAATATAAATATAAGATCCATTCATATGACAAAGGGACGTCTTTAGTAGACGTGGGGGAAACAATCGATACAGCATAGTATCGCGATATTTTGCGTGGCGATATTGTATCGATACACGGAAGCCATCGATCTTTTATTCAACCAATTATTAACGTTTTGGTCCTAGAATAATGAAATACATTTATTTTTTGTTGACAAAAATTTCCTTTGGGGACAATTTGCGGTTGAAAAAAATGTAATAAATCGCATTATATCGTGATACTCAATGTATCGCGATAATATCGTATCGGGGCTTAAGTATCGTGACGATATTGTATCGTGGGACCTCTGGTGATTCCCACCTCTACTCTTTAGATTATACAGATACATTATATGACATGATTTATAATCAAAAACATATATATGGCTCTGACACCCCTGTATACCGCCCGTGTCAGGGATCCAGCACTTCTATGCAGTGTCTCCTCAACATGAACTTCCATCCACACAGTAAGTTAGGTTGAGGCAACACAACCACTGACTTAGGTTTAGGAATGAAGCTTAAATGACATTAACTTCACTGACGAGCAAATCATGTGAAAAGTCCTGGAAGAAAGTCCTCTGTCTGTTTGATATATCCACCACCGCCTCACCAACACTGTGTGCACTATCTCTCTCTCTGCCTCTCTCTCTCTCTCTCTCTCTCTTTATACTACAGCAGTTGCTCTGAGCATCCAAAAATTCATTTTGGAGTTAATTGAAAGTGCGCTGTGTCGATGTCATACGCCAACGGGCACCGGCTTGATGGAATAAAGTGACCACAATGAGAACAAGTTGCCAAAAAGGTTGCCGCACAACTGATGTTGACGCTCAACGTGAAACTGAGAACAATTAACCTTTTGTAATTCAATTTGAAATATTGCATATGTGCTCTCTATACAAAATTGTCATTTCGCAGGTCCTGCTGCTTGTATACGGATTCCAAAACTTCTAAACTCACATAACCAGAAGTGTCAGAGGTGTCCGGTCATACTGTTCATCACGTTGATGGAAGCATGAGATTAACGTTAACATAATAAACCAGATGTGTCTAAAAAATAATGTGAAAGTGGAAGGAAATGTAAACCTGATGGATCTTCTCTTCACAGAGAAATGAAGGTGAAGGCTCCAGTCTGTAGTCCGCAGACTTGTGACAATTTGATTTGCTAATTAGACCGATGTCGCGTGGCTCACGTTCAGTAAGAAACAATCAACTGAACCTTGTTGCAGGAATGACAATACAACTCAGTCCAGACTCGTGTACTGTTCTCCACAGATGAGGATTTTGATTCGACGTGTACGGACGACCAGATCGGATTTGTTAGGAAACGACGATTGAATAAATGAAAAACAGGAGAGGTTTGTGTGAGGGATGCGGCATTATTGGTCAAGACAGATATTACGATTGAATGTTCATCCTCTTTGAGGCAATATGCCACCCAGGTGTCTGACGGGCGAATGGTGACGGCTTGTTCTGGTTTCTGATTCGGGAAAGCTCATGGCTTCAATTGTCCTTCCATCTTCCCGTAAGCCTTGACGAATGGAAAGCCTCGATGAATAAAATGTGTTGACAGTCGGTGTCCTGCGGATGCGGTCAGGATGAAGAAAATCACTCCGTTACGCATCCGACCGCCGTCAGTAGATTTCAGTCCGTCGGTGACACCGGAGCAAATGTCAGGAGACACCAACGGTATCACCGCCCCGATTGCTGCTCTTGATAATTTCTAGAATTACAACACGTCATCTTGGATCAGAGGTTCTCAAACTGTTTCTGTCACGCCCCACTTTGGAGGAAGCAAACTGTTCGGGCCCCACCGGCCCAACAACATGGGAACAACATGATCCAACTTTTTGACACTCCTCCATCCGTTAATAAAGGATTCTTAAAAAAGAAATGCATCAACACCCCGTGCCCCACCTGTAATACCTCCGCGCCCCACAAGAGGGTCGCGCCCCACAGTTTGAGAACCACCGGCTTAGATGAACAATCAATGTAATGGCTGTGAAGTTCATTTCTAGCAGACAGGGTTGGCCAAACACATCTCCTCAGTTCAACCCTCCTTTTTCCCTCGGCGGCCGACCATCACTCCCACATCTAGCAGTCTGAGTGAAGAATGTGCTTTTCATTGTAAAGTGTGCCGCATGTGACGACCCAGTGTGAACGGAGACGGCACATGAACGGAGATTTGAAGCTTTCAAGAATGGAAGTGGAAACATATTGTTTTGTTGAGGCTTATCAGCGCTATGCTAAGCAAAGTCGTGTCCCTACACTGAGATTAAACAATCTTAGCTCCCGGTGTTTAAAAAAAAAACAACAACTCAATGAATATGAGTCAAAGAGTCCAAAGGACGGAATACAATGGATTAACTTTGTGGAGTTGTTTTCTTTCTTGTTGTCCCCGCGCTTTGTATTCAACATCTCGATTGCACTTCTTTTCCTATTATGAGAAAACATTACAACCCGGTGGAAATGGTCACGGCAGACCGAGCAGGCGGGATAGCGGGCGTCTCGGCCTCCGCTGATCTCTTCTTTCAGCCGCTTCGCCCCCCCCCCCCCCCCTTCCTCCCCTCAGCCGGAGCGGCGGCCGCGTAATTCAGCCGGAGCGATGGGGGGGAACTCCCACCAATGATTGAACATAACGACGTGTGAGCCCATTAGCGGCTAATCAGAAACAGCAATGAAGCCGACGATGATGAAGGTGATGCCGGTGAGAGCGCCGTCGCAATCATCAACCCGCCCTCTCTCAAGAAGGGAGGGGAGGAAAAAAACACCAAGAAAACACATATTCTGCTTTCTGGGGAGAGTAATTGAATTGTTGGTGAGTGGATGCTGCTGCTGGGTTAGTGCATGTGGTCGCTGTTTACTCAACTACACACACACACACACACACACACACACACACACACACACACACACAAAAGCGGACATGGATACAGGAAGGGGGGTTATGAATAATGCATCCGGACCAGAGGAAGGAATCCGCTGCTTGTACACTTGTTGAAACAGTTTCAGTGTCATGTTCGCTTCTGGTTTTATTCCTCACTCATCTGAAAAAGAACTGCTGATGTAGTTGAATCAACAAAACATGAAACTGAGGTAATTTCTGCAAAAGCTGCAAAAAAAAAGAAAAGAAAAATCACATTCCAGCTCAGAAACAAGCCAAGTCCTGAAATCGCTGAAAAAAAAATCAAGGTTAAAAGTTCTCTTACGCTGTTTGAAAAGCTAAACATAGAAGAAAACTAGTGATTGGATAATTGTTGAACATTTCAAGAAGCGTTTAAGTGTCAAAGACTGTTTTATCTGCAGTCATTTATTATGGAAAAATAAATACTGCTTTTCTCTTTGTGCCCTTTACAAGCGTTAATTTGCCAAAACAGAATTAAATAAGCTCATTAATGCAGTTTCATTATTTTCCCTTCGTAAGCTTGTGTGTGTGTGTTCGTGTGTGTGTGTGTGTGTGTATTTTTGTACAGATAAAACTGATGCACACGTGTTTACTCTGTTTGCTGGATTTTGGCTCCGACTCTTTTCTTTAAATGAATAAGAAAAGGAAAGAAAGACAATGAGGATAATTGTTGAACCTATAAAATCAACAGCAGTAGTTTAGTCAGGAAAAATAAATACATTCCAGCATTTCCCTTTGTGCCCTTTTACAAGCTTCAATTTACCAAAACACAATTAAATAAGCTCATTCATGAGACTGGTTCAATATGTTCCCCTCATAATCTTGACATACAAGTAAATCCATCAACACCATCAATTAAATTGAGCCGTGAATTATGATAAAATAATGTCATAATTCATGATAAATAAATCATGTGCTGTACGATGACAACAATATATGTATGAATAGGTACGTTTCCCCTCCTTAAATCTGCATGCACTCATTGTCTCGGCGAACAAGAGGAACTCTTCAAAATAAACTAGGAGGATTAAACAACAGATGTTTGTGACAAACAGAATGTTTTGTTTACCACTTTTAACGCCCTGAACCAGTAATGTGTGTCATAAAGAGCCTCTTCACAGACAAGATGTGTCGAAGACGAGTCACAGCTTATGTAAATCACTTTCATGTGTAACTTCCTCAAGTGCAGTTTGTGTTTCCTGTGACACACAAACAAAACACACACACACACACACACACACACACACATATATATATTAGGAGAGGGGGAAAAAATCAATACAGCATAGTATCGCGATATTTTGCGTGGTGATATTGTATCGATACACGGAAGCAGAGTATCAACCTTTTATTTGATCAATTCTAAACGTTTTGGTCTGAGAATAATGAAATTAATGTATTTTTCGTTGACAAAATTGTCCTTTGGGAACAATTTTTCGGTTAAAAAAAAATGTAATAAATCGCATTATATCATAATACTCAATGTATCGCGATAATATCGTATCGGGACTTAAGTATCAAGACGATATTGTATTGTGGGACTTCTGGTGATTCCCACCCCTATCTATCTATCTATCTATCTATATATATATATATATATATATATATATATATATATATATATATATACATTTATTCCCTCTCAGCATTTGCATGTTCGCCTTTGCCACTTCCCAGTGAGCATTAAAGCGACGTGTTTCTGTGCCAGTAGAAATCATTACATAAATGCATTATTCAGATGAGTGTTCATTTTTGTTCCTGCGTGCAGCTTGTGTTGGTACGCAGCGCTTCACCGTCAGCACTCACAGGCCGGCTTTCACTTGCCGAGAGCTCCGTCCAAACCGAAAGGCTTTAGCTGGCGACGCTTCACAGTCATTGTAAGAGCGAGGTGGACACCATCTGACCATGTGACATATTTAGGGGCTAATTGTTGAAGGAAAAACTGAATCTACTGTCTTACAGACACGTTTTTGCAACATTTTAGTCATAATATTAACATTTTAATGAAGTTACAGATTAACTTTTGTGCAGAGAAAACTTTCAGAGGTTGTTTAGTGTCACCAGATATTGAATATACACATATGTGGACATTAATGCACAGGCAGAAGCTGTTTCACTGTACAATATGTGTCAGTGACGAGCGGTGAGGTTCGTGGGACACGACCCCAATGGAGTCGCTGAAATCACCATTCAAACGGCGGTTCGCACATTGACCAACGGTAGTTTTTTTTTTCACATTTCATATCATCATTCTTTTCACACACATATCAGGTACATGTTTAATATATATTCCACTCATTTATAGCGGCTCAGAGAAAGAACGCATGTCCTCCGCGCCACGCCTGGGCTTTTGATCCGCTATCGCAAATCACAATACAAATAAAGATAGTGAGGAGTGACTATATTTGGACTGCGGAGGAGCGATGGAGACACGCCGTATCGTAGCGAAGAGACCTGTCAATCACAAGGTATACGCCCGCCCTGAAGCCTTGACTCAGAATAACTCGCGTTCGAGTCATTTCCCAACGCATTTGGCTTCGTGCACACAAGTGATGATCCACCGCCTGATTTTGAGCCCATTTTATTAAGTCGGCGAACATCAAATTCCAATTAGGATGACATTTGTGAATCGCTGCCAAATTAAAACAAATGTAAATGACTAGTAAGTGAGAGGATTCATTGACTAAATGAAACGTTCACTGGCATTAGCTTTGCACTGATGGGGTCAGAGGAGCGGGAGCTTCCTCCAAGACTGTCATGAAATGACCAAACAATAGGGACGCTGAGGATCGGCAGATGTTTGATGCTTTGTTGCCTGACGCGTCCAAACCGTACAGTGATGGAGGTTCAGGGGGAAGTTGATGATTGACATGTCAGCTGGACCCTCCCGATGTGTTCGTTTTTCAGGTTCAGTTTGACCCGGTGCGCGTTAAGTCATCCAAAAGTTGTCGGAAAGCAAAAAATCCTAAAGAATATATAGTTTGTACCTCATCACCAACACCGTCACCAACACGTCAATCAGTTTTTAGTGGAATAGAGTTTTTCAGCCCTCAATAGATCAGAGTTCATTGAGGCCAACTCACTCGTTTAAATGAAAAATACATGTTCAAACGATTGTTTAGGTACATTGGAAAAACATAGACATAAACTGTATTGGTCTACCATAACATCTATTTTTTCTAAATTTCATTTGCATTTTGAATTTTTTTTTTTTCATGGGATGAACCAGACCCTTTATGTTTTTAGTTATAATTATTATTTGTTTTTCATTTCTGCATGTATCTTCTTCTTCTTCTTCTCCTCGTCTGTTTACCTTCATCTTCATCTTCATCCGTGTCTTTAAGTGCTTCCTCCTAAATGAATATCAACACATCTCAATATTTTATTTATTTTTTTGTGTTCAGCCAACAAAAGATAGTGGCTCAAGTCAACGTGACTGAACACCGAGTCAGGTGACTTCACATATGAGCTCATTTTACTCCTGGTCTCGTGTTCCCACTGAACTTCATAGAAGATTGAAGACTCGTCGTCTCTCGCAAAGTCTTTCTTTTGCTAAAATATCAAAGGTTCAGATGAAACTAATGCAAAATGAACGAATGACAAATAGAAAAGCATGCCCTCTCTTTTGCAGCTGCGGCTTTACATCTGTGTGTTTGTCTGTGTGTGTGTGTGTGTGTGTGTGTGTGTGTGTGTGTGTGTGTGTGTGTGTCACAATGAGCTCCGTATCTTGCCCACAATGCAAAAACAAAAAGAGTTTCTCTCAAATTGGGGGGAGGAACCGGTTCATGGTTGTGTTATCAGTAATGATCCCGTTTCCAGGAGCACACGCTGTGTCCTGGGAAGCACCAGCTCCTCAGCGGCAGATCCATTATGGATCCATTATGGATCCATAATGGATCCATAATGGATAATCAGCAGCCGGCAGAGATTCAGCGGTTAATATCGACGCAAGGAAGCAGGACTTTGTGCCGCCGGCTGCCCCCGACGATGAAAGGTTTGGAGCCCAGAGCACTTTTAGAAACTCCTGTTCCTCACTCGCTTCCTCTCTGAAACAGCAGACTGATATTATTATTATTATATTTCACAACAGCTATTGATTCATTTGGTTCCATAGCTCTCTCTGCACATCTAGCAGAGTGAGAGGACATGTTGAGGGAGGAAGTCGCAGTATAAAGACAATATGAAGACAATATGAAGACAATGTGAAGACAATGTGAAGACAATGTGAAGACAATATGAAGACAATGTGAAGACAATGTGAAGACAATGTGAAGACAATGTGAAGACAATATGAAGACAATGTGAAGACAATGTGAAGACAATGTGAAGACAATGTGAAGACAATATGAAGACAATGTGAAGACAATGTGAAGACAATATGAAGACAATGTGAAGACAATATGAAGACAATGTGAAGACAATGTGAAGACAATATGAAGACAATATGAAGACAATGTGAATACAGCGAAACATGTTTGAAGTCATTCTAATTTTGTTTGAAAAGCTTTGTTGGAAAGATAGACAATACATGTTGTGTGTGTAATATATATATATATATATATATATATATATATATATATATATATATATATATATATATATATATATATATATATATATATATATATATTAAAAGATCATCTTAATTCATCCCCATGAGAAAATGTCTTTGTAGCAGCAGGAAGTGAAGTTACAGAGTAGTCATAAAAATATAAAGTATTAAAAATACTCAACATATACAACACAATAAAGAAGCAGAACATATTAAATGTAAGAAAACTTATGAAGAAAATGCAAACATTCAAAGTATATACAGTGTATATAAAGCATATACAGTGTATATAAAGTATACACGGTGTATATAAAGTATACACAGTGTATATAAAGTATACATGGTGTATATAAAGTATATACAGTGTATATAAAGTATACACGGTGTATATAAAGTATACACAGTGAAATCTGTATTAAATGAACTACCTAAATGACAAAAGAGGTGTGAGGGTTATTGATATTGATTTAATTGAGGGAGGATCTGTCCAGAGGTGATTTATTATAAAGTCTTATTGCAGTTGGCAGGAACGTTCTCCTCTAGCTGTCCTTGAATCCGTCTGTTGCAGAAAGTGCTCCAATTATCAGTTTACATTTTTTTTAAAAATCGTATATATATTCATATCTTCTTTAAAAAAATCCGGGTTCTCTCGGGTTCTTACGGGCTTTGAAATGCAATTATTAAGCATTATCTTTCTATTGCAAACTAAAGTATCCAATTTGACGCAAAAGTAATTTAATGAAAGCACATTTCAATGTCTTTGACATCTAAATACACGTAAAGCAACGATTCACTTCCATGGAATAAAATAATAAATCAAATCAAACTACTTCACGGTGGAAGCACGAGGAACAAAATGTCATTTCTACGCACACTCACACACACACGTATGTGCAAAAAGAGACATAATCAAAATATAAGATGAAAAAAATGACAGTCTGTAAAGTAAATTAACAAAGTGCTTTGCAGACAAATAAAACAATATCAACTCAGAGGAAAAGCGAAACAATGAAGAACTAAATGAATTCAAACAAAACGAACCCATTAAAGGCACAAACCAGGACATACGCTATATGAAGCGTGTGTGTGTGTGTGTGTGTGTGTGTGTGTGTCTGAGTGTGTGCCAGGGCTTGTAAGTGTCCGTGTGTTTTCCTTTGCTGCATGAGCGCGTGCGTCTTTAAATATTCTAATCGATGTTTACGACCCCTGGCAGGAGGAGGGCTGTCACTGTGCCAGCATCACTGCAGCTGGGGACTGTGCACCCCAACACACACACACACACACACACACACACACACGGACACACACACACGGACACACACCGTACCACCTTTCCTCTCGCCTCACTAATTATCTGCACTCTTTCCTCTTCGGTTGCTGCCGCTCCTCTTACAGGTTCCTTTAACCTCTAAACATCCCGATTCCACCCTCCATCCTTTCTTACTCCTCTCTCATCCTCTCTCGCCTTGTGTGTGCATGTATGTGTGTGTGTGTGTGTGTGTGTGTGTGTGTGTGTGTGTGTGTGTGTGTGTGTGTCTCTCTCCCTCTCTTTTCGGGTTTCAAATCATGATCCCCCTCTGCTGCTGCAAGGAAAACTCCACCTACTCAGCGCTGTTAATGTAGTCACTGACAGTGTGAGTCTCTCTCTCTCTCTCTCTCTCTCTCTCTCTCTCTCTCTCTCTCCCCCTCTCCCTCTCATGGGCATCTCCCCCTAACCTTCCTCCTCCTCCTCCTCCTCTCCGAGCATCCTCCTCTCACACCGCTCTCCGTCTCCACTTGCGCTCGCAGCCTCCTGCCTGTTCGCTGCTCTCCGCTCTCCTCTCTCCGCCTATCTTCCTCTATCGCACACACACAAACACACACACACACACACACACATTTTCACACACACATTCACACACACACATGCATGCATACCCTCTCCCCCTCTCTCACTGTCTCTCTCTCTCTCTCAGACACAGTTTGTCCTGTGCAGACTTGAGGAGCCGTGAAGAAGAGATGATGCTGGTGGTGATTCTCTTGGAGCTTCAGTGGTGATTTCCAAAAAAGAAAAACAAGAAAAAGAAAAGAAAACTAGACACAGAACAATGTTGATGCACCAGCAGCTCTTCCCTCTGCGCTGTGTTGATCTGCCCGCCTGCTGCTGCCCAGAATCAGCCCATTTCGGGGGGATTTAAGCGACAGAGAGTGCGCTGCGCCGGCTGTGCGCTCTGCGGTTCTGGTGCGCTGCATCTTCTTCTTCTTCTTCTTCTTCCTCCTCCTCCTCCTCCTCTTTATCCCTCCACTGAAGGATGCTCAGCTCTCTCGGCAATCAGGAATATTACTACCACAACTACCAATACTCTCGCTGCTGCTGCTGCTGCTGCTGCTGCTGCTGCTGCTGCCGCCGTCCACTTCTCTGCCCCGACCACATCGCAGTCCCGGGAGCCCCGAAGGGAAGAAGAAGCATGTCAGAGGCGCCCGTGTTGCACATGGAAATGAGCCGTCTGCCGCTGGTTCTGCTGGACTCCAGCCTCTAAAACGCAGACTTGAGATTATCTGCAAAAATCACTGAGGAAAAAAAAGGCTCAGATGAAATTGAGGATCCTAAGAGTTCCTATCTGACGAGCCAAAGATCCCCCCAAACCCCCCCCCACCCTCTCTTGGGTCACTGTATCTCGAGGAGCACCAGCTGCTACATCAGCTCAATGGTTTTCTGACTTATCCAAGACTGCGATTTTGGCATCTGACTAAGGAGGTAAGGCTGCTTTTCACTTTGACTTTGCTGTGTTGCTTCTTCGCTGGCATTTTCCACTCGTCCTGAGCCACATTGATTCGGTACTTTGGAGAGGAACGGCTCAGTCTCGGCGACGTGGCAGATGGTGCTGTGCTGTGTTATCCTCTGGGTCAGCGAGAAGCTCCTTTTTTTTTAACGAAGAAACAACTGTGTCCACTGTTGAGCTGCTCTACCCGTATCCCCCGAGCGTTTGCTCTGATTAGTCATGACTGGCGGGCAGCGAGCGCTCTGTCCTGTGTGCCATGCATCATTCAGCGTCCCTCACTGTGTGTTTCTGCTCAGCAGACGCTTCAGATATGAGTGGCACTGCTGCGCGCTGAGGAGCGTGTTCGGCGGTTCGCGGATCGCCAGAACCTTCGGAGCATCCGCGGCGCTCGTTCCCACCGAGTTCATCGTGAGCGGCGTGCACGGGGATTCTGCAGCGCGCTCAGACGATGGACGGCAGCTGATGAAAGTTCATCACGTGCATGTTTATGGAGAGAAGCTCATCGTGTTGAAGACTCTGTTTAAGTTTGTAGCTGCGAGGGTTTTTTTTTTTCATTCTGTCACGTGGCAAAAAAACAAACAAACACGTTACCCGTTATTTGTTGCCGTGTGCCGGATAATCCTGACGACATGCAAGGCTTGTTCGGAGAGCTACCGTTTGTCAGCGCATCGCCTCCTCACATGCAGAGCTTGGCGTCCAGGTTGTGCATCGCATTTGGACGTCTGCGATACTGTATCACACGGCTGCTGCCTCGGGTGACTCCCTGATCTGGATGTGGGGTAATTGCATTCAGGAGTTCACTGTACAGTCCCCCGTTCGGCGTCTGTGCCGACGGGTGACTTCTTCTGAAGCGGTGCACATGACTGGCGAGGGGACATCGCGCCCCGGCGTCTTAACCCACGCTCCTCGCCGACGTTCGCTCACAGATGGTCGTGTGCTGGGTCATGCCCGTGAAGGGAATTTCAAACTGAAGGGGGCGGTTGCGTTTCGAGGTCGGCGGTAGTTTCCGGATCGGCGCCCCGTGACATTTGTCGAGCTAATTATTCAAACCGGAGTCAGTGGATGGGGAGAGGGGATGGAGAAACTTTTGATGAATGGAGAAAGACCTTCTGCTGGGATCAAATGCTCTGAAATCATTCACAGATGCATTCATGGTCCAACAGTGGTGGACCAACGCGCTCTCTTCAAGTGCATGAGACGAAAAAGAAGAACTTTCTTGCTTCACGTTCGTCATTTCTACGTCATTTAGTCTGCGCTGATCACAATGTAAAGTCGTCCACGTGAATGTAGTTCCCTCTGAACAGGTGAGGAAGTATCAGCTCACTTATGGTGGTCAGGTGGAGCGGTCAAACAAACACATTTCAGGCTTCCATCAAATAATCTGGCCAAGGGCAGCACATGAAAAATAGCCTTTCTGGCTCACTTACAGTTTTACTGTTGATTGGTGTGCATCGTCATCCTCAGTGTTTTTTATGAGGGTTAATGACATGTTTGTTTCTCTTATCTTGTCGTCAAGTATTTGACTTCACAAGTTAACCCATCATGTTTTTCCCAAACCTGACCGCCAAAACATAACTGCAATGGTTCCACGGTAACCACATGACACAAATTGCCTAAAATGACAAATGTAAATCTATACACCTTCCCATCAGATTGGGTTTAATGGACGTACGTACTGTTGGGAAGATCCAGCGTTCAACAAGGTAATGATGTTTTGTGATGTCAATGCACATCTTTGGGAGGGGGTACAGGTTTATTGCAAGGATTAGATGTCCACACTGTAAAACCCTTTGCAAATTAATTCAGTTAATTCGGTATTGGTTTCACAAATTAAAATTGGCCCCAGAGGGCTTGACAGTCTCACACTCGACCTCCCTGTCCCAGGACCTCACATGGGATCAGGAAAAACTCCCCCCAAAAATAGAGGAAACCCTTTCATGGGGAAAACAGGAACTTGTACACACTTGGGATGATTCCACTTGTTGCGAACGCAGCAGCTTGAAGTAAGACCGATGATGGTAGATCACTGCGAAGTTACAAAGTCATTCATGAGATATTATTTTTGCAGTGCACTTGCTTTGACTTCGATGGAAACTTTAATTAAAAGGCCTTACTTCTAACTATCCTTCTAGTGAACGTTTACCAAGAACAACAAAAAGTCAGTGCGTTCGACATCACCAAGGGCTCCAACATTGGTGAAAAGAGGACACAAACTAGGATTTTTTCCATTAGTTTTTTTATTCTAAAAGTGCATCGTCATGAAAGCGGCAAAAGAGTACATCCTGAGTGGAGAAACAAAACAAAATCACTCTTGCCCAGCATCAAAGCACCAAATGAGGGAATATATTTCAGAGGAATGGCGTTCATGCCGAGCTCAGGATAGCTTATTACGACTTTCAATCTTGTTTTATCTTTCTTTTGTCAACGGGCTGTAAAGCGGGATATGTATCATGGTACGTTTCGTGGATTAAATGACGCAACAGAAAATGCAAAAAAAAATGAATGTGGAAGGGCAGTTGGGGATGTATCTGCTGGACGCTGAACCAAAGACAGGGAAACTATCTGTATCTGTGCTTTTCAAACGTTGAAGTAATGTAATTGCGGCAACCTGTTACGAAGCCGGCGCTGCCCTCGCTGTCAGCCGCATGACCAACCATGACTTCAAACAGTGGTGGAGGAAGTTTGAACCCACTTACAATACACCCTGCCCGGCATGTTGAGTCAGACAATGCCTTTGAACCAGAGTCTATCTACTGTTAAGGATTCACTCAGACACGAGCACGCAAGGCTACCACGAGAGCGTGCTTACCTTCTCCCATTTTAAAATAGTCACCCAAAATGAATGATAGAATAGTGTGATATTATTAGAATTATGAATGAATCTTCTAATTGGATCTCAGGCATGTGTTTCGCTGCCGCTTTGCAAACAAACATTGGCTGAAAAGTCACCGACAATTGTAATTATTTGAAGTACGTCGAGTAACACTCACAAGCGCGACGCTAACACGGATGATGTCAATCAAGTTGGCCGCCTTAGCTTGGTGCGCGCTAGCACGTTAGCGCGCTGACACGTAAGCGCACTGGCACGATGGCGCGCTTGCACATTAGCTAGCACGCTAGCGCAAAACACGAAGTAGAACCGAGGCTGATGGTGAAGTTATTTGCACGTTAGCGCGCAAGCACGTTAGCACGCTGGCGCAAAAGACGAAGTAGAACTGTGGCTGATGGGATTGTTATTTCTTTTAATTCATTCCACCTCCTGATGGAGCATTGCTTTTCAGCACATGATAGATCCCGATGAATAATTCAGTGAGAGAAGCAAAGAGAAGCCTGAAGCGCTGTGTAAACAAAACGCAAACAAAATGTAGTTTCAGTGAGGAGAGCGAGAGAGAGAGATGACAGGTCAAAGGAGAATGGGAGGTGCAGTGAAAATGAGATGTATAAATCCAAGAGAAAGAGGAGGACGGGGAGGTGAGAGATGAAGAGGCGAGAAATGAAGGAAGGAGCCCGAGACGACAAAGGGAGCCAGAGATGAGTGAACAGCGGGACCGCAGGTGTTGATCGAGTGTCGCAGCGAAAGAAGTCCCACGTCGGGAAACCGAGGCCGCGATGACTGGCGCTCAGACAAGACAGGCAGTCACGAAAAAAAAATACTTTTTGGGGAAAAAGGTGTATAGCGATGAATACTGCAGCGAGGAGCAGAAGAAGCTCCGGGGTGTTTCTCTCCGTGACTCCACCTCAGCAAGCACTCATGAATTACGTAGGCTTAAAACAGGACGTACACACATTTCAATTATACGTACACACAGACACACACACACACACACACACACACAATGCATAACTGCATTACAGCGCAGAGGGCGTCACCTAAAAGTCAGTAAAGTTGATTTGGAGCCAGAGGACGAGCGGCTGCGTCCTTCAGCGTCTCAGCACCTTAAACAAATCAACTCGTTTTAGTGGTCAGCCGACAGCCTCCACCGACCTTGTTTATTTGTGGGATAAACGCTTTAAAAACCGCTTGTTGTCAGATTTATGGAATATATATATATATGTTTTTAAATCATTGTTCTTTCTTTGGTCAAAACCTTTCACATTAAAATATGTTTAAGTCGAAAGGAAGTATGAACCCGCCACAGCCGTTGCAATTGCGTGCTATGACGCCTTCCCCGCAGGAGTCGGTGACAAACGCTTCATGAGTTTGGCCATGATACGCAAATGTGTTTGGAAGTTAAGCCCTTTTTTTTTTCCCGCAATATCCACTCTCACTGCCACACCCTCTTTTTGCCAATTGGCATGCAACGCAAACACACACCTTCACACCTCAATGAATGACCTCTGTGGCCAATTTCGGCCTCTCAGGGCGGAAAAAAAATGGAGGTCGCCAATGAGTGGGGGACGTTCTGTGGACTGACCGGTCGCAGCCCATGACGCTCCTGACTGCCACGCTGGGTTTGTTACGTTTGGTTACATTTGGTTATGATTTGCAGCAATATATGTAGACTTTCATTTTGCTTTTTACAGCTGTAATTAATTCCATTTCAGCTCTTTATTAATATCCATTTACCCATGTGCCAATCATGCCATGAGAGGAGTCTGCTGTTTGTTGTTTCCAAGCTGAATACAA
Source organism: Clinocottus analis (assembly GCF_023055335.1). Classification (NCBI taxonomy): domain Eukaryota; kingdom Metazoa; phylum Chordata; class Actinopteri; order Perciformes; family Cottidae; genus Clinocottus; species Clinocottus analis. Next base: position 18,558,111 of record NW_027176207.1, on the reverse strand, counting down.
ATAAATACTTTTTCCTTAACTATCGCTTCATTTATTTTCTGCCATATTACTTCTATTATTTTCGTCCATATTTCTTACCTTCTTCCCGTCCTCCCTTGTGTTTTCCCTTTTGCCAGACTTCTTTTTTGTGTGTCTTCCGTTGATTTTGTCATTTATTTCTATTTATTCTTCATTTTTTTCGATGTTTCATTTATCTCCTCCTGCCCATCCTTCATTCCTCTCCTTCCACCGTGGTGTCTATGTACTTCATATGTACGTACGTGTTTATCTGCCTACTTGTGTCTGGTCTCCATGTCCAGTCTCCTGTCCAATTAGCAACTCGAGCAACATCGCATCTCTTCACAAACAACACCACAAAGACAACAACACCTTCTCGGAATCCACTTTGAATATTCCTCATGCTTTTCAAGCAAAACCTTCTGTGGATGCCTGAGCATATATACGTGGGATTGTGTACGCATGCATGTGTGCAGGGACGCTCTCGAGGGGGGCGAGGGGAAACTGGAGGCTTGCTTTCTTTTTCGACTAATTACCCAGCAACAGTCTAACAACACTAATTGTCAGGGCCTCGCATGCATTTGATATCTTTAAATATCCGGCAGCGTGGAGTCACGTCAACGAAGCGGTGGAAGCGGTGAGAGGGCGGCGAGGGCGGGAACAAAGCCGCCGCCGGTCCGTGGAACTGCTTTGAAGTTGTGTACATCAAGTAACCTGCAGAGTAACTGCTGCTGGGATTGGGATCCATCTCCTCAGAGGATCTGCCTGGTTATTTGAAGGGGGGTGTGGGGGGGGGGGGGGGCACTCTGCATTAAACATCAACATAAAATGTTCTGCGCCGCCTTTTGACGTTGATGCTGAGTAAATATAATGTAGCGTCAACATGAAAACTGAGATGCCCGTGGCTGCCCGCTCGCTGCAATATTCATTTGAAACTGGCACCCACAGGATGGAGAATGGATGTGAGATGAGGAACGACGTCTATTGCAACTCAAACGCACTTGTCCTGCATCCAGCGATGCCTTTTTATGAAGGCGCGACAATCGGGGATGTGTTGATTCAGTTTGTAGATGTATGAAGAGGTACCTCTTAGAGGTACGACCTCTGAGCCCCCTGACTGATGTAATTGTGAAAAGTATTACTTCTCATTCTATGTTTATTTATAGTCTCAAAACAATTCACCATGAAAAGTGTGAATTGTTTCTTTGTCCATATATTTACCTTCACCACTGGAGTGTGTCTGTTTTTGAAGATCTAAAGCTCAGAATGTTATTGGACTTCCTCATCGGTGCTATCAGTGTTCAGTCAAGTTGAGGCGACAAAAGCACTTGGTTAGATTTAGATGAAGGGTTTGGGTTAAAAAAAACAAATTTCAGCGTGTTATGTAACAAAGTGCAGTACAGAAGGTATGTAAAAAAGATACGGAAAGACAATTCAACGTACATTTTTGGTTTCATTCTTCACTTAACTTTACATCAGCTTGATTGACTCTTCAGGGTCTCAGGCCTTTTTCTAAATTTTACATAATTTCTTCAATTCACCTTTTAAGTCACTTTCATATGAGATACATACAATCTCAGCTCTCTATATAATGAGGCATTGTCATAAAAGTGCAAAGAGAAAATATGACTCGAAGGCTAAAAAATGTAACTTTACTCATGTGGTTGAACTGTGTTGTGCGGGAAATTAGTTTACCAAAGGTCTTAGGTTCACAAAAGCAGTGACATCTATTTCTTGACAAGGGAACCTCTGTAGAATATGAATATAGATATATAGAAGCTACTGGCCTACTGCAAACATTGAAGCTTGATTCAGGACCTCACGTGGTGGTTCACAGCCCAACTCGTTGCATTCAATGGTTTGGTTGGTTGGGTTTTGGCATTTGGAGTGATGCTGGTTCGAGTTAGGGTAAAATTATCACTGCAAGCCAATCAGAGTGATAGTGGGGCGGTCATGGTTTTGCACACAAACTCATCCATCCCAGCCATCACCTCGCTTCCTCCTTTCGTCTCGTCATAGTTACTTCGGCCACTAGAGGTTGCCGCCATGTTCATTGTATTAAAGTCTACTTGTAGGTGTAGCTGGATCCTTCAAACCCAAACCTACTCCATCTATGAGGCTGCAAACCGGTCAGAGGATGCTTGCATTATCAATAATGCTTCAGCGTCCCAGTAGATGTGTCTAGCTTGCTGGTAATAGTCTGTACCTGTGAAGAACGATTTGGTCGTCAGGAGAAGTTTGGAGTTTCTGTCTCTTGTGGATTTTGCCAGCCGGTGAAGTTTTGGATGCCAATTAAAGTGGCTTCAGATTTATTATTTCACTTATGTGACAGTTATTTCCAGATTCCAGATACTGTTCCAGTGTCATTAAACACATTAGCTCCGCAACAATTAAAAAAAACATTATGTATGAATATAAATATTTATGCCGCTCTGTAATTCAAGCGTAGATATAGTGCGATCGTCATTATTACTAAAACATCCTAACGAGAATTTTGTTCTCAATTAATATGGCTAAGATATTATGGTGACCTTAATAATATAGTCATTTGAGCCTTGAGTGTAAAGATCTCACTGTGCAGCTGCGTATTGATTGTGATGCGGTTCCAGCTGTGTCTCCAGGCTCCGTCTCCAACAGTCAGTCAGCAGAAGAGACAGAACTGACGATAAAATTGAACACGGCACATTACAAAAGTAAACCTGCTGTTCACAAAATGCATCGCTTCCATGTATTTGGTGGACTGTGAATTAATCTGATTTGCAGCAGCAGCGACCAGAGGTGATGTTTCCAGATCGCTGATCGGTAACACAAACCTACGACGCGATGCAACAGTATATCTGTTGCATTATTTTGCCAGAACAAAAATGTTTAAAGTGGGAATGGAGGCGGGAACACTTGAGGGCCGTCTACAAGTGGCTGCTGCTATCTACCCGGCTAACGCGGGGAAGACAAATGCATGAAACAGGACTTTTATTTTGCTTGCAGCAGCACTAAAACCTGGATGCCTGAAGCTAAAAATGTAATATGAGGGAGGGGGAAAAAAAGGCAAATAAACAAATTGCAAGTAAAAATGGAATTGATTTTATGTTGTGTGCTGACAGATGGTCCTTTAATGCATCTTGCTTGAGGTCTTTATGTGTGCATGTCCTCAAATCGGTTTCTAAATAAATTGGCGGTCTCTGGACCTTATGAAAGGACAGGCAGAGCAAGCTAAGCAAGTCTCGCATCTCCTGTCTTCTCCATAAATAGCTTTATCTCCCCCCGCCACTGAGCGATACTGACAGCCTGCATTAGCAACCTGGAACTGATTTCACTTAAGAGTTTGAGTCCTTGTTGGAATTGATTTGTCTTGCAGGGGAGGAACAAAAGCCAACACATAGGTCCAACCGAAAGGTTGGAAAACTCCAGCGCGAGCGAGCGGACAGACAGCTGTGCAGAGAGACAGGAAAGCGCTCGAGGGAGCCGATGGGATTTTGATCGCCTGAATAGAGCAAATAGATTTCATAATGAGCCCTGTCACATGAATACACACTGAGAGGCGGGGCCAGAGGGGGATCTCGAGTGCCCGATCGCTCTCCGTAGATTCCTCAGGGCCCACGTTGTTAACAGTGTGTTTTAAAGCCCTGTGAAGGGAGACTTTCAGCTTTTTGAAGAGGTGTCACCTGTTCTCGGAAAGCGTTGAGTCGAGGATTCGCTGGTCAAAACACATCCATACGTCTGGGATGAAAATGGGCAAATTGTGGCTTGAAGCGGAACCTCTCAGACAGCTGTGCTATAACTGCCAATCATATAGATGACTGCATTCAAACGAAGGGCTCTCAAGTTTTGAAGACGGGCAAGAGTGACATATATCCCCCCGGGAGCCGTTGAAGACGACAAGAAATACGTGCCGCCGGACAGCTCCAGACCCGCCTGTCATTACGTCTTACCCAGATACAACAGATGCAAAAGATACTTTTTCCGATTGGCTATTTGCGTAGCTGATGAGTGGCACCTCATGGCAGAACTCCAGGGGACTTAGGAGAGACGTGAATGATTCCACCGTGGTGAGGGCAGCGCGACCAGGTCACGTTTGCGCGCTGCGGCGCACTAAATAGCCTGGAGGTGTTTTTTCAGCGTGAGAAGTACGATCTGTAGCGGGGAGGGCGTGACTTAAGACAGACATGAGTGACAGTTACAAGGACCAGCTTTGAATTTTAACTCGTCATAGAAATCTTGTTGGATTGGTTATGTGCTGCCGAGACATAAAAAAAACCCATAACATCCCTTTACAACCAAATTTAGCCCGGCTTTAAACAAGACGTCTATATGAGCATTGACCATGGAAGGACCCGTGTGGAGCAGGTCCTATTCCACGGAGTCGGCCATGTTGCACCGCCATGTTTCTACTGTAGCCCAGAGGGGACAAACTGAACACTGACAGGTTCCTGGGCACACTTGGAAAAGAAGGTGTTAGCAGAAGGGTATTCGGTTTGGTTGCAATCTGGAACCTGATGATGAGAAACTTGCTTTTAAATAAACACATGCAAACATAAATTGCAGAAGTCAAAATGACAAAGGTCAAATAAATGTTCCAAAAAAAAACTAAAAGTATTTGTGAAAAGCTTGCTGTAATAGTCAGGGGGTGAAATCTGCCTGTTGGGAAGATGCAACAGGAAGTGGGTAACTCCTCAACACTTGTTTGTTTCTAATAGGAGTTCATTTGTTCTCCGAAATAATTAATAGAACGTTAGCTTACTTTTCCACCCACATCAGGATCAAGCTAAGAAGTTCCCAGCGGGTTGAGTCATACGTAGGCGGGAGGCTGAACAGACGATTATGCGTAGAGGTCCACCTTTAAAGTAGCTTAATTATATCACTGCAAATAAATAAGGTTCTGTATTTGTGTGAGAGGAACCATCTGCACTCGCGTCTATATGGGATCAGCGCACCTGCACCCGTATCGATAATTCATAAGACGAGCTCTGTCAAGACGTTTGGCAGCTGCTGATGTTGTGGTTCTGAGGCAAAGTCGACATCATTAACATTTCATAACGGGGTCCCAGCAGGAAAATGTGTTTCTTTGTTTTTAAGATTAATGATGCACGACTGTGTCAACTTTACTCACTTTCACATCGTGGAATCTGTTAACCTGTAATCTGGCATTTATTATAATGACTCCAAAAAAAAAAAAGTGCACGACACCACGGTGTGGATGTGTTGGGGAAAAGAAATATATATATTTTTGAAAAGAGTTCTCAGTGAGTCAACAGATGCTGTGAAGCAGAATAATTTACTGTTGCAGTGCTGAAGAGTAAAAATTAGAGAAGTTTTTGGGTTGTTTTTTTTTGTTACTTTTCTTAGTCTCCCTTAAATATCTCTTCATTATTACTAGAGATTACATAAAATAAATATAAAATTAAAAAAAACGATAAAAAAAAAAACAATTTCACATCAAAAAAAAATTAAAAAATTGACAAACAAGTGCCTGATATTCTGCTCAAGGATTTTTGTTGAATTCAAGAAACCTAATGCAGAGCTTCCATTGCAATTCTTCTGTTGATAATAATTCATCCCCGGCATTCTCCGTCGCACAAACTTGCGATGCTGTTCAGCCCGTTTGGCGTTTCCTGCCTTTACTCCGTCAAGCGAAGCGGTGAACTAAATGTGAGTCCGGGGAGCCGTCCGTCGAAACCTGCGGGCCCCTTTTTGGCAAAGAATTACAGCGTTTGGTGCCGAGGCTAAAGAACGTGAATTGATTAGTTTGTCAAAAGGGGGTGAATAATTCTGATGAGGTATTGATTGTTGTAAATCAAGACATAAGTCACCTTCGTTAAGAGCAGCGGGTCCGATAGATTATATGATGTGTATATGATTATTGATGCTTGAAACAAGGCATTGAAATATGAGCACTTTGCTAAATGGCTGTTTGAACTCATCATTCACTGGAGGGATTTTATTGACGAGCTCAGAGGGAACACAATCGCTGAACACTAACAAAAAGGGCCCCCGAAAGTTTTTTTATTTCCCCCAAAAGGTGTGACACACTCCGCCGTACAGCTTCGGCGGCTCGACGGCGCTGCAGAAAAAAGAGTGCGGCGTTTTCCGACAGGGGCGCGGGGAGCGTTGCGTAATCAGCATGCCATGAGTAGTCGACTGTGTGAACGCCAGCGGCTCGTGAAGGATGGTTATTGTTTCAGAAAGAGAGCGTGAACGGAGAGGGGCGGAGAGAGAGCGAGAGCGAAAAACGAGTGGAGGAGAGTGGTTGGAGAGGCAGAAAAGTAAAAGACGGAAACTTGAAAGCGACAATGATGTAGAGCTTCGGAGATATAAAGGAAGGGAGCGAAACAAAGGAGAAGGGGAAGACAAAACTGCAGCAAATGAAAGCAAAGCAAAGAAGATTAAAGAGGATGACAGAGTCCAAGTGAAATGGGGGAAAGCGACAGAATGAGAGACGGATAATGAAGGAGACTGATGGCGAAAGTAGGGAGAAAAGAGGGAGAATCCAATTAGATTTGGCTTCAAGAAGCTCGATGCCTCATCATATGTGTCTGTCATTGGCGGGACACAACTCAGACTCACCCCATCTGCACTTTCAGCTTCTCACTTTCAGCTTCTCACTTTCAGCTTCTCACTTTCAGCTTCTTCCTCAAGTTTCTCCTCAGTCAGTTTGTGACTTCTTTTTTTTTTGGTGCTAAATTTGTTGTTTTGAAACGCTAAGTGACGTTTCTGATGCTTCCCTACACTGCAAAAATTCAGCTTCCAAAAACAAGAAAAAAAAGTAATAAAATGAGGGAAATATTACTTGAAATAAGACAGGGTTGCGAGAATTCACAACGCTTTTGACTTCAATAAACTCATTTGGCCATGTTGTGTTTTTTTTTTCTCGCGGTCAAAGAAAAGATTGTGACGTTTTTAGATTCATTTTTGAACATAGTCAGTGTTTCTGTAGATGTGTTTTGCTGCTGCTGAAAGTGTCCATCTTCATGCTGTGTTTATTAAAGTGGACATGTTGTATGAACATCCGCAGCTACCTGTTTTCTGCAGTATCAGCATTGTGTGTTTTAAACTTTGAGTTTAAATCTTTATCCGGGAATGTTAATGTTGGTTTGCTCTTATAGTCCTGCGATAACCGTCACATCCAGAGGAGGAACTCGAAGAAACAGTGTGATCAGATACTTTACAGACCATTATTTTCTGCGATTTTGTGTGTGTGTGTGTGTGTGTGTGTAGTCGAGCACTTTCACGTCCGGTGCCGTTTACATGAAAGAGGAAATCACTGCCGGCTTCAAGACACGACTCGACTGCTCCCTGAGCCGCCGAGAAAATTAAATGAGTCAGGATGTTGAGAAAAAAAAAACCATATTCATTATTTGATTTCCATCTCCTGACACCGGCCACTGAATCCCACACTGTAACCGGCTCAGCGCGAGAGCCCCTGGCGCATGTGCACAATAAAACCGGCGTATCATTTGAATGCCGATGTTCCCGGCAGCAGCCCGAGTCGGACAGAAGCGGAATATAATCGGTCGGATTTGAAGCTCTTGTTTATTGTTTTTCCTTCTTTTCTTTTTCTAATACGCATCACGGCTATGTAATAAGCCGTGTTTACTGACTGGAACTTCAGCGGAGTGTGAATGTGCTTTTGCAGTGGCTCAGTGGTCATGCATCTGTGTATAAATGTTGATTTATATGGACATGTGTACGCACGCTTTGCAACTGCGTGGTTTTATTGTTGACCCAGAGGGCGGAGTTAGCCACTGGGACCCACAGCCTAAATCACTGAGGCCAGCAGCACTGGGAGCCCATCGATCGACTGTATGAGTGATGGTCAAATCCACCTGTTGACTGGATGGCTGCATTGACTAATGACTGCCTGATTTATATATATTTTCCTTAACTACTGATTTCGCAAGGATGGTTGGCGCAAATTCAAAGATATGGAGGCGGAGAGGAAATGAAAAAATGGCCGATTATCGAAAACGTCCACAAATCCTCGGCGGGCATATTTCAAGCGTGTTGATGTTTGTTTGTTTTTTTACATCTGAAGGCGTCTGCTTTGTCGATCGCGAGCAAAGTCAGGAAGGTTTTCTCGGTTACTTGGATCCAGATCCTTCAACTAATAAAAACACAAGGAAAAAAAAAACACAATACGGAGTCGAGGGAGTCGGATGTTTTATTGTAGTTGGTTTTGTCAGCAGACAGATGCTGCAGGAGAAAAGATCTAATTAATCTACGCAGTTGAAAAAGAACCGTCTGAAGGGAGCGGGTGAAAAGCATGTGTGACTTAATTGTGACGGAGGATTGGTTTGGATCAAGGGTTTTTGGGACGCCTGAGCAAGGGAATTGAAAAAGAATGAGCTCCAGAGTGATTATATCACTTTCAGAGTTGATGTTTGTGTTAATGTTCCATTTTAGCATCGTAAGCACTCGGGAAACTACCCAAGAGAGCGCATGAGCCGAGCTGTTATGAGCCAAGATGGAAATTATATTTACAGTATAGTTTTCCAGAATGCTGGACGAAATAATACATTTCAAATGAATGATGATTAAAAAGTATACATATTTAAATCCAGATGTCTTCTGAGCCACATTTTTGGTGACATAATTGAACCACTATTGTTACCCACCCAAATTTGTCTTGGGCTCAATTTCAAGCAGCAAATTTACAAGTGGCCTTTTGTTTGTTTTCCGCTATATTCAAATAGCCGTTCAACAGTCTGCCCTGATATTCATCCAGGTCTGAGATATTTTTTCTTCTGATCAAAACCAGGATTTGTCGAATATTATTTTACACACATCATCATCTAGTTCCACTTTGTCATCTCACACCTACAAGAGTCTATTCATCACTCTGTCCTCTCGGCCCCATCCCCCCCCCCCCCCCGCACTGCAACAGATATTGGAGTATATTTATCTTGGCTTCTTCGACGTGTTCGTCATCTTTCTTGTCATAATTTATGTTACTTATGACGGGACGCGGCAGCACTCTCTCTCTCCCCGGGTGTCGGCCGTCTTCTGGCCACAGCTGCTATAGTGTAGTGGTTTGTTTCTCAAACAATTCCAACTTTCTCTGCCACGAGCAACCTTTTTTTGTTTGTTTCTTTGCTCTCTATCTACTACTATATGTCTGAACATCACCCACTGGGTTTGTCTTTTCTAGCAGACCCCAACATTGGCTAAAGCTGCATGTGTTAGTCAATCCACTACCGGAAGCTGCTTTGGAAACTGATGCATTTGTTTGTGATATGCTGCATGGAAGCAATTATTTGGCAGCACAGATACACCTCAGGATAGCATAGCGAGGCCTTTTCATGTATCTAATCGTCGGGAACATTTGGTATTTGTCACATAAAGCCACCATTCCTATATTTTTGCATTCCTCCCCACTGTTTTCTAGTGCCTTTAAACTACACTGCACAACAGAGAAGGCGCTTATACGTGATCAAACACGCTTTTTGTTCCATCCAGCATAATTTATACACATGGGGATTTGTGTAGCCAACGCTCTTTATTTTCAATTTCATGCTGCGCAACCACTGTAACATCCGTGCTGGAATCGTCACGTGACATTCCTCACCTTTGCCTCGAAATCGTTACGCAAACAACAGTTATTTCGCGGAAAACGTAGGTGTCACAATGGTAAACCAGAGGTGGAGGGTGCCTGGAGCAGCGCCTTTGTCAAAATGTAAACCTGTCCCCGAACAACCCAGAAGAACTCAGAAAATGATGTATTTACGTCGGGCTCTTGTTCTCTGAACTGTACGGCGTTCACAGCGCTGCGGCGGCGGCGGCTTCCTGTCACATGCCACCGGGCACATCGGGGTGTGGGTGAACATCCACTTTGTCCTCGCACTGAAACCAGCAGGGGTTCTCCATCCCTGTGAGTCAACAAGTCTTTCAGCTGTGCAGCAGAAGATTGCCCACAATGCTGGTTTATTTGTTGTTGTCGTTTTGTTATTCTCTTCCTCACAGGATACATCCGTCGTGGTTAGGGAGCTGCTTTTGTTCCATTGTGAACGGGAAGAGGTGCAGGACCAAAAGTAATGTGTTGCCAAAATGGATCCCATTTTGTGTGTGTGTGTGTGTGTGGTGGGGGCATGTTTCAACAATCATGTGGAAACATGAGTTTCAGTCGCATTGTCTTCATTATGGGGAGTAAATATGTATGTCATTATATTTCAGGGTGAATACATGGTTTAGGGTTGGCGTTCGTGTCAGGATTAGTTCGGGATTAGGGTTGATTATATTACACATATTTACATATACATACATACAGTATATATACATACGTGTGTGTGTTGTTGTGCAGGGACATGGAAGTGTGACATCAATGACACACACTCACACTAGTGATGTAAAGAGAGAAAATGATGAAGCACCAATGATGAACACACCGATATCGTCTTGAAGAGAGAAATAGCAGCAGTTATCTTGAAGCGTCACTTACAAACACCGTCTTCAAATGCACTGGACGTTCGAAAATAATCACTGGAAGTGTCGCGGTGTCGCGAGGGTCCTTCTGCGAGCCTCGGCGCTACCTTCTACCAGAAGGGGGAAGCGCTCCTCCAGATGGGTTGAACCATCCCAACCTCTCCTCTCCACCACGGGGAACTGAATGAAGCAGAAGTGCTGAAAGAGAGCCCTTATTAAAACACTCCAGAGCTAATTTCCTCCTCTCATGGACTCTCGCCTGCGGCCATAACACCAGCGACTGCAAGCTGCCTCCTCTGACCTGCACAGGTGCTCCCGTCGTACTCTCTTGCCAAAAGAAAAGAGAGCTAATTTTGACTCCCGGCTCTTGCTTTGAATTTTACGATGTGGAATTAAAAGACTGAGGGAGGGAAATAAAGTCTTGGATTCTAATTAAGGGAGTTTTGTGCGTCCCAGGGAGAGATGATTATAGAGAATAAAAGCTTTTAACAAGCATGGCATAAGGTAATCCACTGCCATCACCCACCACACCCCCCATCTGGAAGACAACGCAGGCAGTAAATGATGCCCCGGGCATGTCGGATTGATTAGCTGGAATTCAGCAACAGCACAATCAAAGTGAGAGCCAGGACTACCGGGGCCGCCACACACAATCTAATAGACAAATGATAAACTTGGAATAATGGTGTGTGGGATTCTACTGTCAATCCTGGCTCTCACTGGGTCCCTTTGCAATATATCAGAGTGTGTGTTTTTATGACTTTAGGATGTGACGGTTCTGTCACATTTCACCCCGCGAGCAGATGAATGTTTTGTTTTGTCGGCTCCGAATTTAGATATCCAGTGAGTCCAATTAACAAAAGGACAAATTGGTAATTCCAAAGCTGGCTTTCAAACATAAGTATGTGGTCCAACAAACAGGCTCATATACAATCATATGTTACCCCTGAAAAGTACCGTAAAAGTCGGGTTACAAGCCGCTCCTGCCTTTGGTGGGTGTCCCCGCTGTAGCGAGCTAGCGCTGCTGCTGCTAGCTCCCCGCCGCGAGCGTCGAGTCGGGGCTGGTGCCGCTACCTTCGTTGGTTGTCGGGGAGCTAGCAGGAAGCTAGCAGGGAGCTAGTGGAGAGCTAGGAGCAGCGCTAGCAGAGAGCAAGCAGCAGGGCTAACAGAGAGCGACCAGCAGCGCTAGCTGGCTACAGCGGGGAGCTAGCGGTGAGACCTAGTTACTGAAGGTAGTAGCGGCTTGTAACCCGACTTTTACAGTATCCTAATAACACTTTTTGTCCTCTGTTTCCTGAGACGTCAGCAGAGTAAAGATGGTTTGCAATTGATTAGAAGGCACAAGTTCCTCAAGTTCCTCTGAAACTTCCCTTTACTTTTATATGATGCATTTGTTTTTTGACACCTTATCTTTAAGGCTTGAGCAAAAAAAAAACTACTTTAAAATAAAAACTTGCAAATGATGGTAAAGTTAAGTTTCAGCAACCCGCAGTCGGTTCTGTGTCACCTTCAAGTCCGTGTCAACACGCTGTGATGATATTTTAAATTACTACCTGGTTTGTTGTCCACATATCAATGAAGGCAGCAATCAAATCTGCCAATTAACGCTTGTCCTCCCAAAATCATTACCGCAAATGACAATTTACATAATTAATGGAAGATAATGTGTATTGGGCCCAGTCTGGAAAATGAGTCATGCCGCTGAGTTGCATCAACAAATGTCAGCGCTACAATTGTTTCATTAAACCTTTATTTAACAAGGTAAAAGTCTCACTGTGATTAAAGCTATACTCTTTAATAAGGGCCTGCATAACAACACAGCATTACAGCCATAAAGACAACATAAACGGGGCAATAATACAGTCACACTGAGTATGAAAGAGCATAAAGATGAGTTTGTGAGAACATATATGAGTTATACATTTCTCAAGCGTGCATTCAAATACATTAGAAACAACAACAACAAAAACTGCACTGAAGTGCTAATTTCCAGTTGCAGCTGTGCAAACATTGCACATGGCTGATGTAACCCTCACCTGCACATTTATAACATTCATCTCATGCTCACTGTGCCACCAGCAGGTACGTGGATTACTGCGCAACCACGGGACAAGAGTTCTGAATCATCACTCCAGCACATTAAATGGTTACATAATGCTATTAAAGGCGTGTAGGATTTTATTAAAGGCAGTGTTGTCAAACAGAGTGGGATTATGACGTAGGTGACGCCGCGCTCTGGTAGCCGCTTTGAGCTGCTTTTCGTCAGTACATTCCTTCGGTGCTTCCTGCTAGTGAATGACACAGAGAGCCTTCATGCTCGGGCTGGATCCCAGATGATGTGTGTTTATATATATATATATATATAATATAAAGAACTAACAAAATGTGAAGGCAGGATCAGAAAACAACATCCTGTGTTATCTGTCGCCCGCATCCAAACCCTCTTACAGTGTTGTGAATGCAGATACGTAGAGATTGTTGTATAGGTGAAAGTGCTCATGCATGACTTCGATGCAGTGAAAAGTGGGAGGAGCCGACAAGTAAGTTAAAAAGAGGCAATTCTAGCTAATTGCATTGGGGCTTTGCTGGAAACCTTTCTGCCCGGATGCGTCTCACCTGGTGGTCATGGCTGATGTGTTTTAAAATGGAGAATCAATTAGCCACATGATCCGTGATCAATGGATATCAAATTGCGCGCTATTGATCTACGAACTTCAATACCGACACGTGAGGTTCCTAAACCGTGAAGCCGATCTTTCGCTTATCTCAATTTGCCACTTGACTAAAGTTAACAATACCTTGATCCACAGACATGGAAAAGGAGTAGAATGAACCTCGAGTTTAACCATGCGGACGCTATTTCAGACACTTTGTCTTCACAAACACAACCAATTTGACTGTTCTGGTGCCAAGAGCTGATGGAATAAGAATTATTATTATGTTTTATTTGTTTGAATGAGGATGTGCAGACACAGATACACAAATTTGACGCAGTCAGGAACAGCATAGTCGCACCTCTGACGCCAATACAGTCCTCTGGAAGAGCACATGATGCCGCGTCATCCGTATCCTGTCGTGCCAGCGTAGATAACAGCGCAAGAGGGCTCACTTCATAAAAAAAAAAGAAAAGGGAATCACCTGGCAGAATTGTAATGCAGAGGATCCATCAGGTGCCGGCGTCGCTGCGTTCGAGTGTTTTTTCTTCCTTCAAAAACTCTGCGTTGTGTAACAGAAGAAAGGATGAGAGCATCAATGATGAGAGCGCCGCTCTGTTTCGGGCGGATGTCGGGAAAACAAACTTGTTAGGAGTCGCTCGGCTTCTGACTTTCATTTGTCCTCGAGATCGAGCGGATTCGCAAATTCATCTGTCGGCGGTTCATGCCTGATGCATGAGGCTGCGCGTGTGTGTGTGTGTGTGTGTGTGTGTGTGTGTGTGTGTGTGTGTCCTCAAGGTGGATATCTGGACCTAACAAACAACCGTTTGGTTGTTTGTTACTTCTATGCAGAGCCCTAACTGTGTAATATGACAAAGAATAAGACAGGAGAAAGCGAAGCATTAATAGAAAATACATATTCAGTTATGAAAAGCAGCTCTTACAAGGACAAACGCTTTACAAAAGACGTACATTTCTCCACAGACGATTGGCCGTGTTGCATTTCAGCGGCAGCACATGCGCCAAGTGTGTGTGTGCAATATTCTGTGTTGTTTTGTTTTTTTTCTTGTGTGAACTACACGACAACTGTGAGGCCCGTCTCCATGGCGACTTAGTCGTGTACTGAAAGCGGGAGTGAACTTATCCTGATAAGGGTCCGTCCGGCATGTCGAGAGTATCAAGAAGCCGAATGAATGCGGCGTGTGGAGGCCCTGAAGTATAAATAACACATGTGTGTGTGTGTGTGTGTTTGTGTTTGTGTGATTTTACAAACATTCCTCCTACGAACCACAAATTGCCACTTCTTTCTTAATTCTAGTACGGAAATATATTTTTAAATCTGTATTCCTTGAAGCACTTATTTCCACAAAAATGCATGTTTTGATTCAACAGTTTTCGGGCCCAATAATAAACGAACAGATGAGGACTTTTACACAAAGACGAGTCGAGCTGAGACAAACGATATGAAGGTGTCTCTATAAATGAGAATAGCAAAGCAGACAGATGCAAAGATTGTTTTATCAGCACACCAATAACTTTTTTTTTTTACATAACCTGAATGCACATGCCCCCACCTGGCCCTGTGCGTTGGTTTTGAGTCATTCATATGAGTCTGCTGTTGCGTTCATTCACGTTGCTTCATTCGTAGAAAACGAAAGAAGCCAATCAGAGCTGAAAATGGGGTCATCGTCTTCCTGCAGAGCAGAAAAATAACCCTCAAAAGTGAGAGATGAGCTGTACAGGTAGAAAGATAACGCTGAAATCAACATATTCTCATGATTGACTTTTGTGTGGACTTTTTGCAGATCTCTCTCTCTCTCTCTCTCTCTCTCTCTCTCTCTCTCTCTCTCTCACTGACCGAAGCCTTTCCTCCCCCAATTACGTTGTCACATATCAGACAAGATAGTCCTCCCTTAACCGGCTCCCACTTTCCCACATCTATCACTCTCTCTCTCTCTCACTCTCTCGCTCTCTCTTCTCAGGCTGACCGCCACATTTCCTCCTCCTGCTCTCCGGCCAACGGTGCATTGGATTCCTCTTCATCTCCCTTTCTCTGTCTTCCTGTCCAGATTACCGGCTGGTGTTAAAAACCAATCTGCAGCACGTTCGAAGTCACAAAATGCCTCGAGAAAACGCACACACAAGTCCCGCCCCCGTCGCCTTCATTTAGTCATGTTTCTCAACCCGGCGAGCTGTCGCCTGCAGCTGAGGTATCCGGCTGCTTCAGTGAAGCCTCGACAGGAACTGAAGACGCAGGCAGCCTGCAAAAAAAAAAAAAAAAAAAGCCCACCAAAGCTGACGTTCAGCGCTGTGCGACTGGGTCTTATCCGCAGCGCGCATTGCTCATCGTGCATCTGTTTCAAGAAGTTGTTTTTTGGCAGGATTTTCATGTCTCTTACATCCAAATGGGGGGTTTTCACAGCGAAATGGCAAAGACATAAAGCGGAAAGGTTTGGGGCCTTCTAAGTGTCGAAAGAAAAATAGTTTGTGAACCGCTCGTTAAGTTCACCCCCCCCCTTTTGCATTTCACATTGTGTGGAATATGTGTTGAGGCTTTGTGAGGCTGGTGACAAGTTGACAAAGCAGTAAAACAGTCCTTGATGGTTTTACATTGTCCTGTCAATGATGTAACCTCATCAAACTCCCTCCCAATGTCCTCTGTCTTCACACACTGTGTTCCTCTTTGCTAAACCTCCCCTGCCCCTCTCCGTGAAGGTTAAACGTTGTATTCCCTGACTAAGGCCGTGTACCATTACAACACTTCTTATTCCTCCTTGAGTTGACTTTGAATCCCTCAAAGGCAACAAGTCATCCATTAAAGCTTTTAAGAGCAATAGAGTCATTTAGTGAGATTCCTTTCTCTCTTGGGAGGCTTTGATCTAGGACCATGACTTGATCTGTGTGTGTGAGTGTGTGTGTGTGTGTGTGTGTGTGTGTGTGTGTGTGTCCGCAGCCTTTTAGGGTGCAGGTACCTACCACTTTAATGTGTTTACACACTCCTTAGAGCTGACATGACCTTCAGAAAACTATTCATCCGTTCGTAAGAAGCAGCCCGGCTTGTGTTTGACTGAGCTCCCCGACACCTGAAGCCGAGCGGTGAAGGTGCTGATGCTGTCATGTATTCTCTTCGCTCCTCTTCACGCCTCCCCACTCAAACAACGCTAACCTGGCAATCGGCGGCAGCAGGACGTCGCCGCCACGCGGTACTGTGAAAGTGCTACACTTCAACTTCTGGCATGTTTTATAGCGTGTAGAAGTGATGACGGTATCAACTGTGTGAGCGCAACGGATCGGTTTGTGTCCTTTTAACGCATTTGCGGTTGCCCAGTGCGCTCCATGGTGTTGTTGCGCTGTTGCACAGGGATGCAGACGTCCTGGCTTGATCAATTGGACCCACCAGACCCTCCATTTTATGGCAGTAAAAGGCCCATTATGAGCGACTGTGGCTTGGTGGTAGAAGTAGTAGCCCCTGCTGTCACATGACACGTAATGCCAAAGTGCTTTGAGTGGTCTGAAGACGAGAAAAGTGCTAAACAAGAACAGTCCATTTACTATTTTGGTACAATCACACTTTACACAATTCATAAAGTTCACATATTTAGTTACCTTAGTCCACCAACACTTTGTTTTTTGGGTTACAGCTTGCAAAAAGCAGCAGGTCAGCCTCAAAACATTACGGTGACGCTAACGGTCAAATAATGTGCAATTTAATTTCTGAATGTTTGCTTTGGTTTCTGTTTCCGCCCCCGCTTGATTTATCGGGGCCTTTTCGTCGCTGCGCTGTGCGGCCGTCGGTTTGAATAGTCGACCCTCTTAGTCGTGTATATGAACGCGTAATAATCCTCCTCAATATGAACATATGTCATCACCCCGAGCAATTCAAGAGCACGCGTGCGTGCTTTGCTTTAATGCGGAGCAGCTCGGGACTCAACAACAGCATGACGCACTTTCAGCAAGAAGAATGAATGACTAAAGACTGTACTGTCCGACTTAACCACCAGCTCAAAATACGGCGCCTACAGGAAGTAATATGTGAATAAAATGTCTGTAGCAGTGCAGACAAGGCTGGACTAAGAATGTATGATAATGGAAGCAATGTAAATAAATGACATCCATTCCTATTTGTCAGTGGCCACAGGCCTCCCATTGAGGACAGAAACCATTACAATGACTGATATGAACCAAAGCTGCACGCTCATCGCGCCCCACTGCATGCTGGGAGCCAAGCAGGCGAGGCGGCGGGTAAAACCTGGGCCGGGGGACCTCCTGGGGAAAACAAATTATCACTGATGGGGGGGAGGGGGAGGGGGAGCTGAGAGTTTCCACCTCTCCACAGACCACGTTTTTACGATCACATTATATCATTTCCACTGTGTTACAGCCATGATGGAGAAGAGGCTTCTCTTTTTTCTTTTCTCTGCAGATTTAGCGGTGGGGACGGTGAGGAGATGTATATTCTCTTTATGGTCATTAGCCAGCGAGGAAAGTGCACCTTCGCCGCTGGTGCTTTGGCACCTTTCCCAATTGTTTTGAAAGAGATAGCGTGGCCCTCGCGGTATCATTTGGAACCCTGTAAACGCTCGCCACTATTAGCTTAGCGTCCACGGAGACGTGCGCTTTAGTGATTATACAGCACATGCTATCAATATTAATAATCACTGCACAGCTGCAGTCTGAACCGTCTGTCTTCCGAAAGCCGTGACAGCGATATGCGTGCGTATGTGATGTATAATTTTGTATTTTTTTTTCTTCAAATGGTCGGTTCATTTTCTTTTCATTTGAGAATTACAGCGTCATGATTTGTGCTCGTGGTTTTGTTTGTGCTTAATTACTGTGTTCAGTTCACCCGGGCATTGTTCCCCGGCACAATGCTGAAGAATGGCAGATGGCTGGACTCGAGATCTGTGAATATACACACACTTCAAGTCCACCCAACTCTCAGCACACACACACACACACACACACACACTCGCACACACGCACGCTGTACAGATGCTGCAACCTCGGTAATGAGAAGCCAGTCGTCCTTTTGACACCGCCAGACTCACCTTTTACAGCCTGGCGAGCGCTGCGCCTCTTTGTCTGAGAGAAAAGAGCAGTCGGGCAACTAAGGGTTGAGTTATGTGTCACATAAGGAAGGATCAGGGAAATGATAAATGAGGAAGAAAGGTAAGGAAAAAGAGAGGGGGGGGGGGAGAGGAACAGAATCACCTTGTGAAACCATTTCACTGTCAAAAGTTCCTCCGATTTATCAAGCCAGCTTTCTGTCTGCCTCTCTTCATAATTGGAAGGTGCCGTCTGTGTGCGCGGAGCCACCGGGAGACAGAAAACATATTTTGGCAGGACTTGACAGGTTAGACAATGGTATGAAAAAAAAAGAAAAGAAAAGAAGAACAAATGCTGTCAGGCGATAACAGCCAGAGGACGAGAGGAGGGCTGCAGTGCGGACGTGTGTCTGCGCACCAGCGCGCAGTTCCTCGTGTTCGTGGGTGAACGCCGGCCCGTTTTTTTTTTTTCTCCGGCGTGGACTCGCACACCCGCGTGGGAACTTGTGTGTGTCATTTTCGTGCGCCTTCTACGTCGCGCACTGGCAACAGTGAGAGCGACCAGTCTGTCGTTAAAGGTCACAGTTTAATTATCCGCTCCCCTTCAGATCAAGATGCGCCGAGCGCTTGTCCACGTTCAAAAAAAAAAAAAAAAAAAAGAACAAGTGCCCGCGGACAACAGAGCAGTTCTCAGGTGCTCTGTGACATTCAATACGGTCGCGCTGATCTCCATGTTGGAGGTGTTTTGGGCTTGCAAAAGGTTAGCGAAGCTAGCGGCGGGAAGGTCCCGCTCTGTCTGCGGATCAGCGGGGTACGTTTTCCTCCAGTGTGTGACGCCCTTGAGCAAGGCTTGTGTCAACTTTAGGCGACTTAAGTCCAAGTGAGCGATGCATCGATTGCCGTTTTCTTTGTTGTTTTTTTTATTCATGTCTATTACAATCATTGAGAGCAAGGCTCCAGACTAACTTTCTTTCCCCGCCATCCCGAAAAATAACTCCAACCGTCCCGGAGTCAGTGTCAAAATGACCCTCACTTGTCTTAAGTCGATATTTGCATAGAAACACATCAATCGCATAACATCGGAAACTCACGTTTTATTTTAATTAAATGATTGCTTTTGTTGAAAGGTTATTTCTGGCATAAGTAGTTTTAATTATGTTTCATAAGCTGCTTTAAGCCAGCGTTAGGAAGGGAAATGGGTCTTCTCTAATATCACATCTTCTTTTAACAAGTTTTTTTGCCCGAAAGTTTACACGATGACATTTGAACCCATTCAGTAAATCAGCCTTTCACTGCGATTACTCTTGGGAATGAATACAATGCGAGGGTCTGATTTAAGATAGTGGCACCGAATGTTTTCGAGGTTGTCCACGACTTTTTCCGAGCGTCATGTCTTCATCTTCTCCTGCGACTGGCAACACGTTCGCAGCCGATCGCTGAAAACTGTCCTGATTCTCACTTTGTGAAATGACTGAAAAGTGCACGTAAGGTTTGTGCTTGGTTTCATACGTTGATTAGCTATATACTTTGTTAATTGTTTGAAGAAAAAAAAACCCTGTATAGATTCATGGATAATGAAAACACTGTTAGTTTCATCCATAGTTCGATCGATGGCTGGATGGAAAGCGATAAGAAGAAGGTGTGGAAAGCAGCATTGTCCACACAGTGAGTGCAGTTGACTCAGTATTACTGACATTATCTGACATTGAATTTGGCTCATGGCCTGTTCATCTCCAACACGGCCCCACAGTAGAAACCCGAGGATGTTTTATTAATTTTGTCTGAAATAACCCGACCCGACATCCTGCTGTTGGGGGGGTCTTCACCTCCGATCGGCGGGAACAGGCTGTCTTTGCTCCCTAATAACGCCGCCCTCCGGCTATCTGCATTAATCTTCAGCCCTCCCGCCGGCTCGCCTTCGCCAAAGTCCGAGCGTCCGGCCCGGAGAGCGCTCCGGGTGGTCGTCATGTGGACCCGTATAAAATGAGAATTACGACCTTGTTTAATGGTGTCGTTTAGAAGCACGCTGAGGCCGGAGATAGCGCCGGCGCCTCCCGTCCACTCTGTGCTCTCATGGTTTTCCTCTGCCCGTCAGTGATGATGATGATGATGATGATGCATGCACTCAACTGCTGGAGGGCCATATAGGTGCTGTTTTCTTCCTTTTACTTCATTTAATTGGAATGGCGCCTCTTTTTAGATAGTGGAATATAACATAAAAATAAAGGAGCGCTAGGAAGAGGACATCCTGGCACGAAGGGGCATGGCTGTGCATGTGATGGCTTTGCACTGGGACATTGTCACGTTGTCAAAGGGAACTGCAACCCGCCATCTGTCAAAGATATCACTGTGCCCTGAAGCATTAAGATTTGCTTTCATTCAAATTGACGAGCCAAAGCGCATGCCATGAAAACCCGGACTAGAACAAAAAGAAGACAAACGCGTGCATCGTGTACAGGCCTGCATCAAAATCAATGCAATTGTATTAATACATCCGACACGAGATTATAGGAAGATCTAGAAAGTTGAGTGACTTATTTTTCAAACCAACCGAATCGTAAAAAAAAAAAGAAAAATCTTCTCAAATTTATGAAATTGCGTTGCTTGTATCCATCTTACCTGTGAGGGTCAAGCGGTAGAGGGGAAATCCATCTCTAAATGATGTCGTTTGTTAAATGATTTGTTTATTTACCGCTTTCCGTGGAGGGTGCACGCTGTGACCAATTTGTTTTCCTGATGAGCAGCGGCGAATCCGGCCATCCTCTCCACTTAACCCACATCTGCCGGCATCATTAACGCGACCTCGTACTCCTCAATTCAGCCCAGCGCTCCATCCCTGATGAAAGAAATATAAAGAAAACAGTTTGATTTATACTCTGCCACTGGGCCGGGGCCGAGCAATCGTCCAACCCGGCAATCAAGGGCATCTCTGATCCGACGATAAATAATCAATTATTTCGGCTAATGACCCCGCGGGATCCCCTTAAGACGGGGCGGAGCTTCCGCTTGGCAGGAACACGCCGTCCCTCCCCCGCAGAGTCAACAAGCAATCCGACATTAGCGAGCCCGCTGACACATCCTCCCAGCCTCCCTGATGGACTGAAGGACCGGCTCTCCTCTGCTGTGACAGAAAACACTCTGTCTAAATACCCAGCTGTCTTGTCAGGCCCCGTCCGTCTTCCCAAACGGCCAATCTGCAGAGTTTTCATATCAAAGGTGTTGTGCTTAATTAGAACGATTACGAGAGCGATGGCGACGCACCGCGGGGTCAGGAGATGATTGTCAAACTGTCATGTAGTAAGAACATGATCAGCGCGGCGGCCTGCTGGGCGCTCGGGGCGGCTCCAGTGTCCTGTCTGTCTGTCTGGCGTGCGACTTCTTAATTGCTGTTTCCAGCTTGATTTTCAGTGGAAAGTACTGTTGGACATGAAATGCACGAGCGATAAAAGACACTGGGGCGCGAAGGGCGCCGCTACGTGAAGGACGGAATCACGTCAAACGTAGAATGTCGTGGATTTGGCTCAGATGTGGGTGTATGTTTGGGGATTATTCATCCAATAATATGCCGTTACATTTTGAATGTTTTCTACTGGAATCGTTGAAAGTCAATTCATCCACCCCATACTTGGACTCATTTATTATTATTTTTAAATGATTTAACGGACATATTAAACTTTAATTACAGATACAATCAAAATCCTCATTCCTGACCCGTTGTAGAGCTACTGGTTGGACAATATTTGATAACGAAATGTGCTGAAATCATACAACAAAGAATTCAGCCAATTTGAAAAACATGTAAATTCAGGTTTGTTTTTCTTACTAAAATCTGAAAAAAAGTGAAACAGATGTCATAGGGCCCTACTCCCAGGTGTAATGCTGCTAGTGGCTAATTGTATGTGATGTAAAATCAAATTTAGCTGTCTAACGGATATTTCGAACAATATTTAATCGTTTGTGCTTGATCGCAGCATTTGACAGCTTCTTTGTTTTTGTTGCGTTTCAAGAGAGGAGGAAGAGTTTGCTGTTCCCTCATCATCTTCTGTGCAACCAAGATGGCGTCCATTGGTGGTTGAGAACTTTCTTAAAACGTTGTGAGTGCACCATGGCGGTGCTCTTGCACTGCGTTTCGCTTTACTTCTCAGTGAGCAAGTGAGTGAAAGAACAGAAGAAGTGACTTCCCCTATACTCAGCAGAGATGTGTGTTTGTAGTTAAACTGTCGGTGAGGCTGATTCAGCTCTTTTTACACCTTAATGCTGTGGAAACCATGATAATGCAGTGATTGAATGAGAAAGGTGCAAGATGGCGGCGGACAAACCATCAGAACACAGACGAGAGAACGATCCATTTGGATCAAAAATAGCATTGCGTCTTTGAGTGAATGCTACATTCAAGTTTCCGCTGCTCGGAGGTTAAATCTCATCTACAAAGCGGTCAGACTCCCTTTGCACAAATGTTACTTTCATGCTGGTTGAAGAGTCTGAGCTCATGCTTTTCAGTTGTGGGTTATACTTCCAAATAGTTTTTTTTTTTTTTTTTGGCGTGTTGACTTCCAGCAAACACAATAAACCTCCGCAGTTCAAAGGACCGCAGACGGACCTCGGTGCCATTTTGAGTCTGGCAATCTGAGCCGCCGCACAAGTCGGTATTTCCAGATGTAATAATTATGTTGGATTTGTCTTTGTAAATCGTCGGCTTGGCCTGCTGGGAGATGAAACGAGCAACAAAAACATGGTTTAGCCGCCGTCTGGGCTGGCTGGGAGATTTTGTGTTTGCGTTTTTTCATCGTTGGTACAAGGAAAGATTTCATATTTTTTTCATAATAAAACATACAGAACCCCAGTAGGGAAACTAATCTCAGATGAAACACGGCAAAGCATAGCTGTGCCCAGCTAAGTCTCCAAGGTTCGAGGGAGGGTTGTTTTCCAATAGTTCATCCTGCTCTCACCCGTTGGGAATGATAAATATGCTTGTTTTACAAAATCACATAGCTTAGCTTAAATACATAATAATGTGCTGCGCTCCGGAGTTTAAGTATTGCTTTTGGTAGCGTTTAAGAGATTGTAGAGAAATGAAAAAAAAGACAGATAATTAAACTAAACTTAAACAGCAGTATGTATTTATACTGTATAAACTGTAAAGGTGAATCGCAATAAATACAAACAACACACCAGAGTGATTTGATTAGATTTCCGTCTTCTCAACTTTCATAATGCTGCTTGGAACTAAATATGAATTGGCTTTGAGATTATCTGCCTCTCTGAAAGAAGCACGACATCAACAATTACATGGGAACGTCACACAAGTGTGCGTCTTAATTTGTTTTTTCAATCAAAGTCGTGAAGTAATAAAAAAGTCTCAGCTGCATGTTGCCAGCGCTCGCGTCACCCGCGTATGCCTACTGTCGCTCAAGGTAACACTTTTATTCGAGTTTAAACGAGACCATAAAGCATTTCCCTTTCTTTGTTTTTGTTGTTGTTGTTTTCTCGTAGGAGAAATGAGACATAAATCATAAAAATGACATGCATCCTCGCAGCAGCGTACTTTCTCTATCAGAAGACCTGTCATGTCCTCTGGCTGACGTGGAACTCAGACACAGTGGGATGGGGGGGCGGACATGTTGGTCTAGTTTGAATGCAGAAGGGGAAAAAATGCCAGACAGTTTATTTTACCCTCTCCTGTCTCGCCCTCCATCCATTGTCCCGCTCTAAGTCCTCCGCATCGCTGATGAACCGTATCCTCTGCGTGAACCCGGCTCGGTCGCAGTTTAATATGTGCTGAAGTTCCATTAACATGAACATCCGTCTCCAGCAGGTAAAATGCCACTTCTGCTGCCGTCATCCTCGACCTCTTCCTCCTCCTCCTCCTCCTCCTCCTCCGCTCTCCGGCTGTCCGGCTTCCTCCCACTGACTCTGCTCGCGTGCAGATGTGAGCCGATTTTACGGACACGTCTCCCGACAGAAATGAGTCACATGAGCGTCCGGTAAACACATCGGCTTGACATCGACTTGAATGAGGAGCTCGTGGCTGCTGGATGAATCATTCATGAGCGAGAAAGTGTCGCAGGCATTTTACAATTGCCAAAGTTAACATGGAAAGGGTTATTTTTTAATATATTCAGTCAGACGGAAATGTATGGGGGACTTAAAATGACTTAAGTATAAATAAATAAATGCATGAATAAATACAGGAATAAATAATTAAAAGCTTAAATAAATGTATGAATAAATACAGAAACATATAAATATAAGTTATACATACAACAGGACATCATTAAATAAATGTGTTTTATCTATTTGTGTCCACACGTATTTCTTCATTCATTTATGTCTGTATTTATGTGTTCACACATCTGTGTCGTTATATGCAAATGAGCTGGGGCGGTCCAAACCGGTCCGAATCATTCATGAGTGAGAAAGTGTTGTAGGTATTTCGCAACTGCCAAAGTTAACATGGAAAGGGTTATTTTTTATATATTCAGTCAGACGGAAATGTATAGAGGACTTAAAATGACTTAAGTATAAAAGAATAAATAAATAAATGCATGAATAAATACAGGAATAAACAATTAGAATGATGGCTTGTCCTCTCTTAATAAAAAAAGTCAATTTAAACAACTTTTGTTTGGTTGAATTTAAGGAAAGAAATTGAGATTAGTGCCAAAACTCTGAAACTTCTCGAGAAGCATGTTTTAGTAAATTGAATTATTGTAATAAAGTTATAGAAACTGGCTCATATGTTCAGTCAGGAAAGACGATCACAAGGAAAAGAAAAGGTAAAAGGCACAAATTGGTTTGAGTTGAAACAAGATAAAAGGCTAAACCAGTGATTTGGATAAAAGGCTTTAAAAGGGTTGATATGAGGTTGCAGTTTGCCATAGTTTCTTTAGCAGCTTGATTTTTTATTCATGACATTCTTTCAAAGGAGTCGGCGTAAATGACTACTTTACAAACTGAAAATACAGAAAAATGACTTTCCTTTGACAGTAAAACATAGTTTTTAATGGTTTGATTTAATCTGGATGGGCTCTGTATCTCTATGTGTAACGAATACATTTTAGCGAGGGCCTCCGACACAACGCACAAATCTTTGCTTCCACTCTGGTTCTCTTTAAATCCGGAAATCCTGTTATTCTTCTGTCTCTCGGCTGCAAAAAGACGTGACACTCTGGGTTCACGACCCCGACGTAACAAAGTCAATTCAAGTCCAAGCGACGACACAAAGCATACGGGACATGCAGACAGACGGGGCCGATGGGACGACCCCGGGCCGGTCACCAGCACACACACACACACACTCTGCTGTCGCCTTAGCAGTGAAAGCTCCCTGAGTATCAAGTAACACGTCTGTCGCTAGGAAATGGGAAGGATGACAGAGGAGGTGGAGGTTAGAGTCATAGAAGGAGGAGCTGGTATTTGCCTGGATGTGTGTTGGTCTTTCTTGCAGTGTGCCGTCCTCCATTCCTTGGCATTAAGATTCAAGATTTAAGATTGTGGTCTTTTACACCTTTCACCAAAATGATATAAATGACTTCATACATCAGACAAAGCTTCATGGCGGGCATGAACACGCTTCATGTTTACTGAAGGGAACAGTATGCCCTCATTCCATTCTACCGTACGGATCTACATCCAGACACCCGAGATTCATAATCAGGTCTTTTTGTGTCGTGTTTGGACCTCCGTGGTGGCGCACAACAGATGTGTGACACCGCTATGCAGCTTCTTGACTGTGACCGCTGGCTGCTCGGCGTATTCTAGTGCTTTTGATGGATTGACTGGTTGACAAGATCTGCACGAACATATGCGATCACTCCGCAGTGATGTAGCTTTTTGGTACCTTACCTGCCTCGCTGCCACAACTGGTAATTAAGGTCCCTGCAGGACAGATGAATGGCAAATTAACTTCCAGGCACACAAATATCAGCTCCGTTGCTCCAGTTTTTTCCCGCGTCGCCGCAACGTGACCTGGAAGAATTACCTGCGACCCTTCAGCGGCTCCCACTCTCCGTCTCAGAGCGCTAGACGCCTCTCGGCCGCAAAAGCAGCGAGCGGCGTCGGGATTCGGCATCCATTGCAGCCTCTGCCACCTGTCCCACTCTGTCAGTGTCAGAGCACATTTCATGAGCGGGCCAAAAGCCATCGGCTAGATATAGCCACTGGCTCACAGAAGGGTCCCTTCATGGGTCATTACTTACCAGAATAGCGGGCTGTTTACGAAGCCATTACTGCAGGCGCTCAGGGTTTGGTGTGGTTTTTTGGGGAGTCCGTTTCATACCAGAAGCCGAGTGTTGGGTGTATCTAATTATATCTTATCGCCAGGAGTCGTGTAAGAGCAGAAGGTCAAGTTGGACGGGAGGAGGGCAGACTTGGCGGGGAGTCCAACGGTTCCTGTCATTTTTTTAAAATGTCCTTCATTCACAAAAGAGTTGTAGCTGAGGTCATAAAACTACGTAAAGTCCAAAAAACACCATCTATATTCCAGTTTGAATGAAATACAACTGTATACATTTCTGATAAATATACACCTTAAAAAAAGAAGGTACATGAATTACATTTGTTGATTTCAAAAAAGAAGAAAAAAAGACAGTTTTTAACAGAAATTGGAAATATAGAAAGTACTCATGGCTATATTTTAACTGATCATTGGTTCTGCAACACTTTGGTCCTTATTCAAGAACATTTTTGATTCCTATTTTTTGGTAAAGTGGGCTTATAAATGACCATGCGTTCATGAAGATTGTAAATTAGCATAATGAGTGCCACAATAATACCATAAGGGTACGCGTCCAGCATCATATGTCCTACATTGAAGTCCTATCTGCCATCAGCGAAGGAAAAGTATATAGTATATAACGACCTCAGCAGTGGAAATAGGGGACCTGCTGAAGCCAAGGGATGGGGAAATAACGACTGCTGTTAGCGCAGTGTCACCTGAAGCTCGTACTGTACTGAAGTAAAGAAGAAATAGCTGAATGTGAAAAACGTCTCATCACAGCAAGTTCTTGGTGCATTTCAATAAGTTCTTCCAAATCAAGAGTACAAACCATTAAAGAATGAAACCGTTTGAGTGGTTCTTGCAAAAATGTGTAATATCATGGTGCATGACGGGATTGAAAACCTCTGAATGGCAACATGCATTTACTTGATGAACAAAAAAAACAACCAAAAAGCATCTTGAATAGATTACCTTTTGGCTGGAGAACCATTCATGTGGCCGATCACGACAGTATCTCAGGCTCAAAAGCAATCTTCCTTGTCCTAGCATCTGTTTAGTAACTTAAAATACAGGCCTGTTTCGACAGGGTCACCCATCTCCCTCTGAATGAAGACATTCATCTTTTCGCTAATGCATCAATAAAAGTGCTCGTATAATTGGACACTCTAGTAAATTTTGATTGAAGACCTCCAACGCCACAGCACCTGATGGCCGTCTGAAAGGAAAGCCCTATGTCATAAACTCGTTATACAACCCTCGGGATGAAATATGAGGCACCTTCCATTATCCTTGCTTAGTTCTGTTCCCAAACTGAGAGGCAGTGTGTAAAATAATAAGTTCTAAAAAGTAAGATAAAGGCCGGGGTTCGGTAATTTATCTAAAATGCTAATATTTTCACTGGGAAAAACACACACAAAAATGGCTGAATAATTTAATACAGTTCAACTCTATTACATCCCGGTCCAGTGATAAGGGGGAGTTATCTGCTGGTGCTGGCCTTTTGAATGCTAAGTAGTGTAAATTTTCTTTTTTTTCGGTGGAGTGAATTATCTTGGGCTGTTCCATTCAAAGCGCAGCATAAACACAGAGGTGATAAGAACCTTTTGGACTCCTGTCACTTTAAATTCAAGTTTTAAACAAGCTATAATCTTCCGCCATTAATTAAAATGTTTCATTTTTTCAAAATGCATTTTTGTAATTGCAATGTGGGAAGTTTAGAAGTATCAAAAAATACACAATATGGGTAGAAATACCATGTATTACATGCTAAGTTCACTCCATTTTTTAAAGTCTATCTTCAATAATAATAATTTCTTTCATTATTATTCACAACATATATTTCTAAAACAATATTACACTGTGCTCAATTGCAGCTGTCCTTACATTAGAGTACAATCATTCGATACAAAGTATGATATTTCTGCATGTGCTTTGATGTATCACAGAAAGTGTGTTAACTGCTTGAAGTGTAACTTGGGATCCTCTTTTTAAAGCTTCTTCTATCTTGACCTCACTGCCCCTATCAAGACTTAAAAAAAAACACAAGTCCTCTCTTTGCAAGCTGGAGAGACATATTTAATTTTTTTTGGACCACTGCAGGCGGTAGAAATCCATCACCGCCTGTTATCCAGAATTCGCATTACCCTAGTTACATAAGTAACTTGTGCAAACTTCTCAAACAGTGGCACGATTGCAAATCTGTCTGGACGGTCGCTGTTATCTTGAAGAATTAAGAAAAAAGTGCAGCTGTAGGTTAAAGGGTTCGGTAACGTCTCTGTTTGACACTTTTAAACAGAGATGCCAGACCGGCATGCACTGCGTGAAGGCAGTCTTCTGGTATTAACCATCCGCTCTACAATAAACTTTCCTCTGTTCATGTTCTTTGTCGGTTATTTAATGTCAGCAAGGCGTGAAAGCCTCTTTCTCATTAGAAACTTGCCTTTTGAATTAGTCACTTTCCTGAGTTCTCTCGGAAATTACCAGTGCTGACATTTCTATGCAGGCCATCAGTCTTTGTTGGCGCTGTTTAATCTTGCCTTTTCCCTCTGTGCATCTGGGCTCTTCAATCATTATAAAGTAAGAGAGGGAGAAACCTGACAAAAAAAAAGAAGTTCAATTCAGGATAGAGGGAGAGTCATTCCTTTGTTATTGTTGTTTGCTGCCACTCGCTACTTTCGCTTGTTCTAGTGTCCTTTCATCACATCATCGTGACTGTCAGTGTACATTGTCTGCCTCCTGAGTAGGAGCCTCTACACTGTCTTTGAATGTAACAAGGAACACTGTTGTTGTCTGTGGAAAGCAAGCGATTGACACACCGATTGTGAGTGCAGCTCGTTGCACAGGAAACGCTCAAACCAATCAATAATTCCGAACAAACTTACTTTGAAAGTTTATATATTTTCAAATCGGTGCACATCGGAAGAAAGAAAATAAATTATGCAGAGTATTAAAAGTGAAAATTCACCCAAACGTCATATGTAAAAAAAATGTTTTTTTAAAAAGGCGGGAAAAAGGCCGGAGAAGAGAAACCGCGCCCACTTTCCTCAACGCAGCTTCTACAATTACGACCGCACCAGTAGCTTGGATAATCGTGATGTGGCGAGGAGTTTATTTCAATGAATGTACAGGCAGTAGACAGAACAACTCAAATTCATCAAGCGCTGCTTCTGCTGACCACAAGCCTGCTGTTCCTCTCATTTTCTGTGACCAATGTAAAGTTGTAAATGCGACACAGTGGTTACTGAAAAAGTAAAAACAGTAGACACCCATAAAGGGGTCTGATTTAGAAGCTAACCTTATCTCAGAGTTTGATTTCCAAGATTAGGGCTGAAATACTGCAGCAGGTGACTTTTTGGTTGCTATTTTCAACCATAAAATGCAGCTTTTTATTCATTTGGTAAGCAATGACAATATAACTGCAGCATTGATTTGTTTCATTCGAGTGCAGTTACTCTTGAGAGAAAAGCTCCAAATTTGCTGAATCCAACATTTCCCATATTGCACCCAGTAGTATCTTATATATTATACTGCATTCATTTAATGTCAGGCGAATGGAATGAATGGTAAAACATGGAGTTATTAGGTGACTTTGGAGTCTTGCATTACTCCATTAAACTGTAATCACTGTAATGGCCTTTAGTTTAAAAGGGACCATGAAGTTCCTTTTTTACGTGGATAAATTAACTAAATCAGAGTAAATCTTAGATCATATTTAGAACAGGGATCAAGAACCTTCAGCACATGGTAGCTTAACCATTGGTACACTAGTAACACGTGTGCTCGAGCACATGCAAAATTCCCTCTTTTCTTGTATTTTGTGGTGGTTTGATTAAATAAATGTCCCTGCCCATATGTTACCTTGTTCAAGGGACTTTTTAAGTGAATTGCCAATGAACAACATTGGTGGTAGAGTTAATTATATTGAACTCAGATCTGGATGTTGTCATAAGCATAGCAGATTTGGTAAAGAAGGCCAGCAGTGTGCTGGAGTGTCCTCTGGATACTGTGGAGGTGTTGGGAGACAGGAGGATGATGGCAAAGTTATCATCCCTGATGAACAACACCTCCCACCCTGTGCAGGACACTCTGCCAGCTCTGCACAGTTCCTTCAGCCACTAGCTGATTCATCCCCGGTGTGTGTGAAGGAGAGGTACCGAAAGTCCTTCCCTCCTGCTGCTGTCAGGCTGCACAACCAGCTGAGCTCATAGTGGGCCACAAGAAACAATTCAAAAACTTTTGGTAGCTTTAATCACATCAAGTGGTGCAATATAAAAATGTATTCTGTCTGAATAAATACTATTTGTATCACTGTTTATTGATATTACTTGTTTTTAATTTGTACCATGTGTGCACTTTATCTGTCTGCTGCATTAATCCTGCAATTTTCCCACTAAGGAACTAATAAAAGAATATCTAATCTTATATTATTGTATATTGCTCTAATCAATGCCCATCTAATCAACTATAATCCCATGATTATGGTAAAAAAAAAAGTTTTAATAGTGCTGCTGTGCACATTGCCTTTATGGATGGAAAATACATCTATTTATGGGTGAAATGTCCCTTAAACAACGACAAGTTAAAAGGAATAGGAAAAAAAAGGGAGGCAGGCTCACAGTTGGGTTTAAGTAGCCTCTGGGACTCTTTCAGTTACTACTAATGTCAGGGAAATTAAATCACCTCTGACATTTTGTAATTTAAAATGTAAATGCCATCACACTTGAATGAATACCCAAACGAGATCAGGACCTTATTTACGATGCTTAAGATTTCAATCTAAATGCTCCCTTCTAGAGCCTGTTTTGTTTCCTTTCGCCCGGGGCTGGAGTGAGAAGCGGTTGGTAAAGAGGAGAGGGACATTTCGCTAACAGCCAGAGTTGCTGTGGAAAGGGAAGATGCGGCTGCTGAAAACCTAATCTTGCAAGAGAATTAGCATCTCCCCCTAAAAACGTGAATTCAAGCCAATAAACACGGACGCGCAATGTACACGATTAGCCCAGTTTAAGATGCCGTTTTGTCGATAAGGCGGTATTATTCCCCGATGAGCTGATAGCACCGCTCACACATAACTTCGGAGAGAGAAACCAACTCCCATTGCTGGAAGAAAAAAGGCTCACATTTTCACCGTGGCTGCACAGTTGCTCGACTCCCAGGAGCTGATCAAATCTTTTTGTGCTCTCTCAATTGCCGGAAGCCACCGAGGCAACGAACCGGCAACTGGTGGTTCGAAAGGCTTGAGTTTTGTGTAACAATATGTCTGCCGAGGTTTATTTTGCAGCATTTTGAGAAGTAATAGGTTTCAGTGGCTGCTGTTGCGCTAATGGAGGGCACAGAACGTGCAGGAGAGACTCTGAGGGGTTTTCACTGATCTGCACAGCTCGAGGTTGCAGACATTCAAAGGCTATTCACAATCTGTCTCGCATTAAAGGTACTCCAATATCCAAGTCAGTTTTCACAAATTAGTCAAGTGGCGCATCCCCTCTTTTTCTATGAATATATCTTTACACTCTTTCTCCTAAAAAATATATCTCTACTACATATTTTTTTTATCCTTTTATATGTTCAAATAATTGTTGACCATGACCCATATTTTTGTCTTGAGGGAGAGATTACAGGTGCCATATACAAGAGTTGTGTGTCATCTGAAAGCTGAGAACCTGAAAATGAATTTGAGATACAGCTATGTGTGTCAAATTAGTGTCATATATCAGAAAAAAAGAAGAAATAAAAAGTATTAACAAGAATATCTTGTGAAAGTGTTTTAAGTGCTTTGATCATTCTCATGGAAGTCTATGGTGGCCATTTCCATTTGCGCTTTCTACATAAATTGTTTGAGCAATTTTGCGGTTTATACCATTTATTACACAGATTTAGTGCTACATTTAACAATTATCAAAAACTCTCCTCAAAATACCACATGACGATACTCAAGACCTCGAGTAACCACATAGAAATAGGCATGCTGTGATTTAAGATGACCTTCAACTTTTTTTATTAGGAGATTTCTACAAGAATTTACTAGTGTTGGGGGTCTCCTCCTAAAGTCCACTGTCATCTCTATAGTTCTGACTTTTGGGCTTGTTCCACTCCAGGTTGTTCTGACCACACCAGAGGACCAGCCGTTCAACCTCCCGTCTTTACGCAGACTCATCACCCTTCCTGATGATGCCAGCACCTTCACTCGAGCTCTAAAACCGATCCTGCTACAGCCTCCGAAAAGGTCGTAGGGGTCGCCCGAGGACGCCGGCGTCCGCGAGGAGGGAAAGAGATTAAAGCTCAGCATTCAGAAACTGTAAGACACAGACTCACAAAGACTTTAGACTAGACTTGGAGTATTCCCCATAAAACAAAGGTTAAAAACGTCTCCGACTGCAGCTGTGAAAGCGTCAAGTGACAGTTTCCTAGAAGCCACAGAAGTCGTGTTTAGCTACTGCAGATCTAGACAAAAAGGACTAAACTGCACATTTCTTACTAGAGGAGTTTAGTCTTTGTTAGAAAAATCCCGAGTGTTTAGGTTTCATAAACATGTGTCCACTTAACAGTTCGAAAGACAGTGTTTCCTGCCTTCTTCTGCGGTGCTGATAAGACAGCTGGCTATGGGAAAAAAGGTGACAGCCAAAGAAAGTTCAGAGTTGAAACTACATAAAAGATACACTTAACCGAACAATGACCCTCTGAGTCGGTTTGTTTTTGATGAGCCTGTCAGCGGTCTATCTCAGTCTAATGTCTTCGTCACGTCGGTGAGGCTCTGCTGTACTTCTCAGCAGATCGTCTGCGACGCTACAACCGTGTTTCACAACCTCAATGCCCCCAGAATAATGAGGTTGGCGTTCGCAACCTCCCCGGCTCTGCTTTGGCTTGAACAGCTATTAACTAGTCGTGGTCCGATGTGCTCCAGGCACTGTGGAATTTTTGATGCGTTCCAGGACTTTTTTCGCTCTCCCCCTGGCCCATCGCAATTACCCATCAGACATCCACGAGCACTCGCACAAAGACTCAACATTATTACACTTTCCCTGTCTAAAATGTGCTACACGACCATCTGTCGACTCCAGGTCTCAACTAATTAACCTGAGACTGGCAGTGGCATCTGTAGGTTGACTTTTGATGCCTTGGAAACTTGCATAAAATACTAAAAATTGAGGTGTACAGCTCATCAGTTACTTGCTCTGTATTCTGACGCTGCAGAACTCTGAGTAGGCGGGAGGGACGCTCTGCACACACCTCAGGTGAAAGTTTCCAAAAGTGCACATTAGTTTCCAACTCAGGAAGTAAACATATTTACTGCTGAGAGGCAACACAAGCTCATTACATGATTCTTTTCATAAAATGCTCTTTTTAATTGTGCAAATTAAAGATAATTCCCTCTGGCTCCTGATGACTTAAATGAGCAAAACATTGTTTCTCCTGTGACCTTAACCAAAATCAGGCACTTGCAGTTTCTTTAATTACCAGTTTCCAAAATAAAGTGTTCATGCCGCCCGCTCCCTCCTTCCCAGGGCGTTAAATACCGACGCTTTGTCCCACCGCTCGGCGTCTTATACAGCCAACCAAACACTGTTTGCCACCTCTACGCCTCTACGAGGTGCACCGGACTTTCAGTTCACGACCATTTAACCGGTTCATGTTCGAATAACATTTGCAGAGAGAAAACGTCTAAATAAAACCCACAGTAAATTGCGAGCTGTACTTAAACCATTTGGAGTAAATTCATGGTCTTGGTCTCTTTTGAAAGAAAAAAACTCTTTAGCTTTTCTCTCTCAATAGTCTCAATCACTTGAGGTGCTGCTGACACTGAGTTATATGAGTTTGAAAATAATAATTATATGATTTTTATTCCCACCTGAACATTTATTGGCTAATATATGCCTGCAGATGACTATAAATGTGACTTATGAACTAAACAACACAATGGGACCATATCCTGAAGCCTCATCCAGTCTAATCTATAAGAAGATCGAGAAAATGCATATTTTACATGTTTTTTTAATGACATATCGAGGCGTTTTTGCATTTTGAGAATGAAAATATTCATTATACATATATACTATATATCGATTAAAGCCACCTACGTCATTATTGGAGGGGAAAATGCAGCGGCAGTGTGATGACGCTGAAGTTATTATATCCAAACACAGAATGAACCACTTCTGGATGAGCTCAGTATGTTCTGCAAGAATGAACCCCATAATCTATGTGGGCTGTAATTCTATTTTTCTTTTCTTTCTTTTTTTTTTACCTTTCTTGTTGGTCCGGCTCACGACTGCCTGTCGTAGGTGGTTTTCCTTTTAATCCTCAGTGTAGGCTTGTGTTTTTTTTTGTTGTCTTTATCTTTCGGGGAATGCTTTGGCCCTGGTGAGATATGCTTGTAAAAGCTGCAGGTTTTTGTTCTCTTGTCTATTCCGAGGACCACATTGTGTGAAATAATGCTGTTGGTCACCTCTCAGTGAAAAGAAAAAAGAGAAGAAAAACAAGGTTAAGCCTCTGGCTCTGTGGATTCCTCTACCTCCCCTTGTTAGACCGTGGCGTCATCCTTTCATAATGCGTTTTCTTTTTTTTTCTCTTCTGGATTTCTGAATCCAAACATCACACAAACACGCGCACCGACACGGCATCGAGTCAGACCCCATCCCACACCACCGCCCTCCTGTTATTTGTTGCTGTTCTGATCCGACTCCTAATATAATGATGCCACAGGATACCCTGTGCCCGGCTGCAGCCGGCAGACGGGCAGGTGATGATGCAGAATTAATGACTCTGTGTTGTGGCGAGCGCTCTATCTCCGGGGACGTTTTATTTTCTAACACGAGAGCTCTGTGCAACGGCGTGGATTCACATCTCCCTGTGGTCGTTTGTCTGCAAACCTCAGCTACACTTGAGCTCAGTCACTTGCCCCCTCTGGCTTCTTCCAGGTTTAGGAAGAATGAATCCAAACCTTTTAGTGATTACAGTCGCTTCACATCGGAGATTGAATATTAGAATGTGTATTTTCTTAAATCGCCTGGGGCCGCAGGGGTTATACTGGTGTGTTTCGCTTTTAGGAAATTGGATCCTTTTTGATTTCTGAGACAACCACAGAGAAGATAGCTGATAGAGCATCTTTTGCATCGCCATGCTGCGCTGAACGCCCAAGTGGTGCGTATGTGCCGCTGAAAGTATTGACAATTTGGTTTTGCAAGCGTCAAGCATTGTGATTGGCTGACAGTGAGTCACGGGGTGTCGTTTATAAGCAATAAGGTACGAGAGGCAGTACTGTATCGTCAATAGTATACTGTTTAAGGGTGTTGTTAGGCCCACAAAGATGATGGTCAACATAAATACTTATGTAGATTGAACATATATATTTTAAAAAAAGTTGAGCAATAGTGCTCAGAAAAATGAGGATTGAATCAATTTGTTTAATAATCACTGATCTATAATCAAAAGCTAGTTTTCCATGATTAATTATTTCCCGGAATTTTTTTATTGTTGCTGTTATCTTTTAATTTCCATATATTAAATGAATAGTAAATTAATCATCATCGTTATCCTTGCCACTGATTTAATATTCAGAAGAACCAAATCTCCGGGGATACTCAAGGACCTGGTTGACTTGGCTCAAATCGCATTAACTAAGTGGGAAAGCTATGATTATGAAGCCATAAAATTACTTTTTTTAATGAATTAAATG
Organism: Clinocottus analis; assembly: GCF_023055335.1. Classification (NCBI taxonomy): domain Eukaryota; kingdom Metazoa; phylum Chordata; class Actinopteri; order Perciformes; family Cottidae; genus Clinocottus; species Clinocottus analis. Next base: position 18,522,114 of record NW_027176207.1, on the reverse strand, counting down.
GAATTATCTTCGCTCGAGATGGATTTCTGAACAACAGGTCTATACTTAGCGCGCACTTGAGCCCGCATGACGGATAAAAACTGCGCTCGCAAAAATAAATATGGAAATGTAAATCCGCAGGTCCACCTTCACCTTGGAAATGATCTGCATCTTAAAATATATATTCCAAAAAAAAAGAAAAGAAAACAATGACTGGCCTTCCCAGCAGCCCTGCGCATCAGTGAACAATTATCGACGAGCGACCGTCCTGTTCAGTGATCGTGCCGTGACCCTGACTGGGGGGACGCTGACGTCTGACCAGTTCTCCCCACTGGTTTCCACTGATCGATGCCAGGGTTGCGTGGGCCGAGGCGTCCCGAGCTCGTTTCATGCGGAACTTTTGCTTAGTCATGACGCCGAGGGAGAGAGGGAGGGAGAGAAGAAGGTATTAAATACGCAACAGCAGCGTGACTATTTTAGTTTTTTACTGTATCTTTAGTTTTGGTTTTGAAGTTGTGGCACAGGGTCTAAAACGTTCGTCTTTCCTCAATTTTGTTCATGTTGTGGACTTTTCTTAAAATTCTGAGAAACATAAGTTAACTTACTAACAGTAGGTTAAGTTGATGGATAAGATGTCTTGGTATTTTTGGTTGATACTATCTTATAAGGGTGGGGGGAAAAATCGATACGGCGTAGTATCGTGATATTTTGCGTGGCGATATTGTATCGATACACGGAAGTCGAGTATCAATCTTTTATTTAATCAATTCTAAACTTGTTGGTCTTGGAATAATAAAATCCATTTATTTTTTGTTGGCAAAGTTTTCCTTTGGGAACAATTCACGGTTGAAAAATAAAGGTAATAAATCGCAATACATTGCAATACTTAACGTATCGCAGTATCGTGATAATATTGCATCGAGACAAAAGTATCGTGACAATAACGTATCGTGGGACCTCTGGCGAGTCCCACTCCGACTGTCTTACATAAGCACGCTTCACATTTGGTATTGCAGGATGAAAAGAAAGCTTTGTTAAATCTGTGCACGCTACACCCTGGGTTCTAAAAGGGTTAAAAACATGTTTTCCATTTCATCTCGACTTTAAAGGATTGCCACTTTAAACAACACGCAAATGATTGGAGTACATAAAGTTCTTGGCATTCAAATAATTTCTGCTCTATAACTCAACATAATGTGAACAATGTGATGTTTTTTTTGGTGAGATATTTGATCTCAAAGTCCAATAAATATCCAGTTCTCACTCACGCTCAGGCTTCAAAAGAACATGTTTGAGTTTGACGGCTTTTATGTTCTAATCTATTACATTCTTGGAACAATAATTGTCTTGAAGATTTGAGCGATTGTTGTTTTTGTCTCTTGAGTGAGGCACAGAGCTGGATGCTCCTCCGTGTTGTTCATTGTTCCCAATCCCTTTTGTTGCAGACACAAACGGTTGTTAAAGTGCTGAGAAAACGCTGGCTCATAATCAGCTGACCCGTTAGCGAGACACAGATCGATACTTGCAGGGTCCCGAGTTGTGTTTACTGTCAGTGTTTGTGTTTTTGTGTTGTTCGCATTGACCAGGGGATTAGGAGGCGTTTTTTGGGGAACGGCAGAGTTGTGCCTTCGACTCTCATTTGTGCAATCTTTACTTGAACGATGACAAATGGTGCATTGCATTCACACTGCGGCTTAGAGTGAAAATTACCTTTACCCATTACCTGATGCAGATTCGGTTGCTTTCAAAGCAGCGTTACAGAACACTCATTTACAGAAAGCATTATGGCATTAATATATATGTATATATTTAAAACTTTTCTTGCTTTCAGATTACACATTACATTGTGCATTTTCCACACAAAAAGTGAGATCTAAAGTTGGAGGGGAGCTCATGAGTTTGCAAAAAAAAAAAGGCATCAGCAAGGAGCATTTATCATGATTCACTCATTTCAACAGACCCTCGAGTCAAAGCCTAAGACTCTGCAGCAAACTATCAATGTTAGTTGGACCAAATCCCATTTTAAAACCCATCTGTTATGATAAATCTGTAGTCCAGCTGCTTATGTGTCTTTTTATTTTATTTTTTATGGTGCAGCCAGCACCTTGGCCTTTACATCTGATTTATAAAAGAATTCCACTTAACTCGGAAATTACAGTTTAAGAGCGATTGCCCTCACCAGAGGAAAAAAGCAGTCGGCATTTGTCATGCGCCCACGCACTTAAAACAACCTACGTTTAGCACTTCCTGGCAAGTCTTCCACGGGAACGCGGCACGATCGCTATCGTTGATAATAAATCAAACCCAGTCGTATAGTTTGTCTTCTGTTTCAGTCGCTGCCTTTCATTGTCGTTACAGCCGCTTCAGACATTTTTGATCGTTAGCTATTACTTTGCACGAGCAGGGAAGTCTTCTCTTTCCGATATCTGTTTCTGGATCTGTCGAGGAACCGTTCTGCAGTCTTCTTACTCGCCGAGGTGTTCAGCGTGTGTGCTGTTCTGACTGCCAAGATAAGAAAATCATTGGACTGGAACGTATATATGTAGTGTATATATTCTCTTTGTAGGTTTCAAATATCTCCCGTCCCCCAGATTAAGCAGCAAAGGAAGTGGGATTGTTATGTTGTGTGTCGCTCACAGTGGAGGAGTTTGCAACTGTGTTGTCAAAACGTAGACTCAAATCATGCTTTACATGAACCTGTTGGCCTCCTGTTTTGAAGATACTGGGCTAAATCAGTGGTTCTCAAACTGTGGGGCACAACCCTCTAGTGGGGCGTGGAGGTATTACAGGTGGGGTGCGGGGGGAGATGCAGATTTATTAATCCCACAGTGGGGGAATTATTCTCTGCATTGTACCATCCTTAGTAATGAAGGAGCTTTGTGCTGCTGTGAGGCTTCAGTGTCTTGCTCAAGGACACTTCAACATGAAACTATGGGCGGAAAACAGGGATCCAACCGGCTTCCTTGGTCATCATGGTCATCAATCATTGCACATGTTATTAGTTTTTGTCAGATGGAGCAATCTGGTTTACTTGAAAGGGATTTCAATGTTCTTTAATCTATTAATTCAAAAAGCACGGATGAAGGAGTCTCAAAAAGTTGGACCATTTTGTTCCCATGTTGTCGGGGCGGTATGGCCCGAACATTTTGCTTCCTCCAAGGTGGGGCGTGACAGAAACAGTTTGAGAACCTCTGGGTTAAAGAATGAGGCATATTTTTCCAAGAACGCTTGCCATCACTCGTCGGTAGCCCTCAATAATTCACCTACGTTTGCTCTTTCGTGGCCCGTAAGCCGAGAAGTTGATACACTGCGACTTCTCTTGACTTCTTGTTACATCATTAAGTTTAGTGCTTATGCTGTCAGACTATTTTTGGGGGATTCTGCAGGTGGAGAGGTTGGGGCGGAATGAAGAAGAAAAAAAAGATGATTTCATGTGGTTAGAGTTTCATCAGCCTGTCTTAAAACTTAGAGAAAACTGCACATCTGACATGGCTGTCAGATATGCAAGTACTAAGCAGAGTCATTTGTTCTTTTTTTTTTTTTTTACCCTATTTTAGGTTTCTATTCTAGTTTTCTTTTCCTCCGTAGTCAAGCATCTCTCTTCCCGTCTGCAAATAGGCATAATGAATAATTTAATCCCCATAGGTCTGTACCACAGTGAGAACCATCTATTTAGTTTCTGATGGATATTAATGTTAATAGTGCTAAGTGTATTTGAATCCAATACCGTTGGTGACAATGCAATCTCCCTGAAATGTATTGCACACACATTCACCACACAACTATGCGCTGTTGTTTCGCTGCTTGAAATCAGCAGCATGCTCATTCAGTAATCTTCAGCATATTGGTTTTTGACAAATGGCTCACTCTGAGTCAAAAGAGGAATGGAAAGCATTTGTAAACAGCCAGTAGCATTCTTCATCATTTATTACTGAGACATTAATCTTGATCTATGTTGGCAGAGGCATTCTAATTGTTATGTGCTCCTCATGAAGTCGGTTAAATCATAACCTCGCAGCTATGAATCTGAATGATGTCGGACTCCCGTAGACGGCTAATCGTAGCATCTGGTCAGCTAACGCTCTCTCTTTTCATAACCGTGTCAAGTTGGTGATGTCCAGTTGTTTTTTGACGTTCGAGAGTTGCTGATTCAACTCTCTATTGTCTTGTCCATATTACCTTTAACGCATTTTTACAAATATTTGAATACATTTAAGCAATTTTAAGATTGCCACACACAGCACTCTGAATTACTTTACCAGTTCATTAAAAATGAAAGACTCTAATGCAACACATTACGCTCACATCTTCATCCGATTCAGTAATGTGTTGGTGAGCAATTTAAATGGCAGTTATTTGTTTTATTATTCAGTTGAAAGGTGAAGGAGGCTGTTTGATGTGACACGTGAGATGGAGGGCATACTGAAGGAATGCTTAGGAGTTATGTTTTTGTTGGTAAATATAACTGTCTTGCTTAAAAATGCAGGTTCAAGGCCACTATGTCGTATATATAATTAAGTTTTACTGGCAGTGGAAATTCAAATTTGTAGTTTGTTGGATGTCTGATAGTGAACCTACACATCCTGTACACTATAAAGACTATAGTCTGTTGCTCAGTTTAGACTGTTATTATGTAGTACAGAACTGGAACGTGATCTATTGTTCATGAAGTAGACACAGCCCACTACGTATACTCAGACGAGGCTCTAGTCAGCGTTGCGGTCACAACAAATACAACTAATCATACGTAATTCAACCTTCTTATGGGTGCCAATATGTTTCAAAAATATCCTCCATAACCTCTGCCAACAGTAAAGAAGACCAGATGAACAAAGGAAAACATGACTGACCTCCTTCCTTCTGTGGATTATTCTAAACTAATCTGTAAACAGAAAAAATGTTTTTTAGAGTAATGTGGTTCCATTGTACTTTTTGGATGAAGTTGCCTTTATGCAGATTTCCTTTTTAGTCGTAGTAGTAGTACTAGTAGTCGTAGTAGTAGTAGTAGTAGTAGTAGTAGTAGTCGTCCAGCAATGTGTCAATCCCATTCAGATTTTAAAAATATATATCCTTATCTCTTAGATTGATCAGTCCTAATGAGACGGTTTCTCGGTTTACAGACATGTGACTGTATAAAGAAATAATCTATATAAATATTTGCTATTTTTTGACGGTACAGTTGAGACATTTGAAATAACTTTGAGATATTGTCGCCCTGATCTAATTCCTTTCCGGTCTTGGCTATAGCTGAGACTCGTGGCTCAACAAACAGACAGTGTGTTTGAGCTTCAGCAGGTTATCACCGCATTGCCGTGAGGCGAAGAATGTTCCGGCATCCGGTTGCTTTTTTTTTTGCGTTACAATATGCCGATCCCGTGTGGAGTAATGTTTTAGACCTCCACAGAGATATTTCTTTTCAGGAATGGAAATAAAAGCAAGAGTGGCTTCGCCTTGGCAATGTATTATAAGGGAGCTTTTATTTGCTTTATCACAATGGGTTCACATTGAAAGTAGATGATTGCTCCCCGTGATGGCGTGCGGCCCTGCAGGACCACCGCTACACTGGACACATTCAAGACCAGCAGCTCAGCCTCTGTTGGGACCAAATCCACTGGCTTCCACTGCTGCCTTTTTGTTTTGTTTTGAAGGGATAGAAGTAACTACATCATTGCTGGGAGGAGGTTGGGCAATGGGAACCATTGCACAGGTCCTTGCTAACGCATCTATCCTGCTTCCTGTCGTGGATTACCGCTGCACACTGTTCTGTCTGGAAGTTGCACAGTAAGTTTTCACACTGCGAAACATATCTCCCCTCCTCCCCCCGTATCCACCACGAGTTCACAGCAGTCTGGAGAAATTCAAGTGTAACATTTGAAATGAAAAGGGCAGAGACATGGTGAGGTTTTCTCCCACTTCGGACCAATTAGGTTACACAATGGAGAGCTCGCTCGTGTCCATACAGAAACATATCAATGGTGAGGTCAGGGCAATATGGAGAAAATCACATATTACATTACTGTTTGACTATCTCCATCAATATTGTAATGATATAGTTGAGTTGACTATTGGTTATTTTTTAATAAAAATCTGTACAAAACAGTATTTTCTTTATAAATAATAGTAGAACAGTCTGGTAAGAATAACATTATGCGGTAAAACCACATAACTTTACTTTTATGCAGCCTTAAAAACCAGGAAAAGAAACGCTATGCCATATTTTCTCTCAATCTCGTGTACGTTGAATGACTCTCTGAGGACTTCTAGATGTTTCTAAATCGTCTCCAAATTTGAACTTGACAACTTGATTTTTGTGGTGCGAGATATATAATTTAGTTGAATAATGAACCATAAACATTAGGTTGGCATACCATTCTTTATTTGGTCTCTTCACGCACACACACATTCATACAAATAGATCTTTGTGTACTACTCGGGTTTAGCATTCCACTTTCTTTAATTTTTGAATACTTTGTGCAATTACTCAAAAGAAAAGAAGAGAGAAGAGACGGCGCTTCTTCAAAGATTAATGGCATCCCTGAGTCACTGGCATAATTATTCCAGAACTTGAGACGGAGAACAAAGAGCCAGTTCTTTGAAACATAAAAAAATAAAGCGCCGGCTCTTTTTCCTTTTACACAGCTGAAGTTTTTAGTGTCATCCGTAACGACAGACGAGGACATCCCAAGCCACCAGGAGCAGAGCTGGGCTGTGAGGCAGATGTGACTTAGTGAAAACACAGACATTTTATGTTGTGTGAGACGATGAGCACAACTTCATATATAAAAAAAAAAAATCAAACAAATATTCGTTTTGGCCAATTTTGACAGACCTTTGTCGACTCAACCACAAAAAAATGACTAATCTGATTACGCATTTAAGCGTAAGCAGGTAGTAATAATAGTATCTCCTCCATTTAGTGGGAGGGAACAGGCAGGAATAATAATCTTCTACTTTGGGTATTTGCTGTCTAAAGGAAAAACTTGCAGACAGCTCATTTTCTGCCTGCTGCGCCTCACTTAAGGGAAACATATCCTCTGTTACATTATATTTTTCTACTCATCTGTGACCTTTCTTTTCCCCTCCGACTCTCTTCCATCCTCCCTTCCTCCCCCATTCTCCATCTCATCTAGTTTTATTCACCACCTTTTTTCTCTTCTCACTTCCTGTCCTCTCATGCATCGATAATTCCCCCTCCTCCCCCCCTTCATACTCCATCTTTTGGTTTCTCTACCACCTCTGTGTGTTTTTTTGTTGTTGTTGCATTTTCCATTCTCCTCCTGTGCCGTTATGTTTCTCATTCTCACTGTCCTTTTACCACCTACACCTCCTCCTTTGTCCATCGTCCTTCATTTCCCACTTGCTCCTCCTCTCTCCTCCTCTTCTGCCGCCCGCCGGCGTCTGCCTCTCTGCTCGGCGGCGGCGCTTCAGTATGCGCGAACAGACTCTCGCATGGCGGCGGCTGACGGAGGGCGAACTTCACGGCGAGCGGGACCACTGTGTTCGTTTATTAGGAACTTTCAAAGAGTTTCAATTTCCCCGAGCAGCAGACCGCCGTATGAATTATTCCCTCACCGTGTTCAGCATTCTGGTGCTCCGCTGCTGGTGTTCACTTGTATTTAGATTTTTGGGATTTTTACACTTCTAACAGCTCTATTTTCGCATGAGGATTCGGAGTCATTTGGAGCGGGGAACTTTCATCGCAATTGGCAAGAAAATTAGTCTGGATGTCTTTTCTTTTTTTTTTTTTCGCTTTGCAGTGTGGCCACTCATTTGGTAGCACACACTGCCTCCTCGTTTTCTCTTCAATTGTTCTCTCTGCCAATTGCCCAGTCTCTTTACCCCTACCCCCCCTCCCCCACCTCTCTCCCTCCACAACCACTTAATATACTTCTCTCTCCATCAGCAGAGCCCCATGTCCTCTTTCCCTCTAATTTCTATCTGGGATTCGACTCCGAGCTGCTTATCAATTCAGCGCCGGCCCCCCTCCCCCTCTCTCTCGTTCCTCTGTACAAATGAACAAGTGAGCCGGCAAACAAACAAACAAACCAACAAATAAATAAAACAGAAATTATTTCACAAGATGTAATTCATCAAAACACAATCAAGAGCGCGGGCGAAAAGCAAGCAAAGTCAAACACAAAGTCAATCTGCGGAAGAAACAACAAACTAGAAGACAGCGAAAGCGAATAGGGGGTGGGAAAAATAATTCGACAAAGGGACGTTCCCCCGGCACATTTGCATGAATTATGGGTCTAAAATTGAGCGAGCAACGATTGTTAGTCTCTATTAGATGGTCTGTCTCTTTCTCTCATCAGTGAGGAACGACACGCAGAATAATCATCCGTTTCAAGGGCGGCGGAGCGTCTTTAGCGAGCTCTCGCAGCCGGCCTTGGCAACGCCGCGAGGAGCGTCGCCCACCGCGGGCTCGCTCACCCGTGGGTGCCGGCATTAATCTCGGTCACTTCTCGCAGCGCGCGGACCTTCCCGGCGCCCTCTGGCTTACCGCTCGTACCGGCAACCCCTGCCAGACCGCCTCCACCCCCCTCGGGGGGGAGGGGGGGCTCCGCGCCCTTCCTTACCCCCTCGGCCAGGAGTCTCGGCTTCGGGGCTGCAGAGCGCCGTGCGCGCTCCTGCGTGGGGCGAGGCCGGTCGGTTGGTGATGGCGGTGAGGCGTTTAATGCTGTTATCACGGCCTTTTAACTCTCCCTCAATCGCTCTTTCTCTCTCTGAGCGTGACTTTCAGACAACTTTGAACCACTGCGCGAGGACGGGTGTCCTTGATGGCGGCGGGCGGCGGCGGGTGGTGGGGATGCTGAATGAGGACGCTCACAGTGGCTTTGGCGTTGCCGAACCATTGCCTTGTGTTTTGTTTTTTTTCATCATGAGGCGGCGGTCAAACACGGCCCGCGGTCAGACGGAGCGTGAGGACAGACAGGTGGTGATATTATATCAGAGCTCCGGGAGACTGTTGTGGCGCAACGTCCTCTTGCGTCTTTCGGACCGTCTGTCCGTCTGCCGTCCTTCAGGGCGCTCGCAGATTATTTTCTGTCTGGACATTTTAGCGCGTGTTGCACGGGGTTGATTGAGCCTCATTGCAAAATGTCTCCCCACATTATGAGAAAGTGATATTGACATGTGCTATTTGCATATTTTCAGATTCGAAAATAGCTAAATATACAATGAGAGGAGTATATTTTATTGATTAACATCGAGAGTAAACCAGATGCCAATTCAAAAAATAGACACAAGAGTCAGACAGGTTGCAGTAGTCAACATTTAAACCAATGGATCGGTTAATGTATAAAAGGTAAATCGTGAGTGATGCACTTGAAAGAAACTAAAGTAATAAAATGGGCATAACGGCGGGAACCTTCAAAACTAATTGTCTGAAATCGCAGATCTTCAGGCTGCATTCAGTTTGAATGACGGACGCGACACCAACAAATACACAGAGTATGTGAAAGGAACATAATAGGGAGGAGTTGCACAACAACAAGAGAGAAAAGATCAGGCCGGAAACAGCCCCACCGTCACCAGCGGCGGCGTTACAGCCCCGGCATCGTCCCGGTCACCTCCTGTGCTTGTAATTATTAAAACACAGCCAGACGGCGATCAGCTCGGCTGATCCCAATGTGAAACCTCTGTTAAATGAGCCAGCGAGGTGGAGGCGGGCGAGGGAGGGGGGGGGGGGGGGAGGGGGGAGGCAGAGGATCAAGTGTGGCAGCCTGGGACCACCCGGGTAATAAATAGGCCTGATGTCCGATCAGATTCAGCTCATGAGAATGTGTGTCTGTGTGTTAGTTACATGGTCGAGAGGGTGTTTCTGTAGTTTATTTGGTATGACAATGGATGCAAGAATATTTTCGGTATAATTTCTGTGTAAATGACCAGCGTAGACATGATGAATGCTGTATGAATACATGTATAATTACATTAGCCTATAATTTGTCAAACAAAACAGGATAACTTCGACATCTTTTGTTGAAACTAAGAGGAAACGGAACAATTTCGAGCGCGGCAAGTTTCCCTAAATCACTGGCACACGCCGCTTAAGAAGACATATTTTGGTACACGTGGTTCTCGCATGAGCCCCAACGTTCATTCATTGAGCGTACAAACAGAAACGAGGAACAGGCGGCAGCGTTAAACAAAGGAGATATTTTCTGCAATGCAGCTCAAGGGCTCCGCATTGAACTCTACTCTTGTGAAGATGCTCATGTTTCATTATGTCGCGAGTCAGAAAGGAGTCGATTCAAATTTTCCGAGGCCGCGAGCGCCTAATATTTTATCAACTTTTGCATCGTATTGCAAGTTGTTGCTGTCGTGCTCCAAAAACACGCTGTTCTGTTTGAACTCACAGAATAACAGGAACACCTAGTGCGAAAGCTGATAGCAGTCCCTCTCTTCACGTCACTCAGTAACAGGAGGTAACCTGCTGTGTTGATGGCATCGAAAGAAGTAAATCAATTCCTTTTACAGCTGAAACAGCCCTGCGAGTGCAATAGTGGAAAGTATTTTTAAGATATTCCAGCTGATGTGCTTTGTTTGCCGAAGTCTTGAGCCATCCAGTTCCTTTTCTCTCCATCAAGAGTCTTCAGTTTCCTAAAGAGCCCATTCAACCGTGAGCATTTCTTGGTAAGAATGCTGTAATTGTCTTGGGTTTGAGAACAGCTATAGTCTAAACAGACATCCGTCTTACAGCAGACATCTTGAAGGCAATTTGAAAGGAATTACCGGGGAAACGATTAGAATTCAAAAGCATCCATTCTCTCTGAAGAACATTTGTTCTGGCGTTTGCGTGATATTGAAGCAATACCTTTTGCTGTTTGCTGTTCTGATGAAGGAGGGGGAAGATGAGGCAGGAAGATAAAGAGAGCTGAGCACGGAAACATGTCAGATGGAATGTTATTGACTATGTTAGAACAATTATGGAGCCACGGCCAACATCATTATCCTACAAATATGTGCATCCATCAAGCCTGAGCTTTGCCTAATCACGATAATAGACCTCTCTACCGGCAGACTTTTTGACTGTAACTAATGGCATTAATGACGGCTGCATTCCACGTGGTTGTTCCAGCACATGAGCCATTTCCACAGGAGACTTGTGACCCGTACTTGTACTGCGTTTTTCTCGTCTTCCGACCACTCAAAACGCTTTAACGCTACACAACATCGTTCACACCCTGATGGGAGGAGCTACCATGCAAGGTGCCACATCAGCATCATCAACCATTCATACACCGTAGGCGCAGCTATGGGAGCAATTGTAGGGCTTAAGTGTCTTGCTCAAGGACATATGTCGTGCAACATTGCTGCTATTCGATCACCGGTTCAGACTTTCACTTTCTCAGTCTATGAGAAACCTCAGTAAACGCCGTGAACGTCAATGTGTGGTCCCTCAATCGTTAGTGTGAAGTCTTCTTTGATGCAGCATGATGGTCCCATTCAGCGTGACATAGACCATGCAGCATGCTGCGCTAAAGGGGCGGGGCTACCTTGTGTATACTTTGCTCGCCCGCATTCTTTATATGGTCGTTTACTAGTTGCAAGAAAGCAAAGCTGGCAATGTCCGTAATCCAAGATGGCCGTCCACACACCAATGGGTGACCTCACATTGACTAGACACACTTTTTATATACAGTAAATGGAAGAGAGCCTTTTATGTGTGCTGCTCTACTGGTGCAGTGAAACAGAACTAGTACAATTTTTACCTTCACCAATATTCCCATTATTGCTTTATAATAATAAACCTATCATTGCGTTACAAAACGCACAACAGACTGGTGGTATCTGTGGATTAGCAGTTCAATGCACGATGTGTCACAGTATTTCAACCTTCATGGAAACTGCGGTTGCTCCCTTCCTCTCCTCATTCGTACCCTCAACTTTGTACATTGTGTGTGTGTGTGTGTGTTTCCTTTCAAGGAGAGTGCTCTTAAAAAACATAATTTTCCTCCTCCAGAGATCGGTGGCATATCATGGGGAAAGCGCTTTGCGACGGTTACACGCTCGGATGTGATGGGAGAGTCATGTTGGCCGTGAGCGCTTAAAGTCAGCGGGGGAGACAGAGGCTCCAGTGTGACGAAAAGAGAGAGAGAGAGGGAGAGAGAGAGAGGGAGAGAGAGAGGCCCTTCTGTGCCGTGACTCGGATGAACACAGCAGTTGTTGGGGAAAAAAAAAGGTCAGTGGATTTTGTTGGTATTCCGCAGCTGTGCGCTTTTTTTGGCAGGACACTTGACGGCGCAGCGGGCACTCGAGCTTGAAATGATGTCGCTTCCTTCGGCCAGGAGGCGATGGCTCCCGTGCCACACAGCATACGCGGGGCGCTATAAATCCTACAGTGTAAATAAAGACCCGCCTCGCTCCACCACGTCTCACTCCTCCTCGTGTGCTTTTATTTATTTATTTGTTAACGCCGGCCTGTCTCTTGCCATTTTCACTCTACTTCCCTCTTATTTTTTTGTATTTTTTACTCCTCGCTATCTCTTCACGGGCTTCCGCTTTTTCCTCCAGTGATGTGGTGGTAAACAAGAAGGTGGCTTTTCATTGTGTGATCTTTTCTAAAGACGCACAACCACCAGCATCAAATCTAATAGACTTTCGGCCTATTAGATCATCTTTTGTTCCTCCTTTTTTTCTTTTTTTTTTGTCCGTCTCATCTCCTCTCTTCCGCTTGGCCGTGAAGCCTTTCTCTCTCGGCTGTTATGTAAAACATTATCTTCATTTCCGTGTGACGTCGTCGCACTACAATGCGGTTTTTGAAGCGAGCTGTTATGGAAAAGAAAAGGGGGAAGTAAATCTCATTCAGTCGCAGTTTGACTTCATTAACTGCACAGCAGGCGAGGACAGAGGTTTATCCTTCTGACAGATGTTTTGAATGCTGCTTCTGGTGCTGGACCACTAACCCCCCTTGAGTTCAAGACACACAGTCCCTAATTACAGCCTTGCAACTCCCCGCTAAGCCTATACAGCGTTCAGGGCCCGGCAGGTTTTTCACTGCCTTTTTTAGAATCACATGTTTACGTGCTGTATGTCACAGAACAAAAGAAAACGGCTTTAACAACAAAGCGAACATTAGACACAGCGGCTAATGAAATTCTATGCATTTTGGGGATTTTCTGTCATCGCAGCGGGTTGAGAAAACCTAACATAACCACAGTTTTAAGACAGAACGTGGCATACTTTGATTGAACAAAGCTAAATAAGACAAGACAGTTGCATTGGATGCAGTCAAAATGTATCACTTCTCCTTTAAAGGCATAATTAAGGCGTAAATGCAACTTTTCTACGCAAAAATTGGCGTTAGGCGACCATTCCCGTCGCGGGTGCCCTGACCGTTTCTTTATATATTTTTTTCTGCACTGAAACCAGGTGTTTCAAAACTGTAAGAATGTTCAATTCATTTTGGTTTTTTGCGCCTCTTTTCAAACCAGAGACTCGCCGTTAGTGGACAAAGACTGTCGAAGACACCCACGAGTTTTATTTTGTCTCTCTGGATATCGAATAACGTGTACTTAACGACAAACAGCTCGGTTAAATCACTGTCGTCTCACTAGAGTCTGATAGTTTTGAGGATATTAGCGTCTTATTGGTCTTATTTAGTATGTATTCACTTCATCACGTAGCATCTTTCCCAGCAAAGGGACCAAAATAAGTATGTCCAACTAAGTTTCATGTTTCTTTCCCGGCGATGAACGCTGATTGTAACGTTCCCCACTTCAGACAAAATCCAGATGTTAGTGGGTGCAAGTGTTGTTGTTTTTCACCCGGCGAGAAAAGCGGCTTAATTTATTGCTGGTGGCAACAATTAGCGTCAATGGAGGAAGCAGCACAACATTATTTATCGAAGTACAAAGTAAAGGTGTGTTTTCCCCCCGACACACGCAAACATATGCCATCTCATCAGTGAAGCGCAGAATACATATTTATCTGAAAAAGAGGTACATTTTGTTTATGAAAATGATTAAAAATGTTGATTTGTTATAAGCAGCTTATTATAAATCCAGCCGTAGAGCAAATCTTTTCTTTTGTTGTGGATATCACTTGTTTTTTTGCAAACAAAGATGCCCTTTTACTGAAATGATCTAATTTAGTTGTTTATTTAGTAATTATCTTGCCACAAGGCCAGTACTTTCTTATCAAGATGGGAATAGAGGGATTATTAGAAAAGGAGATTTGTTTACGTGATTGTTAAATTGACAATATAATATATTTATTTATTGTATGGATTCATTCACTTGACAAACATCGGCTGACATGAAGCAGCTGTTTCTTGTTTGTTTTTCAAGCACTTCCATTTTACAAAATGGACAAATCCAAGATATGAGAGACATGTGAAGGTATTGTTTGGGGGCTTTTGGTTGTATGCGGGTAAACAGTCCAAGTGGAGATAAATGCAATCTGGTTTACTCGAAAGGGATTTCAATTTTCTTTAATCTATTAAAAAAGCACAGATAAAGAAGTCTCAACAAGTTGGACCGTTTTGTTCCCATGTTGTCGGGGCGGTGGGGCCCGAACATTTTGCTTCCTCCAAAGTGGGGCGTGACAGAAAAAGTTTGAGAACCACTGGTTTAAAGAAACAATCCAGTCACAAATGGAAAAGGGGGCTTTGTCCTGGGTGTCACCAGATCCCCCGAAAGTATCGCCCCCCCACCCCGAACTCCAGAGGTGTATCCGTCGTCAGCCCGATAGCCGATGACGTCACTAAACTGGAGCCGACACGCCGACACACTTGACTTCTGATGCTCTGCCAACAACAAATGGGAGTGTAAATCCTCAGTTGTGGTTACGCCGCTCAACTCCAGGGTTAAGCGTGAGATCAATTTCCTGCACCGCGTCGTGTCCTAAAGGTAACCTCAACCAGCTCAGACCCATATGTTCCAGGTTTAGTTCTGCAGATTCCTGAGACTCTGCCCTTGGCCCGTTTGCAGGTTGGCGGAGGAGTGGCCGAGGCAGAGGAGTTGGTCTTCTTCCAGAGGGGAGGGGAATTTGCATTTTCGGCAAAGATTATTAATCGAGGTTTTTGTTCCAAGTTCCTGTCTCTTAATATCATTTCCATATCTTAACATTTAGGTAACCTTGAGGACGGCTTTGACAACTAAGTGGAACCTTGTGCTGTTCAGATCGTTATCTGACGTTAATCTTTCAATCGCTTCTGAAATGAACACCATTCAGTCTTTTTGTTCAATATAATTCTATAGCGCTACAAAGTACAGTTAATAACTATGTTTTAAAAAAATAAATGGTGTTTTCATTTTGTCACGTCAAGTACTTTTGTCGGAGAAGCTGTCGCTTTTTCTTTTTTTCCCCTCTAAACTGCAGAAATCTACTTTTAGAGTCGACTCTGAATGTCATTCAGGAGTTTGTTCACTCCGTTGAAATGCTGGATCCTCTTGGGAACGGCATGTTTGGGAATTATGAAGTCAGAATATTCCACCGGGGGGATGCGCTTCACCTCACATGAGTACATTTCAGCGTATATTTCGGTTTAGGAGGTGTTTAAAGACCACGGCTTGATGTGTGGCCAGATGAACCCTTTTGACCTGAAGCGGACGTCCTAACTCGTCCACTGTGGATTGAAGGTGAAGCTCATTTATATTGATATCCACAAGGGAAGCCGGCATGCACATACTAATAATTCTTTCTCGCGCTTTGCAGTTAAGTCTGATTTATTGTTTCCGGGCTGAAAAATGCAGAAAAAACACCAACAAGACCGCTGATGAATTACCAAAAAATGAATTGGATTAAACAGACAGGGACGGAGCAACAGCTTAATAGAATCACTCCCCTGTTATAAGCTGTGCACATTTTTGAAAACCTCTATTAGGAAATCATCTTCTCCACCAATTTAATAACGCTGGAAAGAAAAGCTATCTGGCAGGGATGCACCAGTGTCGGCTGTTAGTACGATACACGTGTGCTCGTACTCCAATACACCTGATACTGATGTTACTGGTGAAGCTGTGAGGTCATCAGCTGTGTGTCCATCTTGCATACTCTGTCCGGGTTTTCAGAAACATTATTTTATATGATACCTTTGTGTTATGTGGGTGGCAGAAGATTATACATATTTTACAACAGGACTGCATTAAAAAGTGTGATTTTTACTCATCAGTGAGTCGCAAACCGTAATGGCCGACCTCCCATTACGCGGCTACCATCCGTCCATTAACTCCACTTGTGAAAGCGTCATTGAGAGGCGTTAAGTACCACCTGAAACCAGACATGAAGTCTTTGCACCGGTCGTGACTGCAGCCATGTTGCCAGGTTACTTTTGTTGTTCAGCGTGCGGGGAAATACACGAGGCGACCTCATAAACTGAATTTGAAGACTCAGATTAGAAAATTATGTTAATGAATCCACGGGGCTCTTTTGAATTTGTGCGTTTTGAATTCAGGCTAATGAAGTTCATCAGACAAAGAACACATGATTGAAATGCATGAATTAAACCTCGTCATGACTTTCATGCTTCCATCTTACTAATTCTTTTAAAAAACGATTTTCCTCATCAGCAAATTGTTGCCATTTGTCTTTGTGCGTTTTGTAAAGGTAAAATATAGTCTTGTAATGTTATGTGAAGATAGTATCTAATGTTTCTCAGAGACGTTGGAAGCAGATGGCGATCGGGGGAAAAGGAGATCAAAGGCCTGTTTTCCTTCTGTGTGTATATAAGATGGGGTCGTGACCAGATAGGGTGTTGATTTCCCAGACTAAAGAAAGTTGTGACTTCTTTGATCTCAAGGGTCAAGAGACAAAAGGTCAAACAGGTCAGGACTCAGTGTTTTTTTTGTTTCACGTGGCTTGGAGGCATGACCCTCATCATGTATAATGTAGGGCTGTGACTGTTGTTTCATTGAACCTTGTGTCACAGACTGCTCGGAGTGGCTGCTGCGTACTTTTCCTTCTTGCAAGAATAAACGGACGAAAGACCATTTTGATTCAAAGGCGCCATTCCTCCATAGCAGATCAACAGAGAACATCTTCCGATACAGTTTGTTTTCCATCTTTCGGCGCCTCATTTTCATCCTGGCACTCGGCGCGTCAGACGTCCTTCAGAGTCAACCTGTAGCTTCTGTTTGTCTTTCTTCTTTCGGTGTTTTTCCGACAATTTGCTCGTCGGCGAGGGCGGAGGATGACGAGCCGAGTGTTTGCCGTCGAGGGAGAGTCGAATTCCCTTCGGAGGAAACCGACATTTAAACTTTGAAAAAGCCGGATTCACAAATGATTGAGATATAATATTCATTTGAAAGATTCCTCTTCCAGAGTACAGGTGTCTCCCGCGTCTTTAACTTCCAAATTCGCACTCTCATTATAGAGGCAATTACCAACACTAAGAGAATGAATAGAACAGCAAAATGTGAAAAGTGGTGAATTGAATGTGACAAGACTGAATAAATTGCACCACTTAGCAGCCATTTTAACTTCCCGATGTACGCGAGCTACCGACGATTAGACTGCTCGGCAATACATTACGGCAGCCCAGCTATTATGTTGGAGTTTGACAATCTCATTTTTTGCATTGCCGTCTTCCGTTCCAGCAACTTTTACACGCCCATTTCGGACACAGAGAGGTGGAGAGTCTTGTGCAGCAGTGGCTGGTTGGATGAAAGTCTGTTGTTCACAAAATTGTTCCCTAATTAAAGAGCGAGTGAGCGTATAGGTGGCGTATAGGTGGTTGAAGTTCTGCTGGCTAATAATCATTTCACTGCCAGCTCTGATCTCTTTGCTCTCAAGCTGAAGTCACATGGCTACACACCTGTGCGTAGCCTTATCCCGCTACTATTATGGTGTTTTTTTTTGTTTTTTTATCCGTAATTATTCAAGTTGCACAAACTTGTTTGAAAACCCCCCGATATTTTTATTTAAATTTGTATTTATTCATCCCCTCTTTTCATTATTATTATTATTATTATTATTATTATTATTATTATTATTATTATCCTTATTCCCCCTCCTTTGTTTGTTTTTTTCGCTTCATTTTCTTGTTGTACACTGTACCTGAATATCATGTGTACCAAGACATACAACTGAAATTGACAAAGAATGTGACTGTCTGAAAATATATGTTGATATGTTATTGAAGACTAAATAAAAAGTGAGTTTAAAAAAAAAAAAGAAACACCCCGATATGGTGACGTAACTGCCACACTTTTTTTTTAAAAAGCAGGTCAAATTATCTGTTGTGAAAACTTTGAAAGCGTTCTCAAATACAGTTTATTCCTACAAAAGAAATGCGTATGTCCCATAAAATCAATTAAATTGCAATCCATGTCCCCGTGAGCCGTGACACATGAAGAACGGCCGTTCGACGAGCTCGGCTTTTGTTGCGTTTTGTGTGATTTGGTTGTGATGAAGGGTGCAGTGATTCAGGAGTGACGGCTCGAGTGTATTCGTGTCGCAAACGTCCACTCGAGGTTTGAGCGTGTTTATAATCTGGTGGTCAAAGGTTAACGTGACCTCACCCAACACTTTTTTAGGCCATAACGCAAGAAGTCATACGCTTATTAATGCAATTTCACACAAATGTCTCATATGATTAAATGACGAAATGGTGACATTTCAAGGCTGCAATTCTCGTTTCCCTCTCGTCGTGTATAGTATAAATGGGTAATTTTGAAATCATGATTAAAAGCCTTTTTAATCTCGTTTTCATGAAACACAGAGCCGTTGGTTCGAGTTCATGTGACCGACTTCCCCGCTGGATGAGCAGTGAAATAATAATTGTACTTTTTTTTTTACCAAAGCCTCAATTAGAGGAAGGGATAGTTTGGAGCCACGTGAAGGTCAAATAAAATGATAAAGCCTTATTATGGTTGATTTGATGATGCAATTACGAGTGTAATTAGGAAATTACGAAATCAAAAGGGCTCAAACTCATGTTAAAACACACAAAATTGTGCCAAAAGTGCCATCTTTTTACAGCAAAGCTTCTTTTAAATTTAACAAGACGCTAGATTTAGTTTTTTTGGCTTTACTCGCCATCCTGACATTTGGTAAATCACAATACTGTCGCCTCAACAACACGTGACCCAGTTGATGTGAATGGGGAGAGAAAGGGTTGCGTTAGTGAGCCGATGGGTAAAAATCTTGCTACTGCACATATTACATTTCAAAAAAAAAAAGAAATTCCGCCATACGTGCGAAGACGGCTGAGAATGTCCCGATAATAAAAGTCGGTTTCCGGGATTAGAGCTGAGAAATGAGCATGCAGCGTTTTCCTACGAGGTATCTGGAGTTCTGTTTTAATGGCCCTCTGTCTCATAATTCTTTGTCTCATCACTTTTTCACACATTGTCTCCCCCTTTTTTTTACTTTTGCTTCCAGTTGGAGCCCTTCCAGAGAACCTCTTTCAGGCATTAACAGTCATCCGTCTTGCCTAAGTGCAGCCAGAACATCTCGTTTCATTTCATTCTGCCGTCTCAATGGTTGCTCAGAAAAACCAAAATGAGCTCATTATAACACTAATTTTTTACATTTTTACATGGTTTTATCCAAATAAAGTCTTTTCGGAGATACAATAAAAAGCTATTTCCCCCGACTCGTTTTTAATCTGTTCAAATGATATCAAAGTTCCAATTTTGTATAGTATTATTAATTAACATTTTGTAAGAACACACACTCATTATAAGAGGCAATGTTATCCTTTTTTTTAGGAGACGCGCAATCCAACTTTTTCTTCTCTGTGGCAGATTTCTGAAACCTCTGACCAGAGTTTCTGTTCATGTAAAACTGCATCGTTCTGATGCCGTTCTCTTTTTCACAAATGTAAAAATATGTGTAACTCGTTGGAATCCTTTTGGTGTTGCGTAACATGTGGCATCACATGTGCACTGTGGCACTAAACTATTGAGACAACCTACGAGCTAAGATAATTATCTTCAAGCCCAAAGTTAATCCTACTTTTGGCGAGGAAAAGTTACCAAAATGTCCACAAAAAAATCCTTTAGCCACAGAGATGGCAGTCCACAACCTAATGATATGTATGATAATTGTATCAGTCATGTGGTGTAGGTTAGGAAAGCACTGACCAACAAGATATCTAGTTGTTTCCATTGGAAGACTTGTTGGGACATAAATATTTCATCAAGATGTTTGTTGAGATAAAAAGCCTTGACGTTATCCATCAGAGGGAGAAAATGTTGCTTGAGGCAACACGTCTTCTTACATGGAGACGGCATCTTTTCGGTGAGTGGTTTGTCTTTTGACACTTCGTTGCAAATTGCAGAATAAGAAATCACTGGAAATCCCTGGTTTGGATAAGACTTTTTGATTTATGAGGTTTACAGACATTTGTACAGTGGGCCTCAACACCTTTTTGTCTATTTTCTGAGTCTCTTATGTTTGCATTTGAAAAAACGTTACGAAATCACCTTTTTACAAGGCCGCGACCATCAGGGACACTTGTGTTTGGAACGACTTAAAATCTCTATCGCCTTCACTCTGATGGAGGACATATGGATGTGAATGTGTTTAATAACTTGACTATGTGAGATGGAAGGAGGTCGCCTCTACTAATCTGTTAACGTCCCTTAACATGGGACAAACGCCGTGGTCACCAATTAAAAGCCGCCATGGAGCATTTCTCTTAAATTGAATACACTCTGCTGTTCTGTTGTGTATATATTGAGTATTTATACCTAATATTTTTGTATCTTCTCTGTAACTTTTCTTGCTGCTGCCACAAACAAATTGGGCATCCCTCTTTGGGTTATGAATAAAGTATACACCGATATATCTGTCTATCCATCTATCTTATTTAATATTAATGCATAGTTTGGAAAAGAACAAGTTTATGAAGCAAAAAGTATCCGTATATTAGGTCTCTCGTTGGCTTGTTACTGCTTCAGTGAGTTTCCATGGTTGGAATATTTGCAGGTCGGTTAGGATATTTGCATTCATACCTGTGATTTCAGAGCCGAGGTGCAGGTGCATTATTGTAAGGCCGAGATAATCCTCTTCACTTTGGACTCCATCATCCAGTTCCTCCATCAGACACTCAACACTGATCACAATATAAGTCTTGTGTCTTTAGATGTTCAGGCACTATGCTAAAAGAGCAAACTTTCTTTGGCGGGCGCTCTGCGCTCGTCAAACTTGGAATAAATAACTTCACGACTCTGAAGAAGGACGCGTCCGCTGATGCCGACAGTATTCATTTGTAATCTGAAATGAGGGCACTAATTAAGAGCAGTGCGGTTATCAGAAAGTAGTGCACGCCATGTGGCCAATTAGAGACGAGTGAATCCAAACGCTCGTCCGCCCACGGATGACTTTAATCCAATATGGGATGAAAAACTCCTTTTGGACTGGAGTCACATCTCCATTTTTTGTTTTTGCTAATTTGGGTCACCAACAACCGATGCTGTGCTCTTGCCGTCCTCGGGTGGAATGAGGTCACGCCTCCTCTCTGTGTCGGTCTGTTTGTTTCTTTCCTCCCACACAGCCTCCCCCTTTTTTTTTCTTCTTTCCCTTCCATTTCACTAATTACCCCTGGTTTTTAAGTAGCTTCATTAATTCTGTAGTAACGATGCTGCTTTGACCACAGCACCTGACAGTAATTCATAATTAACACATAACACCACCACGGCAACAGGCAAGTGCCTGCAGATTAATTATGCAGCATCGTGTGGAAGTGAATATGAGCGCAGTGACATTGTTTGAATAAAATGCAGCTCTTTGCTTTTTTCTTTTTTTTTTTTTTTTTTTGGAACAATCTTTCGTGAAAGGAAGCAAACCCACTTTATGCCAAAGTGGTAACATCTGCAGATGTGAAGTGACACAGTGAGGCCACTTTAGGACTTCTCCTTCTGCCACGATCAGTTTAAGGAGCTTCATCCCCGTTTCCTGGTGCACAACAACTTCTCTTTGCAAAACCACGAGCAAGAAGTGATTCGTTTGAAGCCCTCGGGGCTGTAATCTCTAAACATGCCAACAATTGAACTTCGGCAAACATTTGCAGATTAGTATGTTATTGCAAAAAAAACAAAATCAAGAGGAAAATGGTCAACAAGCAATATTGCAGGAGGTTTTGTAGAACACGAAAGTCTTCGGCCTCCATTAAACTCATGACATGACCCGAAGAGTTGGCAACAGTAACGTAATGAAGCAGATAATTCCAGATTAATGAATTATCTGATTTAATTGGTAATAATTTAGGATAGGAATATATGAGCATGTTTTGCTTCTACTTATACCTTTTCAGTCTCTGTGTTTGTATGTTATATAGAATAATATTGTTTGTGTTATCATGATTGACTAAATAAAACACAGAAACAAACAACAAACAAATTGCAGATTACTGTTTAATTAATCCCACTGGTTAATCAGGCTAAAAAAGAGGACATAGCCAAAAGATATCCTGAAGAAATTTTAAAAAAACATGCAGAGACGCAAACTATTGTGTTATTGGCAGCAGTTTAAGTCCTTTCATAAACTTTCTAAAGTCATTTGTTCTGTGAGTCGAAAGCTTTTCTCAGATCGTGAGATCATCCCTTCATTCAGAAACCGCGGTTGGATCGTATCCAATCTGTCAGCGTTATCATCTCCATATCAAGATGGCCTGAAGCTCTGTCGTCCATCCAAACGCGCATCCTGGTCCGACACTACAGGAAGCCACGTTCCCGTCTTCGCCGCTCAGCTGCGGTGGACATTTGGATCTGCAGACTTTGTCACACAACATTAGCCACTAAGTTTTGCTCAACTTGTGTCACCAGAGTTCTTGGAGTAGCTGTTTTTTTTTTTTATATATTTCCCCTTCTGCATGTTTATTCATGGACTCCGAACTTGTCGAGCTTCCCTTTTCTTCCATTTTTTTTCCTCTCGATGGAGTTGGATGCACCCAAAAAAAATGGAAAAGCACACTAGTGTTATTCAAATGATCACTGGTTTTGAGTTATGGACCCTTTTCTGTCTGAACATTGAACTCTTTGAACAGAGTCCTGACAGAGATGGAGTGTCGGAGTAATTGTTTCATTGCTCCGTTTCAAGCGGGCCCATCCGTCAGGCTGTCTCGTGTCCCACAGTGAATGTGTACAACGTGCGCGAGGACGGGGATTTGGAGATGATGGAGATCGTGGAAACAAAGTCGCTTTGCCGGCGGACCGCTAAGAGCTCCTCCGCATTGAGCCACATGAAGGGTTTCTGCCACCGAGAGACGGTGACGCGACACATAAAAGGTGCTTTTTCTTTTTTTTTTGTTTTCTGACTGCGAGTGTTTGATCTTCACCTTTTTTTTAGAGTGAGGCTGGTTTACGTAACTCTGACATTGTCAATGAATTATTGAGGCAATGCATGGGTTATACTTTTATAATCCGTAAGTATGCATGCAAATAATACATATTTGATCTAAAAACTGGATTAATGAAAAGAGTGGTACATCTGTGATAGGGCCGCAGCTCTAGATGATATTAGTAATCGAGTATTCTACTAATTGTGTTTATCAATTAATGGGATGAAAAGTTGCATTATTGCGCAGTAAGAGTAAATATAAAAAGGTCAATTAAATCAGAACAAGTAATTGGTAATTTGTTAATGTTTAAATTACATCAAATGGCATTATCTGTTAAAACTAAACCCACTTTAAGCATTGAAGTGCTTTATTACATTTGGGGTTTTCTCTTAATACCTCAATTATTATGAATTGGTCAAGTGGCACTGATCTCGAAATAATCTTCTAGACAAAGTACAGAAGCAGCGACATCGCGGCCCCATTGGGATTCGGCTCCGTCAGGCCGAGATTTAAACTGATGGTGAAAGTATTCACCAGTCAACAGGCCCAAAGAAGCAGGCCTCACCAGATTGGAGGCTGACCCACTTCTCACTGAAGATATCAAACATGCGTCTCTCTACAGAGACGACGAGAGCGTCCCGTCTCTAATTAAGAGGCCTTAGATTCCCCCTGTTCACTGAAATACAGTCAAATGTTATGAGCAAAACAAAAGTGAAAGAGCTCTTCAGATCTTTGTCCTCTCTTGTCTCTGTATTGAACACATCACAGACGGGTTCAAGTTACCATATATGGTCACTTCCGCACCCTTTACATATGACGTCTTTCCCGCGGCTCAGTAAATCCAAGAAACACGTTGACTTCACTCCGCCAATCAACAAAGATCACTCTACGTCGCAGCACCCGCCTTTGTGGAATTTGACCAATAAGAAGAGACCTGGAGCGCAATAAACTTTCTCTTTTTTCTGGCTCCCGGAAGAGACGGTTGTGCAGCGCGACTCTGTCTACAATCACGGATCAAACGATTAAAGTAGCCATGGTAAGTTGCTGAAACTCACACATGTTATGCTTGATTAGTTGCACTAAGTGATTTACGTGCATGTTTTTTATGGATGACTTAGTGACGTAGGCTGTTATTTGCGTGGCTGACTTGGGATTTTAGTTTGAGTTTCATAAGGTTAAGGTTGAGGTTGAGGTTGAGGTTAAGCGTTCAGGTTATGCGCAACAGGAATTGGGACGGACACCGAGGTGAATGACAGTTTTCAGGAGGTCAAACAATTCGGGCACGGTTGGCAGTCGCATAACAAGCGAACAAACCCAAAGTTATCAGACGGGTCATTGGAAACCGGTGAGCGGAGTGGGTGCCAGGAATTGGTAGAGATGTGGAGAACAGTTACGAATGGCTCAGCCAGAGAAAGAAAGAGAGAGAGAGAGAGGGAGAGAGTCGTGATCAGACTCAGGCCGGGGCTCAAGCCTCGGTTAAACTCTGAAAACGAAGCTTTACACAGATGGCTGTGGACACCACAGACGCGGAGAAGTTCAGTTCGTACCCCCTCAGCTGAGAACCGCCTGTGTGCTGCCAAAACCGGATGAAACCCCCGACTCCAGAATGTATATTTTGCACCTGCCAGAAGTAGACATTAGTATCCTCTTTTTGACAGTTTAGGTCACAGGGCATTCTGGACAGAAGACGTAGACGTCCTCTATCAAACGGTCCGGCACTAACATATGTACCGTTCCACCCCTACGCCCTGAAGATAGAAAGATGTAGTGATCCTTTGACCCTTCTGTATCGTATGCATTTCTTATTTTATGTATATTTCTCGTCACGTCAATGTTTCTTGATCACCACTCGTCAACGAAGCTCTCAACGCGGGCGTCTCGTCAGCGAATGCGGAGGAAAGTTCGACCTTTAATTGAGTGCCATGATGGAGAAACTTTTCTTCTAACTTTTGAGCGTGGCTGTCTGGGAGAGCTAACACTTTCCCATTAAGACGAGGGTGTACCACTCAACATATCAAATAGTTCGTCTCGAGCAAATATTCATTCCCACGACTGATTTTCTGGCAGCCAGAAGGGAAAAGTGTCAGATTTCTGCAGGCAATTTCATAATGGCACATTGCGACAAACTTCAGATTTCGAAGTAGATTAACCAGTACGACGACAACGGTGCAATGAGTACCATTCTTTGTATAAAACACGCCTCAACCACCATCATCATTCTCACCAGGTAGTGAATTAAATGGGTCCAACTTTGTTATTCACCTGCTCGGTTCATTCTAATTCAGTCTTGTCCTCTTTCTGGTAGTGCTGAGAGTTTGTTGACAAGCCGAGCAGGACACCAAAGGTCAGCGCTGGCCTTTCTGCCTCTTTAGTATGAGAAGCTCTCCCCTACCTGAACTAGATTACACCATAAATCAGGGGGCTTGCATTATAAACCAGCCAGTAATCCAGCCAGGAGGGAGACGGCTGTGTTTGTGCGGTTGTTGTGAGCGTCCACTGTATTGCTGGTTCCAGGGATGGCGACTGCATGCTTGTGCTTCCTCTCCCAGCCTCCAGTGGCTGCCCGGGTGTTCGGCTATGGCTAATTCAATTCAATTCAAATCAGTATATTTTGTATAGCCCAAAATCACAAATACAAGATTTGTCCCGGGACCTCACATCAGATCAAGAAAAACTGCCCAAATAAAGATGGTAAAAACCCTTTAACAGGGAAAAAGGGGAAGAAACCTTCAGGAGAGCAACAGAGGAGGATCCCTCTCCCCGGATGGACAGAAGCAATAGATGTCATGTGACCTGAATGAACAATGTAACAGAGTTACAGCACATTGCATTAATGTGACAGAAACTATTCATATAATGAGTAGTATACGCATGGACCACGATCCAGACAGCCACAGTCCATCGTGTTCTGTTTTGTGACCACTGATTTGTGGTGTTTTCTTTTGCCGTAAATGAAACTCGCAGCCCCCTCCTCCGTCCTCTGACTTTCCCTTTTAATGTTATTATCCTGCATTTTGAGCCTGCAACAAAAATAATGAGTTTAATTAAAATGTATATTAAACATTAAGCAAATTATTTGAGTGGAAGGGATACAAAATGAATCATTTAAACCAAACATCCGCAGCAACGGGGCAACACCATTTGTATTCATTACATTGAAACACAGACCAGAAGCCACAGCAAACGACTTACTATCTTTCTCTCCATCCCCTCGCTGCGCTGCACCAGTATGACCGGTGGGGCCTCATGCGATTTAGAAATTACCCACAGATGTGTGGGTAATTTGCGTTTGGGTAATATGTGTTTTCACAGGATAATTCTACTCTTATTTAATGACCTTATCCCTCAAGATGTGATGTCGAGGCTCTGCGTAACATCTGCTGATATTCCTTTTTTGGACTAAATTATAGTGCACGTTTTTTTTTCAAATATATATTATGACATAATATAGCACTATTTATGTTCCTATAATACTCATAAAGATGTATTGCTCCAGTGCAAATGGCTCTCTATGCTGTGTAGCATTATGAGTCTTCAGAATTGCTCCTGAAATGCTGTAAAAAAACTTTTATATTTGCCAACGCAGCCTCCATAATTCTTGACCAGGAAAGAGGCAGAAAAAAGGTGCCAGAAGATAAAACAAAACAGTACTGTCCAACCCCAAATCTTGAGACGCCGATATTCCCGCATGACCACGGTGAGTCATTTTAACGTGACATGTGACGGACAAACTAGTTCTTTTACATTTGTAGTTAATTAAAAGAAAAGAAGAAAAACACAGGAGAGGGGGGATGGCAAAACTGCCCATTTTCCGCATTTCTGATTCCTTATCATTTACATATTTTTTTCCCGTTACCGCTGCCAGACAACCGAGTGAGTGTGGAGCTTAATTGCAGCTCATGAATACGGTGTTGACCACCGGTCGTTTCCAAGCTGCTGAGCTGTGGGTAAAAAGTCTGCCCACGTTTCTACTACGTACGTCTCTAAATGAGGTGCAAAAACACACCGTCAGCGCGTCGGCATACGACGCCTGTCATGTGTTCATACATCACACGCATCAGTGGCGTCGCGATGGACGTCAACTCTGCATATACGCGGCAGTTTTATTTAATTCACTCGAGGAACCAGTGCAGCAGGCAGCTGCACGTTGACTACATGTTCTTTGTGTGAGGAATGTCTGTTGGGAAAAAATCGATACAGCATAGTATCGCGATATTTTGCGTGGCGATATTTTATCGATACACAGAGGCCAAGTATCGATTTATTTAATCAATTCTAAACGTTTTGGTCCTAGAATAATGAAATCAATGTATTTTTTGTTGACAAAGTTTTCCTTTGGGGACAATTTGCGGTTAAAAAAACTGTGATAAATCGCATTATATTATAAAACTCAATGTATGGCGATAATATCGTATCGGGACTTAAGTATCGTCACGATATTGTATCGTGGGACCTCTGGTGATTCTCACCCCTACTGGGTGGGGTGTTTCTGGAGAACCAGTATTATTTAGAATAGTCACAAATCCATCACAGGCCTTAATAATGGTCAAATGTGACTTTATTCATGAGCTTTCTAAGCTAAATATTACTAGTAAGCGTTTAGTTTTCAGGTGGGTGAACCACAGGTGTGGTCATGCAATGTTCGATTATTAAATATGTTTTAAAAAAAAGAAAGATAAATGGCGGGGGCGAAAGAACAATCACAAAGGACTCATTCCCCTTTATTGTACAAAACAGCGGGGGAAAGAGAAGAACAAAGCAAATGGTCCAAACGAGCTGTTTAAAAGAGCGGATGGCATCCATTATTCATCTCATAAAAGTATCGAGCAGTTCAGTCATGGAAGTAATACCTTTTCATCCCGTCACATTTTGGAACGAGGACTTCCTCTGTCTACAGTCGGACTGTCACTCTTCATTGTGCAACGTGGGGAAAGACTTCGCTGTAAATTAAAGAATCTGCCGTGCCACACTTTTTTAATGGTTGTAACGCAATTACGATAAAATACCGCTCGACGTATCGCGACGACAGAATTTTAATGGAGCAATTACAATTCGATTCCCGCCAACGGTCCCTCACAAGTTAGATTAATAACTGTCTTACTTATTAACTGTCTCATTGCGTGGATTTAACAGTGCTCAAGAACAAAAACAATGGCTCTCAGTGACTGTGACGCACCAAAAGAAATTTGACAATACAAAAAAAATTCAATGCTAATAAAGGCGAATGAATAATTAATGAAATAAAAGAGTGAGAACTTTAGAGTTAAGGGAAACCGATACCACTGTCTCTTAATGAGAAGATGAAAGCGGGAAGCCGGCGTCGCCTCGCTCAGCTCGGGTCCTCTGAGGAAATGAATATTCATGAAGTTATAATCGCAGAATAAGGAAGCGATGGAACGGACTCCTCGTCGAACTCGTTGTATCGGAGCGGTCATTTTCGGTGGAACAAAGAGGCTGCTGGGCCGCGTTCAGAGAGACTCGGTACAACTCGGCAGGCTCGTCCCAGTTTGTCCCACTGGGCCTTTCGGGAAATATACAGACAACTACTCCCAACTTCCTTTGGGTACGTTGGCGTCATCATGGCAAAATAAGACATCAACGGGGTCCAGTGAACGGTTGTCCGGATCTCGCTTTCTCTCTCTGGGAGACTTCTGGGAGTCGGTGTTTTTATCCATCTCTGTCATTACTCACGTCATCTCTGTCTCTGACTCTCACAGATAGTGAAAAAAAGGACTTAAGGGTCCTTTTATACTCGGGTTTTACGCAGAGACGCAAGCACACAAGACCCGCAAGGACTCCCTTGCGTAGTCCCGTGAGCCCGCGAGACTGTGATTGGTCCGCCATTTTTAAAAGCCATAGCAGAAACACGAACAATGGATCTAGTTGAAGAACATTTGGCTGAAGAGGTCCTGCAAATATGAGCATTTATGTAACCTGTCTTTGTCGGAGTATAAGGACACGCAGATGGCGGTAAATTCCTGGCGGGAGATATCGGTGAACGTCGGTGTGCGGGTCGACTCTAAACGCTTGTTGCGCCACCTGCTGTTCTGGCGTATGGAAAAGGCGGGAACCATAAACCAACACGAGTCCGTTGATGCAACTGTGTGGCCGGCTGCAGTTGCAGTCGCAGTCGCAAGAGTGTATATCTCCCTTAATTGTAATTCCTTTTCCTCCTCGTCATCGCCGCTCATCACAGCAGCGATCGGATCACTAATGTCTCTTCGTGACCTCGGGACGTTTCATCCCGGCGCCTCCGTAATTGTTTGCATCCACCTGCCAGCAGAAAACTTTCTTTGAAAGTTATCAAAGACTTTGGGAAAGAGATGTAGAGCGGCGCTGAGGAGCCGGGGGGTTCTGTCTTTTCCCCAGATCGTTTTTTTTTTTTTTTTTTTTATCAACGTTTTTTTTTTCATTTTTTTAACACTACTTCAATGACCTTTCTGTTTTATCAGGCAGCTTGCAGGATAAATTGTCAGGAGATACATGGGAGACAGGATGACATTCAACAGCAGTCCAGGTGTTGGATTTCCTGTGATCCTGCGACAAAGTCAAAGACAAAGACAGAGACGCTCTACATTCGGATCCAAAAAAACACACACGAGGCCCAGCAAACATCGCAAACGCCTTCGTAAGTCTCGCAGTAAAAGCCACTTTGCCGAAGCTGGTAATTCTGGGTTTTCATTGAGGTTGTCAGAGGCATTGATTCAAATGACTGATCTTTTTCTCTTCTTCTGAGGCTGCAGTGTGCTCAGAAAAACAATCATGCATCTTTCAGTCAGTGTTGAAAAAGCCCAAACCATTCATTTGGACGGCTGTGCTAACGTGATCTACAATCTGCATACAATGGGGGGGGGGGGTTTCGGGACATGGAAACAGGAAGTATGACATCGCGCATGATGTTTAAGTGCATTCATTTGTTTGATGATAAGTCAATGATTCGACATGCACTCGCTCCTATACTATTATATTCATAATATCGGTCTGGAGCTTCCTTCATGCTGTTGGCCACCATCATCATAACCGCGTTGAAAGCGCTTCAATTCAGGAATACAGCGGGAGCAGGAAGAAAGTAGCGAGGCACAGTCGCTGTGGGTGTTATTGAGCTTGATATCAGTGGGTGCTCTATAAATAGAAGCTCTCGCGGGTGAAAGATGCGAGTCTGTGAGCACATATACGCCGATTCACTTTGAGAGATCTAGAGTGGGGGAAGAAAAGGGGGAATGAGGGCCATTTTCTCTCTCCGTCACTGTGAAACTCCAGTTCAAGTGTCTTGAACAAGATGCTCCAGCTTGCTCTGAACACACACACATGCAGGTGTGTGACTGTGCGAGAGGGAGCTGGCACCAAAGTGCTAAGTCAATACATTTAAAAAGCGCTAAAAGAGAGCGTTGCCATCACTGGATGAAGGAAGAGAGAGAGTGTTTTTCAGCTGGATCATGCTGTGCTCGTGCTCTGGATTTGCGTCGGTGGTTTTCATCTCCATATGACTCGAGGTGTCTCTCTCTCTCGCTCTCTCTCTCCATGCTTCTGCGCCTCTTTTTTAAAAAGAAAAAAAAAGCCCCTCCTCCCCATCTGCTGGAGGGAATTGCCTTTTATATGAAACGGCTTGAGAGAGTGACGGCACCAAGCATGTGATTAACGGTTGGAAAATGATTTCATTAATTCCCTCATAATAATTCATTTGGTGGAAAAGACACTCTGCATTCTCGGAAGAAACCATTGTACACGAGTTTGAACGCAATGATGCAATATTTCTATTTTCTACTCCGAAAACACGCAGTAAAAATAAGAGGGCACCGTCTCCAGACCAACAACACACACACACACACACACACACACACACTCCAGCACATAAATCAAGTAGACACAACCTTATAGGAGCGCACATATGCCTTTATACACACACCGATGGCTTTCTTGGAGATTCACTGTGGCTGTAAACTGTTCTTGTAAAAGAGTGGTGGGGGCCCCTCGCTTCAGCTCTGTTGGGTTCATTAACTGACACACACACACACACACACACACACACACACACACACACACACACACACACACACACACAAGCAGAGACGCACAAACAGACATAAAGTGACCCCTTGCAAGGAATTCATTCATTTTTATGCCGCTCTCACCTTGTGGCTGTTTATTTGTTTTTCCGAGCCATTAGGTTTCGCAGCTCTTCAGGACTCGATCCCCCCCCCCTTTTTTTTATTTTTTAAAGGGTCTCTCACAGCTTTATTCACTGTAGTACTGACAGGGTCCCATGAAGTATAAGAGATAAGATGGTGAAGCGCTGCCTAAAGAGTTATCACTGTCTGAAAGTGGCCAGCGGTAACGTAACAGCAGTGTCAGCAGTTTTACTCTCGTAGTTAAGAAGTCCTGAAGCTCCCAGCAGACCTCGGCTTGTTGTGGCCTTGGTGTCATTTACTGTATTTAAGTGTTTTAATTGCACAGCAATGCTATTGCTCTAATCGTATAGTATATCTGGCTCAACACCCACAATGGTCTGATTAGTTGTGTCAACGCATATTTGTGTTTTCTTCATTATTTTTGACGCTCAAACAAGGTCCCCTCCTGACAGCTCGCCTCAATAAATCAATAGTGCAGTTTGCGGAGTAAGCAGATCCCTTTCATTGGATGTGAAAGACTGTGTGGCAAGGAGGGTGTGTCCTAAAAACACAACTCCTGTTATTATACAGTGCATTTTATTGAAAACTTTAACACTTTGTTTTGTTATATTATACAATTTTATATAATTATTACATTTATACTGGATGTGTGCAGATTGTAAAGCCCAAAAGAGGCAAATTTGTGATTTTTCGGCTATAGAAAAATTAATTTAAGTTAATTTTACTGAACCTAAAATGCACATTACTGTGAAAAAAAAATAGGTTGTTGATGAGTTCACACAGCTTGTGGCTGGATTTGTTGTGAGGAAAGCGAGTTCAAGACTCTGTTCATGTGTTCACATCTGCCACCAAACTAAATAATCACTCGATACCTCCTCCATCCCACCAGCCCGCGCTCCTCCCAACGTCCATGTTTCTCTCTCTCAGTCTTCCCTTTTTCATTCTGTAACATCAAAGGCCCCGTTTGACACGCGAAACAGTGATTTGTATCATTTTAATGTGCCTCATTCCACTCCGCTGCGCATTAAGGGCCAGAAGAAAGAGAATAACAGAGGATTACGAAGGGATAGAGGAAATTATCTTTTAAAGCTCCTGTGCGCATAATGTTTATGTGATTATGGCATCTTTTTTAAAATGGTCCTGATGGCAGAGAGACTTGAAAAGACTCGGAAGAGACGTGGAGAATAACGAGGGCGTTATGTTGGATTCACATTGTGTTGTTTTTTTCATATAAAAGCATTACGTGACAAAGTCAGCATAACATGATGATTTCTTAATATATATTGAATCTATTTGCACTTTATTATTATTATCTGTATTTACTTTACATATTAGATGGGAGAGAAATTTGTTTTTTAATCTTGAAGAATTGACATCAAAGCTGACTTTGACTTTAAATGACAGTATAAAATGACAATATTAATGTACCTTTATTTAATGAAATGGGATTGTACACATGACATTTTATCATTATCATGTAAATGTTCCACAATTCACGCAGTTAATGTTCCACATATAGCCAACATAATGGTAATCATCATCATCAGACCCTGTGCAGGGGAATAACACAGGAAGAATATAAGAATACCATTTTTAATTTAAAAGCACATGGGGCCAAAAAAAGCATCAGCAAGATAAGTGCACTCAGTGGAGTACAGATCTCTCCCGATCGTGAATTAATTCCACACACAAAGTTCTCACCGTATAATATCCGCTCTTGATTCACGATTCATTACCTTCTTTATGCTTACGTTTAGCCACTCGCAAAAAAGTCCAAACTGACTGGAATCAAGAGACTCAAAGTGTCTTCTTTATTGATATTTAACCCAAACTCAAATCTAGAATGGTGGCCATCATGCACATCCCGCCCCCCAAACCATTGACCTTTAACCTCCTCCCTACAGCTTGTAACGCATTCTTCTCGAAACATATTTGGCAGAACAAATTAAGGGCGATATACGCTCTTGCAACTGCGACCACGCAGTTGCATCGACGGACTCGTGTTGGTTTAAGATTCCCGCCTTTTTCATACGCCACGACAGAGTCGCCCTGCACACCGACGTTCACCCTCCAGGAATTCACCGCCATCTGCGTGTCCTCATACTCCATCAAAGACGGGTTATATAAATGCTCATATTTGCAGGACCTCTTCAGCCAAACGTCCTTCAACGGGATCCATTGTTCGTGTTTGTGCTCTGGCTTTTAAAAATGGCGGGATTATGCTATGAAACCTGGAAATGCGAGACTCAGAAAGGACGTGGTTAGCAGACCAATCACAGCCTTGCGGGCTGCGAACGGCTCGCGAAGCTTTGACGGATAGTCCGAAATTTTGGGACGACGCACACAAGATGGCCGACGGGACTACCCGAGTATAAAATGGACCCTCTAGTCGTGTATAAATGTATTTTCCAGAAAGGCGTGGTCGGGCTACGGGTTAAGATGGGCTCTGATTTTGAGTGGATTCGTGGAGTTTGTTGACGCTCCAGTGCTGCTGCCCAGATGGTAACGGCGTGTATAAGCGCGACGTTGATCGGGTACCTGATTTTATACCCTGTGCCCTCCTGCAGCGTCTCCAAGTGTCCTCCAGGTTCATTTCGTCACCGTGCTAAGCTGTGCTTCACGATGAGGACGTCCATTTTCATACCAGACGACAACCGTGTTGTGTTTTTTGTCTCACGATGTCACCACTCTGAAGCAATACGTGTATGTCATTGTTACATTTTCCCGGTGGTCCGAGCAGGTGCGGGTTTGCTCCGTCGACCTCGTTCCTCCGGGCTCACGGTCTCCTCCTGTATATTCATGTCAGCATATTCATAGCTCGCAGTGAACCATCTGTGAACTCGGCCTGTGCCAGGACGACTTTCTGCACCAGTGACACGAGCCAAGCTTGACCCACACTGCGTCATTTTGCAATTATATATAAATATATATGCATGTGTGGAGGGCGGGAACTGTGTGAGACAAGGTTACAGAGAAAATGGGAAGATTTCCAGTTTGTTTTTGTGTTTCCTTCTACGTTTAATAGAGAAAGAGAATCTCATATCATGTAAACAGAAGATAAAAAGCATAATAAGTCATCCGCCACTGGGTGAATAATGGTGAAGAACAAACCTCCGTGAGACGGTCTTTCCATGGCCAGTGGACAATGCCGGGATTCAATAAATCATCAATGTGTTCCCAACAGCGAGTAATGAAAGCAGAGCGGAACTGACAGTCAAGCTGTGACAGCTTTTGTGGAAATATGATGGAGAGAGCGAGGAGGCAGTGGTAGTTAAACCCACTTACACTCAATTTAACCAGCGCTTTCCAGCTGACCTTAATAATCATTCAAATGTATGAAAGCGCTCGTCGTCTTCATCAGAGCAATTTTTAAGGTCAATTCTCTTTTTGCGGTGGCGCGCCGCGGTTTCCGGCTTGACTGAGCGCGAGGCTGATCGGTGACGGAGTCATTTTTGAAGCATCTTGTTTTCGGGCAACGTCGTGTGACGGCGGCGCCGGATTTAATGTGAATTTAGCTTTTCTGGAAGTGCTTTTAGCCACGATTACGAAACCCAAACAAATGGAGAGGGACGACGAGATAAATGGGTTTACAAGTTTTCTTCAATTTTATCGTCAACCTTTCAAACTGCACCGTTTATCACGGCCACAAATTGTACAAAACTGTCATGGTTTCCATCTTTCCGACGATCCTCGAACACGTCACGTGGGACTAACGCGTCCATCAAAACAACCAAACGGAAACGAAGCTTAAAATGTATTCACTTTATTCAACATGTCGATATGAAAGCATTACATTCTGCACGCGTCAGCGCGACGGGAAGCCACGATTGATTTTGTTGATACCGACGGTCACGTGACAGAAGAGGCTGGAAGGAAAGGTTGTAAAAATGAAAATAGCACATAGAGACACTTGTCGTTTGATTACTTAGAATATGACGATTTCTTTTTGTATTGCAGGTGTTCAGAAAAGTAATGTTTCATAATGCAAATGAGCCTTTATAATAGACCAATAGACAAAATCTACAACACAATGTGAGGTTTTCTTTCCTCTAGACTGAAGGAGCAAACTAGCCCACCGTCTCACAAAACCTTGTTTTCCCCTGGTGTGTCTCCTCTTCATCATCGATGAAGGAAGGTTGGTTTGGTCGTCCTCAACCGTCATCCCATCAGTCGCTTCACATCTGCTGTTACAACAGAGACAGTAGCTGAGGAAAAACTGTAAAAGCTCTGATTTTGATTGGCCGAGCGCACAACCCATTTCATTGAAAGTAAATCATCATTTCAACTGGAGCCCTCGGTGTTCATAATTCAGATTATTAATGCTGCGTTTGTTGTTGTAATCCAGAAGCTTGAACATCCAGTTCAAGTGAATGCAATGGAGCCGAATGACAGGCTGACGACCAGATTGGCTGAGGCTTTTCTGAAAGAAAGTCTCACAGAATTATTGTCGAATGTTTCTCTCTCACACAGTCAGAAGACGAGTGAGTGAATGAGTGAGAGAGAGAGAGAGAGAGAGAGAGAGAGATGCATGCTTTGGTTTGATCCACAGTCTTCAGGGCCGAGAGGAGAATCCAGGCTTCTTTTCAGTGTCCACGCGAGTGCGTAGGAGGCAAGGAGAGGTTAACGGGCCCCCGATTGCCTTCTGCCCATTTCAAGGCAGTGAAGAGGAGAGGTGAGGAGAGAGGTGATGACACTGGGATGCCAAATGCTGCTGCGTTGGATTCTTTTGTTCCAGGATGGAGACAGCGGCCGGGGTGAGGTGAGAAGGCAGAGAGGTTGAGGAAGACGGAGGGTGAGAAAAACAACAAGGTGTCAGGAGGGATGCATAGTTAAGAGGATGAGGGAAGGGAGGGAGGGAAGGAGGGAGGTGTTGGATAACCGGACCACCGGTGTTGGCCTCTTGTTCCATAATCCATCACGCCGTCCGAGGCGGCGCGGCCACGCGACACGGGGGGATGACAACTTGACATTTTAAAACTTTCGAAAATTAGAGACACTCAGAAAAAGACTTGAAATTAACAGCAGCGCAGGGACTCGGGTGGTGTGTTGGAAGAAGAGCTGGGATTCAAACTTCTGATCCTCTGCTCATGAGACGGACATGTAAACCATTGATCCTCAGTCACAATTGATGCGAGTACTGATGTTATTGTCGTTAAAGAGGAATTACGTCATGGAAATGGCGTCTCAAAGCGAGGGAACCTTCAGGCAGCCCCGGCACATAAACAGAGAGATGATGTCTGAATGTTTGGTCTTTATGTTTCTAGTTAATTGTTGAAAGACCTTAAAATAGAGTTTATCATCCAAAAACCTTCACCAATGATTTTAAACATAGAGCACTATTGTCGTTATTTATGCGTTATCATGCTGTGATTTTGCTGCTCCGGCCCACTTGAGATCATGTCGGCCCTTCACTAAAATGAGTTTGACACCTCTGATCGATCCCATTTGGTTCAAACCATCTCTGAGAAACATTTAATGTCTTCACATAACATGACAAAACTATATTTTACCATCACAGGAGGAAGTGACGCTTCACTTAACAGCGAGAAAAAACTCATTTTCAGACAGAAACAAACTCGTGGTGGGAAACGAAGGTTTTTGAATGAGTAACGATGATGTTGATCGGGTGATGCCGATGTTTGCGTCTCAGTATTTGTGTCTTCATGAATCAATACCCCTTGCCATGAGGTCAGCGACTGTTCTTTTAGTTTTAGTCTCTAAAGCTAACGTCCGTCAAGCTCCGTGTGACAAACCCCAAAAACACCATTTGCAGACAATCGCGCGTTAAGGTGGGTAAGAGTCGTCCGAGCGGCTCGAGTGCACACTGTGCCGATTGAACCAAATGCTCCGTTAGACATGCATGGACACACACACACACACACACACACACACACACACGCACACAAAGGTGAAACATGTTGTCATAAATTGTCGCTTTACTGAAAATAGTTGCTTTTCTGAAAGCTGTTGAGACGGACGGATGCTTTGAGCTGACGTGTGGGACTCTTAGTGATGTCAGAGATGAGAGCAGATATGACACACACACACACACACACACTCTCACAATATCACAATATCCAAAGTGAGTTGTGTTGCTTGGTGACAAGTTGAATTAGTATGCCTCAAAGGTACGAGTGCGCTCTGAAGGCTGTTAACTTACTTTAATTACTGAGATTCTGATCAAAACACACTTGAAATGTTTTGACATTTGTATCTCGGCGCGAGCGCTAAAATGGAAAATCAGTCGGCAACACGAGGGAGAAAGACTCTGTTTCCTTGTGTCTCGCGCAGCATTCATTGTGCTTTCAAAGGAACGCAATTCCACTCCTTTTATTCTCATTTCAGTGTAACGAGGCTGTGGAGAGAACAGTGAACGCTTTGTTTTGTCACGGGTTTTGTCTCATTTCTCTGTTTCCTTTTGTTTCGTCTATTGTTCTCGGGACTCTCTGCATCCCTCCTGTTTCTTTCTCCCCGTCGCTCTCACACCCGCATCGTCTTTCTGCTTGGACATCATATCAGCTGACACCTTGTCTAGAGGACGCACACTCGATCCACGTCGTGGATGATTTCCAGTCAAATCTTTTGACGATTGGACGTTTTGCGGCTCCCGTGTGCTGCACAACAAAAGGCGGCGCTACACAACTTTTACCTCTCGGATCTCACTTCGGTCCAGGTCATGTGATTTTGAATTAAATCTGGATTTTAAATAGTAAAGGAGCACTTCTTCCTGAAGGTGATTCACTGTTGCGACAGTGACGCACACAATTCATAGTGCAAGTCACAAAGATGAAGGAGACAAAAAAAAACTCTGGTTAAGTTATCATTATAGGCACATAAGTACTTTTAATCACACAGATAATTGGGCGAATTAACGTCTTCTACCCCCGCAGGGCCATTAGAGAGAGCGTTTCAAACCCACACGACTTTGAATTAGTCAAGACCTCAAACAAGTGTCGTCTGAAAGGAAATTGACTGCACATAACGTGATGCACACGCACTTCTAATATTGGATTTTAATATAGCTCGGGCCATTTTAATAAACATTACTTTACCAGGATGTAGCGTGCATTCCTCCACTCGGTCCCTGCAGTCTCAATTTTGATATTCCTTCTTTTTAATAACGGGTGTTGAATTCATCGCGCTGAAAAGTGAAGGATCTGCTGTTCTTATCTCCATTTGTACTTTGATCAGGTTTCTTATAACAGGGGGGGGGGGGGGAAACCTCGTCGGATGAGAGTTATCACGACTCTCGAGCGTTTCATCTTTAATAAAAAACGCTTCGCTCGCTACTTAACCTCGAGTGACACTCGTCTGGTTTCTCCCTCATCATCGTAAATGTGTCCTATTTGGTCACAGCGCAGGGAAACGGTATGAAACATGTGTTATTAAAATGGCATGGAAGACACCAAAGATAGCAATGGGCGTGGTCAATATTTATTGAACCGTATTGGATGATTTTAATATCAATAAGTGTTCTTTGGTAAACAGGGATTTATTCATCATCCTCACATTAACATCCCTCCTCTCATAGTGAGCATGTCATGGTACGCCGCCAGCTTTAAGCTGCACGCTGTTGCACTTAGAACATTGCAAAGGCAACCTACGCTCACGTAAACGACAACAAAAAAAGATAACAGAATCAATTTTCTAGCAGGGAGCCTTCGGCGTCCTTTTACTCCTCAGATATGGAACCTGCATGAAATACATAATCACAGTCAACAGCGTGTGTTCTTGTCACGTGACATCATCATTGTGTGGCAAACGACGTTGCGTTCAGGGACATGGGAATCCGCGTTCCATTCAGGTGCGTTCAGGCGTTCATTAACAATGTATTTGTGCGAATAGCAGTCCCCAAACCTGCAACCAGCAAACTGCAATCAGTGGAAGGTTCAGTCATGACATTTAACTTGGATCCCGCCTTTCTTATTTCCCACTTTGTACATCCTGCGATCCCTTTTCTTCCTCTTCTCTCCCGCCCACAAGATATGTAAAGTAGAGGCGACGGAGGAGAGACAGAGGAGAGAGAGAGAGAGAGAGAGAGGAGTGGAGGCTAAGAAGATTGAACAATTGAGACATCTTTGCCTCTGATCCATCATTTTAAAGCCATGTTGATTAAATATGCGGCTGTATTTTATGAGCTCTGTCAAATCAGCATAACGATGTCCACGATAACATATGGCTTACTTTTAAATTATAATGTGGTAAGAATGGACAGATGTCACACTTTCTTTTTGCTTTTCATTTACACACACACACACACACACACACACACACACACATTACAGCCTTTATACAGCTGTTATTGTGTGAAGCACTACACATGACAAGTATGACATTCATCATAAGGTCAATAAAGAGTGACACATGATTGAGTGATCTATATTATATACACACACTGCTAGTAGCGGTGGAACTGGGTGCACACATGCTACGTTCAATATAGAAACATAAGCGATATTATGCGGACGAGGCGCTGCACAATCAGTGAAAGTTTACTTGTCGCGGCTCGCCGTGGTTTTGACATCGTTCCAGCGGTGTGTCTCGGCCGCCACGAGGACACACGGGTGTGTTCTCGCTTCCAAGGCGCATTTGAAGGAATTGCGTCTTCTTTCAAGACGGAGCGCCGACATCAATTTTCCGGGGGGTCACAACTCTGTCGATCAACGCAAAGAGAATAGACGAGCCACAGAATAGCAAAATGAAAACGGGGCCTAGCGCGCCGCACCGGTTAGCCTCACACCAGCCCCTCGCCGCTAACGCCCTCGCGGCCCGGCTGGTTGCCGCTGTTGCCGCTGTTGTTCATTAGTCATGCAGGTTGCGGCGCGGGGCAGGGCGGTTCAGGTCATGTCGGCCCCCCGGGAGGCCCACGATGCTCCCGTGACCCTCACACACCGCATTAGCATCGGGGTGACGAAGCCGAAGCGTCTGTTGCAGCCCGTCTGACTCCCGGCCCGGGTTTCATCCTCACGCCAGTGCGTTCCAGAAACATGCAGCGGGCCGGTGTTTTGAGGATCACAGAGCGAAGGAGAGGGTGTTTAATATGTTTTACTGGTGTTAGTTCACATGTCTGCAGATTTTATTTTCTCGCTGTCGAGGCCCTTTTCCCCGCAGGTGACTCATCGCGAGTAGCAGAGCCCCGCCGTCGCTCAACTATCAACGGATAAATGAAAGAAAAAGAAAAGTCAGGGAGAAAAGTGTAGAGAGATGAATCCTACGTGGACGTATTCATTTGCCAACGACGCTGGCTGACCTGCACGCTTGAATGTTGAAGGATTCTTCCACAACGTGCACGCAGCATCTGCTGGAAAGGTATCAAGCTGCAGAAGAGCGAAGAAGAGCGATTTTTATTCAACTGCTGCAGCAAAGTGAGCAAAGTAAATGTACTTTCAGGAAGTGGATCACGTCTCCGTCCTCAACGACTGGAGCGTTTACGTCCTCCTCCGGTTGCGGTGCGCTAAAGTGCGGCGAAGCGGAGACGGACGCTCGGTGTAAACGTAGCAAAAGACACGAGTTTTGAAATGTGAACCTGGCGGGAGGAGGAGAGGGATGGAACCTGCGGCCTTGTGATTTCAAGACAAACACTCGACCGCGTGAGCCACGAAGAGAAACAGGACTCCCGGTGTGCACATTTGTGTTTTCATTACATTACATTTCATTTAGCTGACGCTTTTATCCAAAGCGTCTCACAATGAGTGCATTCAACCGTGAGGACACACTCGGAACAACAAGAATCAAGAAAGTGCAATTTCTTCAATCAAGTTAACTACAAAGTGCTTTCAGTAAGTGCTATTTAAGTGCTACTAAAGTGCTACTTTCCTTATTCAAGGTGTAATTTCATAAATACAACAAACTATAGTTTTTTTTTTAAAAATATATAGAAAACTTTAAAAGCTGTGATATGTAATAGCTTTTGCTGCTCCAGACACATTTTTTTCTGGGGAAAAAAGGGCAAAATGTCTCTTCGCACAGGAAAGGTCGCTGACCTCTGGCCTCGCTGCTACATGTTGAAGTTCATTCACTGCTTAACTTTCCCTCTGAACACAATCAGTGCACGCCCCGTCTCCTTCCTCGGGCTCATCATCCGCCGCGAGGAAGAAATAACGAGGGAAGGAAATTTACCAGCTTTCCCTGATCTGTGTGCGAAGGTCAAATAGTGTCTGACAGAGCTGGATAATGACAGGCGAGGGAGGAAATGGAGCTTAAGAGGTTGCTGCTCCTAAAATGTGTGTATGTGTGTGAGACGTATATGATAATGTGTGTGTGTGTGTGTGTGTGTGTGTGTAATTCACACATTTCTTGGCGTGTATGAATGACTGAGTCTTTGTTTGAATCCATATTGTTTATGTGATTAAAGGTTGTGAACTTATGAGACATTTTAACATCACAGTTGGCACTTGATAGATTTCGTTTGTGACGCAATGTATTGCGTGTGCTCTCGTAGCCTCACACTGCGCAATAACATGTGTGCAAGCGAGCCCGGTTGGAAGGATGGCCTCCAAACCCCATCGTGAGGCACGACGGGATTGTGAGACCCTGAAAAAAAGATATTATTATTAAGTATCTTTCAATTTGGTTGTAATTTCAGATGGTATAGTCTCTCGCAGATCTTGGGATAGTCCTCAGTGATCTGTGCCGCGCAGATCAGAAGTTAGTTCAATACATAACCAAATACATAGAGAGATTTTTGACCGTCACACACTGATGTTGACCAAGGCGGTCCGGTCCGGCTTGTTGCTCAACGGCTGTGGCAGGGTTGAGTGAGGCTCAGCAATGGTCATATCTTACAAACTTGGTGGGTCAACGCATCAAAAAAATATACCTGCAGGGGAAAAAATCACCTGAGTTGCCGACCAATTTAAAGATGTAAAGACCAGATCAACCTTTTACACTAACTATGACTTTGTTTGGAGACCTGCTCATGATGGGAAAGCGTCAATGGCGGTTGTTAGTTCTTCGCTCTGCCTTTTGAGCTTTTTTTAATGTACAAGTGTGTGTGTGTGTGTGTGTGTGTGTGTTTGCTGTGAGGTTCGGCGTGCTCCTTGTCAGGAGGGGAGAGTGTTTAACAAATGACTGCCAGCTCGGGGACACAGGGGCCAGGGACCTCTGCTAGGGAGTCGGCCAACAATAAATCTCAAAAATCAATATGACAGGGCCCGGGGTAATCAGTATCAATGATTTTAAACTGGAATAAGTCCCTCAGGGAGAAGAATGATAAAATCCTCTGAGCTCGGAGTCTGAAAAACATCCCCAG
Source organism: Clinocottus analis (assembly GCF_023055335.1). NCBI lineage: Eukaryota > Metazoa > Chordata > Actinopteri > Perciformes > Cottidae > Clinocottus > Clinocottus analis. The sequence continues at coordinate 18,479,525 of NW_027176207.1, read as the reverse complement.
GATGAAGGATGGAGACGGGGAAGAAAAAGAGATAGAGGGAAAGAAAAATAGAAAGGGATTATTGATGCGTTTTTTTTTTTTTTACCCAGAAGCCCCTACGGCAGGGTTACGATCTCTGTTGTGCTTTCTCTGTCACTTGTGCGCTTTCCCTCTTTCTTCCTCTCACCTTCCATCGCTCATTCTCCTGCTGTCTGGTTCTGGTTCACTCTCACCTATGTTTTCCACTTTAAAAGTTTCTAGTTTCAGTCATATTTGTGTTCTGTTTTGGACCAGAACTCAGTATCTATTCATCATTTAAGCGCCTCTGTTCTTTTCTACATGCTGTTTATTTTGTATTGTTCCCAATCAACAATTCAGTATATGCAGATTACATTTTTCACTCTCAAACCCTCTGATCTATACTCAAGAGAGCTGCATATTTGAGTCACCGTGCATTGGACCCATGAAATATGTTCCCGTTCACTTTCAAAAGGCCCAGTTTAGTCCCGTTTGCTGGTTTCACGTACAAGCTGTCCTAACCCTCTGATTGGTGGAGCTTGTTTTTGGGGGTGATGACCTCATTGTAAACCAGCCAGTGGCAACCAGAGCTTTGCAGGTCAGAACAAGATGGACCGGTGAAGACGTCTTCTTGAGTCAGAGCCAGAACGATGGCGGCAAACGCGGGTTTGAGATGCAACTGTGGAGGTCGCTCTCAGGTCGCTCATTGAAATACTTTGAAATTCAAAATGTCACCTGCGGAGGACATATTGGAGGACATATTAATACTCCTTTACTGTTACTTTACTAAAAAAATGTAGGTAGAAAATGAACATCCACCAAATTTCCATATATGGAAGACCATGTGTTTCTTGGATTTACTGAGCCGCGGGAAAGACGTCATATGTACAGGGCGCGGAAGTGACCATATATGGTTACTTAAACTATAAAGGGTTAAAAGAAATAAGGTAGCAGGAGCGCCAGCCTTTTTGGTTGGACCACTTCTGGAAATGTTTACTGCTGATCTGCGGTACCGGCAGGTCCCTGGAACAGCAGGCCTGTGCCCTTTTGCTGGAGACGGTCTTTAATCACGTTTCTCGTCAGAAATATGGCGAATGCTTCCCCGTCATGCTCGGAACAGCTGGATCTCTCTGTGGGTAAATGTCAACAAATAACATTCTGTCAGCTTTTTAAACATTTATCTGCCCCGGAGTTTTCTCTTGGCCCTCTCCCCTTCCCCCTCCTCGGCTGCCCTGGGTCCCCCCGCCCCCCGGATGTATTTTAAACCTAGATAACACCCTAATACTCTTATACACTCGCGGCAGCCAGAGCTCCACAGGCTTTCATTACGAATACATTTTTGCCTCTTTTTTTTTCTCTCCAGCTGATAAATGTTGGCATCCGTAATAACTCCTCGCATTCAAAGGGAAGCGAACCTCTGAACGCGGAGCAGGCCGAGGCCTCATCTTGGCTTCAGTGACACTAAAAGGAGAGCGAGAGCGAGCCCGAGCGTGCATTCACCGCCACTGAATGCACATTCAAACTGGTTTTTCGGTGTCAAGGCTTATCGCGTCTCTAGTGTGCTTTTTGTCTCTCCATAGACCTCCTTCTACCTCGGCCTCAGATGATTCCCTCCATAAATGCTCACGTGTCTCTCGATCCATCTGGTCGACTGAAAAAAATGTATTAAACCTCGCAGCTCAACCTGAAATCACATTATTTTTTCTTGCCGATTCAAAACCCAGCTCACAATCTCCACTCAATCGTATCTCTTTCCTGACATTGTTTGGTCTTATTGAATGTTAAGCATGCTACATTTGCGTCATTTAGTATGGCTCACGGCAAATGGGACAATGCAGTTGAATGGGCGAGAGTGACTCACCCATTCAACTGCAACCGTGACTCACTCGCAAAGTTGAGCTCAGATAAAGTCAGTCCTTACAAAGAGACACTTAGAGGTAGATGGTAATGAGAAGAAGGAACTCAAATGTGAGGCCCTGCAGCTTTTTTGAGTAATGTGTGACTTTAAGGGGGCAAATCATAAACAATACATCTCTAAAATATATGATCTTATTTTTTTTTCAGTGTACTATCGTCAGTTGCCACCATATTTACTCACCTGCAGATAACCAGTACTTGTGGATTATCTATCGCCTGTGTGTCTTGGCCCTCCGAGCTCCAGAATATCTCTTCTCCAGTACAGTGAACAGACGCTGTCTCATGTGAATAGGTCGCCCGGAGATCAGAAGAGAACAACAGTACATCTTAAAGGTCACCGGGAAAAGAAAGAAGGTTGTTTCATCCACCTTGACGCTGCACAGTCTAACTTTCCCACAATGCTATGCAGGGATTGGGACATAATTAGGACTGTTGCATAGTGTGGGAGACGAGACTCAGACGCGCTGTCGTTTTTGAAATTTCTTTTTCTGTGGTAATCTCCTCGGCGAGAGAAACGGAGAAGCTTCTTCTTTTTCTTTTTTTTTGTTCTCTTTCTGCGCCCTGCTCTCATGTCTCTCTCTCTCTCTCTCCCTCTCCCTCTCTCTCTCTCTCTCTCTCTCTCTCTCTCTCTCTCTCTCTAGTTTCGGCTCCTCTGCTCATCGTTTCATTCCCCAACCTCCGCTCATTATCTTTCCGGGCCTCGACTCATCATTTCGTCATGTCCTCCGTCATATCTCCGCTTCTACATTCATTCCCTTCTCTCGCCCCGGCCCGTCTCCGTCTGTCACTGTCGATTCCGAGCAGATTAGCAGCCGTCAAATCTGCCAGCCGCCGCCGACTCGCGGGTCCGTGTGTTTGTGTGTGAGAAGCTTGAGCGGCATCAAGGTTAATCTTTTGTCAAATCGTTGTGTTTAACCTTTGCCGTTCGCCCTCATGATTCACTTTTCTTTGCCCTTCTGATCTCCGTGCTCTCATTGATAACGCACACACACTCCCTCGCCTTACATGTGCGCACATGCACCAACACACGTACACAGAGGATCAATGCCAACACTGATAGGGGTTAAACTGACAAGCAACAATGATGAATTACCCGTCTGCTAAATTTAACCTCCCCGACTTCAGCAGAAAGACGACACACTGTAACACACTATGTGTTTTCTGCTTCTACAACAGAAGCTGCAGGTCTTGATACAATCAGGACTCGACAGGGAAGGTTGCCAGGTTGCCATTGCCAATTAGCTTGAGAAATTGGCAACCCATTATTGGCCTTTGATTGCCATCAGTGGTAAACGTATATAAAACATATACAAAATATAAACAAGAGCAACAGTACATTGTGCTACCAAGAAATCATGATCTATTTCCCTTTATTTGCGCTAGTTGTATTTAAATTGATTTTTACAGTCAGAACCAGAGAACTCTGCACATGTGTGTTTACCCGCACAGGAATCTGTTTCAGAGACAATTTTGACAAAGCAAATCATGTTGCGTGGGGTGAGAAGTTTGACTAACGCATTAGCGTCACACAGAAATATGGAAATTGAACTGACAAAGAAACAGATGAATTTGAGGCAAAAAGGGAACGGAAATTACACGGCAAAGCATGAATAACATGACATTTTCATTAGAAAGCTTGCGCACAACTGCATGGGATGTTAATTACTCGGAGCACAAAGTGACACAAAATGGAAACCAGATGTTTCTGACGTTTGGTTGCCAGCGTCGCAAACACTGTTGAAAGATAGTGTTGAGCACTCACAATATGTTCCGGTCCGTTTCATACAGTATACTCAGGGTGGGAATCACCAGAGGTGCCACGATACAATATAGTCACGATACTTAAGTCCCGATACGATATTATCACGATACTGTGATATATTGAGTATTGCGATATATTGCGATTCATTCTCTTTTTTTCAAGCGCAAATTGTCCCCAAAGAAAAGCTTTGTCAACAAAAAATAAATATTTTTTTTTCTATTATAGGACCAAAAACGTTTAATATTGATTAAATAAAAGATCGATACTTGGCTTTCGTTTAGCGATACAATATCGCCACGCAAAATATCGCGATACTGTGCTGTTTTCCTCCACCTCTACAGTATACCCACATTTCAAATTAAAATGGTTTCCAATGCAGTAACCACTTGGCTCGAGCTAACATGGAGCTACGCTAATGGTTGTTTGTAGGAAGCTGGTAAGAGGAAGATGCTCCATTTGGACGACACGGTGCTCTCGCCGTTTTAAATCTACTGTTACCTTTGATGAAGAGTCTCTCCTGTTAGCGGCCATGTGCCGCCACCAGAAGTCAAACCGGGCAGATCTCTAGCATGCTAATTTGTAGTCAGAGTACGCTCCACGGTTGCAGCCTGACCTTTCGATTTGTGATGTGAAGTTTATGTCTGATACGGAACGAAGGGAACGCAGTGTTGGTTGATCCGACGGTTCCACGCTGTAATCCAGAGAAATGTATATTGACTGAGATTGCCATCAAAATTGAAATTGGTTGAACTTATTGGACTTCCGTTTCCACCGATTGTGGCCTTTCTGTCCGTTGTAATTGAATCTTTCAATATTCTACTTTACTCGAGCGTCACCATCAGGCCAAAGTTTCACAAAACATGCAATATTGTTATGTAGCAGGCAAGACCATGACATTTGCTCAACACGTTCATTCTGCCCAGATTACTTTCTTCCACCCTCAGGACAATATGTCAACTTTGAACTCAATTTGTTTTCATAATCGAATGACAGATTGCCACAACATTGTTAATTCTTTCCAGGACTGTGAAATGAATATCGGAGCCTCAAAAGGGGCAGCTGAAGGGATTTTTTATTTTATTTGTGTTTATAAAAAACAAATGTATACAGCCTAAAGTCTAGAGAACGAGAACAACATCTTTAAAACATACAAGGCAATATACTTTATTGTAGAAGATACAATGTAGGATATTGCTCACACACACACACACACACACACACACACACACACACTCAAATACACACACACGCATATTGGACATGCAAGATAATTTAGTTTTCCCCTGACCTTTAGCTGGTAATGGAAATATCCAAAATATCAATGTGTGTGTGTGTGTGTGTGTCAGTGTTATCTGGGTATGAATGTATGATAGGATATGTTATGATTGTTTATGGTATGTCATCATGTATATATTTAAAAGCAGTGGGCCATGGGTTGACCCCTGTGGGACTCCAGAGACAAATTGTAAGTTGTGTGATTGAAAATTGGGTATGGATAATAAGGAACTTCTGTAGTTGATGTCTGAGGAGAACCAGTTTAAAACAGTGCTTGATATTTTGATGGGGTTATGGAGCCTGCAAATTAAAACAGTTCTTTGGTGTGACGTCCAGTAGTGAAAGAACTGAGAGTTTCTTCGCATCCGTCTTGAATTTAATCGGCACGTGCAGAGGAACGCTCATCAGCACACTCCCTCTAAGAACTCTTACACACAAACACACACACAGTGTGGTCGTAAACCCGGCCGAGCCTCCTCTCTGAGGAGCTGTAGCGCTTCAGCTTTGATACAGCTGGTAATAAGTCATCAGAGCTGTGAGAGCTGAAGGACCCAGGAAGGTTTATTATTCCTGTCCTCACACACAGGAGCCTCACTGGCGGATTTACACGATCCCCCACATGTACAGTGTGTCCCTGTGGTGACTGTCCAGACGACGCCGGGGTGGAGGAATCCGTTATGTTCAAGTCTTTAGGGTCCCACTGGGGAGGTTTTATCTGCAGGCATAATTTCACATAATGCGCTCATTAAAAAGGACAATAAAGAAATTTAAAGTAAGATCCAATGGGGCATCATACAGACAATACCATTCCTTGAAGTCCAAGTGAAACAAAAGTTCGGTCGTCTTTAGCTTCTGTACTGTATGTATTCAAGGAATGGAATATTTCAGCAGATGCAAGAGGAATTTGAACATTTGATCGGAGCGCTAAGAAATGAACGGGTTTAAATTGTACCATAATAAAAAGCGTCAGTGGACTTATGGCGCCACACTCTCCTCTCTTGCCGCTAAAGATTCAGATTTATTGATGGATGGATGTCATGATATAATTGCTTGCTGATATAAGCACGTCAAATTGTTTTACAGGGTTAAAAGATGAATGGATTTTGATGTAGTGTCAAATAGTTTTTACACTAATTATGTGATTTATTTTGAATACATTGTAAAATAGGTGCACATTACAACAGGCTATGTGTTAAAGAGGCGTTTTCCCCTTTCATTTAGACTTTCAGGTTCCACATGTCCAAGTATTCAGAACAAGTACAACACAGTATGTTCAACATTCACATCCAAAAGGTTAAGACTGTGATAGGGCACAGCACAGCCACCAACTTAAAGGGATGTTTCTGGGTAATACAGTAACAACCACACAGTGTTTTTAACAGCAGATGTAAAAAGCTGCGGATTGAAAGGTGTATCATCATTCGATGTACGATGACACGAAACGCTGCAAAGCCAAAATTATTCATCTGGAAATGTAAAATATTTAAGGGTAAAGGATTAAAAAAAGGAATGTAGTCAACACAAGGTCCTCATAAAGACATAGTGTGTGTGTATGTGTGTGTAAAGTTAGCACCAAGTTCATTGCTAGTGATTCGCCTCTAGACTAATTAAGCAGGTAGGCGGTGCAGACGGGGAGCTGCCTGCACAGGAAGAGCTGATGGCCATTAACGGGACTTCTGCCGCCACTTTAATCTTTCTTAGCTGGAGAGAGATAGATGGAGAGAGAGAGAGAGAGAGAGAGAGAGAGAGAGTGATACAGAAATCAAGAGACTGGATAAAGTGGAATAAAGCTGGAACAATGCTGTGAGGAAACTTGAAAGAGAGGTTCAAAGGAAATCAGGGCAGACATGAAATTGTATCAGTGAGTATGATATACGACACAGACCACGTTTTCTTTTTTTCTGTTATTGTCCTTTCCATTCCTCCATTTCTTTCTCTTCTTTGCTTTCCTTCATTGGCTCTCTTCACTGTACCTTCCTTCCCTTATCTTCCTTTTAAAAGAAACTCCTTCCTTCCTATTTGAGGTGCAACTCTTGGCTGCTCTCAAACATTTGGAACAATATGCAGTGTAACCAAGCTTATCTTATTCCACCCAGTATTCATTAGTTTAATGCACCCTGAATGCCTCTTTTAGCAATTACTAAATTCAGTCAACATGAAAATGAAAAATAAATATCTTTTGGTGCTGAGGCTTGTGAACCGTGCTCCCGTATCAATCCGTGTGTCTTGTGATTCTCACTTTTTTTTTCCCCGCCAAAGTCGAAATGTATTAAGAAGAATATGACGACCGGGGCCTTTTCGTCGTTGCCTTTACCCGTCTGTGATATCAGGTGTCCTTTCATGTGTGTGCCGGCGACATGATGGCCTTCCCCTCTCCTCTTGGAAAGCTCAGAGCGTGTTGGTTCAGTGCAGCTTGATTGCTTTGCAGTAGCTCATTTCTCAGCCGCGCTCGCAGGATGTTTGCAGTGTTCAGATTTTCGGAGTCCTTTTGAGCCCCGTGAGCCGTCAGCCGCCGCTTCTGCCGGCTGCCGAGGAAATTGAAGCCTTCATTATCCCCAAAGAGTTAGGTTTCTGCTTTTCATTTCTTTTCTTTCCTTTTTTTTTTTTTGAAAGGGTCCTCTCTCAGTTAAAATCACATCCTTCCCTGCGGATGTCGACTCTCCCGCTGAAAGCGTTTTCTCTTTTAACTCGTTGGGTTTGCAGGTTTGTTTCTGTTATGCAACTGTTTGTCTGTCAAGCGAGTCTGAGGATTTGTGGATGGTTTTTTTTGTGCTTTTCCCGTTATCTGCTCGGGTTTCCGGAATCATATTTGACATCTAGCTAACAGCGCATTCTTGCCAATAACTACAAACATGCAGACACACCAGCGGTTCTCTTCCAAGGACTATACTTTGATCGCTGGAAATCACAAGAAGAGAACCTCTTCATTAAAATAACTACAAGATGAAAAGACAAACTTATTTGCAGGCTCACTCAGGCGTTGTATGTTTCTAGCCGAACACGGGATCAGATGTATTTTGGCTCACTATTTTAATATACAAACACACAGAAATGTTATGTGGATACCAGAGGGGGAGTGGGTGTTTTTAAAAGAACAGGTACAGTGAGTCACATAGGTTAGAAAGTAGGCGTCTCTCACTTCTAATATCTGGTGGAATTTAGACAATTTCTTTGTTTTGGGCAAAACAGAGCCACACCAGAAAAAATCCAGAATTGTTCAGGTCCAGGACTACTTGTGAGGCTGAAGAGGTCTGAACAAGACACACGAGGCTGTCCAGTAAGCACAGCTTTGCTTATATGCAGGTAAAAACACTTGAAACATCTTTTTGAAGCATTAGAAGAAACCTCTTTTAGACACATCATGCTTACGGGGTACAATTGTGTCCTCGCTGTAGCAAGCTAGCGGTGCTGCTAGCTTCCCGCTAGTGCCCGGGGGCAGGTCCCGCTACCTTCGGTGGTTGTCGGGGAGTTAGCGGAAAAGCTAGTGGAGAGCTAGCAGTAGTGCTAGCTGGCTACAGCGGTGACACCCACCGAAGGTAGTAGCGGCTTGTAACACAACTTTTACGGTATTCATTTCATTTAATGAATTGCCCACGGATAAAGATACGCACACTGAACAGGTCAACTATTCAGCAGTAAGAACCTCAGAATGAGAGATTCACACTTAATGTATAACACCTAACATCTAATTTTCTTTTTTGCAACTTGGGAAGTTCCATCGGGAGTAGTTTATTCACCCCGCATCCACATTCTGTTGAGAAGGGAATCAAAGCACTCGTCGGGATGGAGTTTTGTTTGGCTGTGTGCTTTCAGGTTATTAAATCATCTCAAGGGGTTGATAGTGTCCCGTCTAAGCTGATACACAAGTATTAGATTACTCGTAAATCCAATAAAAATCTCCAAGAAACACAATCATAAATTCATTCTAAACATCACTTGCTCCTTTATATTTCCTCTCTTTCGGCTCTCGCCGGTTTAATTAATTTACTTTCTATGACACAATTAAAATTAGGTCAGGAGGCGACGGCCCCGCCGGCGGTCAGAGGCCTATAAAAGATGACGCGTCAGCCGCCCGGCGCTGCATGGCGGTTTAAAAGGGTGACGGCTGCGAACGCACGCGACAACACTCACACGATAAGAGCGCGTCGGAGAGGGCGCAGCCGTCTCGGTGAAACTTTATTTTGGACAGAGGATACAGTTTTTAATTTCAGCCCTCAGCAGATCAGCGTCACCCTTCATTAACCTCCCCCCCGACCTGCTCATTAATTCACATTGCCGCTCTAATTGGGCGGCGGTGTGTGTAATGGGTTGCTGTGTTTGTGTGATGCACATGTAGGATATATATTTAAAAAAAAAAGAAAGGACAAACAAAAAAGTGACATCGGCGAGAGTGCCGTGCGTCCACAGCTCACGCCACGAGGACAAGGAACACACTGAGGGAGAAGGAAGTCGGTTCACTCCCCTCGTCATGAAAGTGTCCCGAGCCATTTTAGCCCAATGTGTCCTACGTTGTCGTTGAGGCAGCTGCTGCGGTCGCTCTAATGATTGCGCGTGCCAGAAGGGAGCGCGAGTGCATGGTAATATAATATTTGATGGTATGTCTAAGTTAAGTTACCCAGGAGCTCTGTTGACACCGACTTCGCTAACGTTAGCTGCAGCTCGATGAATTGAGTCAATGAACACAGGAGAGAACGCAACGTTAGCCAGCTAGCTAACGCTCCGGTGGAAAGTTATTAGCTAACGCTACTGTTTTTGAGGAGGTAGATTTTGAGGTGAGAGGGGCCGATCACACAGGACGAGACTTTTTAAAGCCACTTAAATTCCTCCTTATTGCACTCTGTTTCATGTTTAGCATCAAATGTTTGTTGTTAAATGTTTTGCACTCCCCCGTGAGTAATGTCTTTCTCATCTTTTTCACCACATGCCTGTAATTACGAGAAAGTTGTCACCGTCATTAGCGTTGGCATTTTTTTTTACTTTAAGTGAGTAAAGACATTTTTTTCCCCTTACGCCATCTGTCTTTCATTCTGAGTGAACAGAGTAAGTGCTGTTTTTTTGCCAGTGAGTCACTCTGTGGTTTTTGTATATTGGCCTGTCACCGAGGTTGAATTAACTTTTTTTTAATTCATCCTAATTGGTTCTCATTTTAAATCAATCAATGGAGCGCACCCGTTAAAAAAAAGGGCTATTTGTGTTTGGGTTGCATTGGCAGCGTGATCTGCTCGGCTTGAGCAGCTGCAAATGACATATAATTGAATATGTGAGAACAATATTTTTGTCATGTCACATTGAATATTTTGCAGCTATTAAATTATCGTCTGTTTTTTCGATGGAGGGTGGCGTTGTTTCTGATGACACACTGAGAAATGCACTCAATAAACCAGTTATAAGTACACATGTATTTGAAGTTTAATTTCCTTTTCAGTCTGTCCTGTTCAAACTTACTGAACAATGTATCCACTAAAGTCAAGTAACCAAACTACGGATAAATGAGTCGACAGTGGCCTCCTGGGTGAAAGTCCTGTGTTTGTTTGACCCGCCCATCCGGCACTTCAACGGTTTCCTCGACCGTCTAATAATGATATGAACGTGTTTTTATAAAAAAGCCCCATATGTCTCATACTGACGCTAAAGGTTGTGTCTGTATCAAGCGGCGGGGACGATGACATTGAGAAGTTGGGAGAGAGCCAGATGACAAAAAATATCATGGTGGCAGATGCAATATGTACACAAAATCACATTTATTTTCAGTTTGCTACATTCCAGCTTGCAGGAAATCATTTTTAGATTTAGATATATGTGATCATGTTGGCTATATGTGAGAGCTGGTGGGAATGAGATAAAAATGAAGCCGCTCGCATGCTTCAAAACACTCTGCGAGTTACATATACATCAGGTATGCAAATGCGCACAGACTGCTGCGAACCTGCTTTTCACCCTCGATAAGAGTCAAAGCGTTTTCACGAGTCGCCTTTTTAAGTAAAAGCTGCTGATTCGTCCACTTTTTTTTTTAAAGCTCCATATGCTACGTGGCTTCGCTCCACTGAGCCTCTAATTCCTCTAACAGTATTTTTTTTTATCCCCCAAACCTAAAAGGGAATCATTAAAGACTCGGTCCAGGTGTGTCACCGGTGTCAATAACAGCCCGGGAACACCGGCGCTGGATTTGCTGATTGGAAAATGTTTTCGCAGTGCTGAGCCTCACTGCGCCTTCATCCCACTTAAGTGTCACTATATTGCTGCTGTTGATACTCAAATACACAACTTGTCCTCCACCTGCTGCCAACTGCACTTTGTGCCGCATTTATTAATAATATTGGGGAGAATTTACGGCCAAATGTATCTGCATCTGCCAGAAGAAAAAGAAAAAAAAACAGGATGATGAATATTTAATGAATGTCTTCATAGCATTGACAGCCGACTGATCATTTTCATTGTTTCCTTCCTTCGGTTGTTGCTTTGCTCTAAGTGCGTCACTGCATCATTTATTCAATTCTGTACTGCGCTTATGAATCACTGGTAACATAATACACCTGCGTCATTCTCGAGTTATCGATTGTCTTCTCTCAGCATGGCAGTTGTATTTATTCTGAACGGGGGAAATGATTTTAATTTCTTCTCGTTTCCGAAGTTCTTAAAAACGCTGACCTCAGCAATGAGACATCACACTACTTTTACACCCTCGTTGTACCAATGTTCTTCGTCTTTTGGTTTGAGCGTCCCTCGTTGTATGATGTTTGGTTGAAGGCACAGTATTGAATGTCAGAGTGACTCCCGATGGAGAGATCAGCCACCAACAGTAGTGACCTTTTTTTCTCACTGGTTTACAGACGAATAGTGCCGAGCTCGTTCGGGGCGTGGCCCCTTCAGAATAGCCGCGGGAAGTGTTGCTTCCAGCGTTGTTGAGAGCCACTAACCCGCAGTTTGCTCGCAGCAGATCCAGCGGCGACAGTGGGCCGCAGTCAATTAGCCTCGACCTGTAAAAACGCCCGCTGCTGACGAGTGCTCGACTGATGCCGCTTCACGGAGCGCTCCTCCACTTGTTTATTCAAAGTGCATTAATATTGATAATGTCGCGTAGCCAAATTGCACCAACTTTGACACTGAAACGCTCCCTTTGGGTTTAATACACCCGAGTGGGAAGCAGATCGAATGAGCGGTTCATGAGACAAATATATAAAATCCACACATTCAGCGATTCTTTGCTTTATAGCAGTGCTTCTGAAACTGTTTCTGTCAGGCCCCACTTTGGCGGAAGCAAAATGTTCAGGCCCCACCGCCCCGACAACATGGGAACAAAATGGTCCAACATTTTGAGACTCCTCCGTCCGTGCTTTTTCAATTTATAGATTAAAGAAAATTGAAATCCCTTTGAAGTGAACCAGATTGCTCCATCTGACAAAAACTAAGAACATGTGCAATCACTGTGTTAAAACAAAACGATTACCAAGGAAGCCGGTTGGTTCCCTCTTTTCTCCCCATAGTTTCATGTTGAAGTGCCCTTGAGCAAGACACTGAAGCCCCAGAGCTTCACAGCAGCACAAAGCTCCTAAAAATAATTTCCCCCACTGTGGGATTAATAAAGGATTAAAAAAAATAAAATAAAAATGAAGAATCTACATCCCCGCGGCCCACCTGTGATACCTCCGCGCCCCACTAGGGGGTCGCGCCCCACAGTTTGAGAGCCACTGCTTTATATTAAAACGGATGCCAATATGTTATTCACAACATCTTGACTCTTAAAACCAAAAAGGCAACTTGCCAGCAAATGTCTTAAACGAAGCCGTGACGGCAGTAAAGTGAAGTAAACGCCGTCCGGCGGCGTCGACGCGCTACAAAGCGATCCATCCTTCTGTTTTCTCTAAATGATGTCATATGCATGCGCCGGCTGCAACGTTGCATAGCGACTACGCCACAGTGATGTCACACCAAAACACAGCAAAAGTCCACACAGCACAGCTGTAACCCAACGAGGGCTCGGAGAGTTGAAACGACCTCAACGCACGTCCGCTCATTTTCTTTTCTTTTTTAATTCGAGAAGGATTTTGTTATTTATTTTCTTTTTTGGAGGAATTCTGCTGATCCGGTCCCTCGGTTCTTTCCCCGGTTCGGCCTTCCCCTTTTTCTGGAATGAAAGCGATGACTGCGGGAGATCTGCGCGCCGATCCCGCATCAGCACTCCCTAATTGGAGAGACTTGGGAAATAATATTATGGGCCTGGCGAGGGATGATCAGCTTAGAGGCGGCCCATCCTTCACATGCTGCTGCTGACCTTATCTTTCTACCTCCTCATCTCAGGTGATTAGAGAAATCCCCCGGACCCTGTCAGAACCTCCGAATCAGCACACTCATACACTGAGGTGAGTGTGTGTGTGTGTGTGTGTGTGTGTGTTTCAGTCTGTGCGTGTAACACAATTTATAATCTTCATCCTTGTGTTTATTTTGGAATCGTCTGTTGATCTTGAGAACATTTTATTCAAATTATAACCCGAAACAACCGTGAAAAAGTGCATTGCGTTATTATAGAGACTTTTTTCAGCTGAAGACGGACAGGACTTTGATGCACTAAGTGAGTATTTCTGGTCGCAGAAGATACAGACACAATACTTGTTTATGTGGGATTTGTTGACAGTTAGATGTATATCACGGGGATTTGACCCTTTTTTTTCTGACTTTGTTTTATATATTTTTCTGTTATTCGGCCGTTTTGCTCCATTAACTCGGCCAACACGTTTTTTCTCAAAGGAGACATTTGAGCTGCCGACAGCACCCAGATTTATTTATGTATTCATTTATTCTAAGTTGAGAAACAAAGCATTTCCATATTTATTAAACTACATTTATTTCTGATCTGAACTAAGATTTTTCATTAGTTCCAAAAGCTGCTTTTTAATTTGGCAACAGGCATTTTAAATCTGGATTTACTCGTCTTAAACCCAGTTTTTTCATAATTGGGTCTCCTTTATGGTGCAACCCGGTCCAAATAAATATAATCACTGATTCCCGTAGCTCTTGTTGTCGACTGCACCTTTGTATTTGCTGCCAACAGGACAGTGAGCCAGACTCCTTACTGGACTATAGTACTCTTATTAGTAGAAACCAGAAACCAGAAAGCCACAGCTGGAGTCTTCATCATGGCAAGTTGATGAAAAGTGCTCAGTTTAGATTGAATAACTTCATTTTGTGGAGTCAGAAACGTTCAGAGCGGAACCATCTTCTTACATTTGCATACTTTTTATATTTGCTGTCGAATACCAGAATCTCTCTTGGAGGAAGTTGCATAAAGTAAATGGAGCTGCGAGAGAAATATAGTGGAGGGAAATTCCCCCAAAATGTTCCTCTGAACCGTAGTGAAATAGAAGTACAGGGTACCACTCAAAACACATCCAAATTGTACTAGAGTACAGTACTTAAACACGTGTGTGTTACTGAGTCCACGACTGGCGACGCCGTGGCTGAATCACAGCCTCTGGTGTAATGGGAGCCGTCCACCTCTCTCTGCTGGTTTTACTGGTGCGCATGAATGCAAAAAAAAAAGGCACAGAGAGCATTGGGCTACATCCTAACACACATTGTCATGATGCCAGAAGAGCGGTTCCACCGATTTCACAGGTGTTTCCGAAAGGAAAGAACACAGAAAATGGCCTCATAAATTCAATTAAATGCAGGGAGAGAGGCGATGCCAGGAACAACATCAAAGGCTGTCATAGAACTGGATTTAATGAATCCTGTTTTTTGTTTTTTTTGTTGTTGGCTTCCTTTGCTGCCAATGCAGTGTAAGATTTCAAAAAAAAAATAAAAGTGACTTTCACAGAAAAGATGTTTGTCCGCTGCAGTGTGAATGTGCTCAGCGTTTGCGGCGGCGTCTCAGTGTGTTGCGGCTAATTGGTTTGGTCGCTTATCTGCACTCCGGCTGTAAGAGCTGCGAGAGCGGGGCGGCCGGTTGGATTATTTTCAATCCGAGGACAAAGACACGGGTCGGGTTCGGGGTCGGCTCCACCATTTCCCCCCCCTCGGATCACAGTCGGGTGCTAAAGAGACGGCGACCGTGGAGCGCGCAGGTCGCCTCCTGCGCTCCGGCATCGTTCGCGGCATCAGAGGCCGATAAAGCTCCCGGGGAGCTCGCCGCATCCGTCAGATGGGACCTCGAGCACGTAGCGCCACGCTGAGATTTCTCGCTGGAAATGCTAAATTGCATCAGCGCGACGCTCAATAATTGAGTGGAAAATACGTCAATCAGTGCTGACGGCGGCCATGCATATATATATATATATATATATATATATATATATATATATATATATATATATATATATATATATATATATATATATATATATATATATATACCAGGATGCATTGCACACGAGCGGTAAGGTCGCCGCTATGATGAATACACTAAATAAATGATCTTTTACTCCGCTCTAATTCTTCACACACACACACACACACGCACACACACACACACACACACACACACACACACACACACGCACTGTATCTCTCTGCCATGTGGAGTCCTGAAGGTCTCGGCGCTGCTCCGGCTGCGTGAGGAGGAAAAGCTTCCATGCATAGTAATGCGCACACAGCTCGCTCTCTGCGGGCCGTCGGCCTGCGACAGGAACCTGACATTCCTTACAGAGCGATTCCCTTTTCTGTCCAATTCCAGCGACGGCGTCACCAGCCGGTGTTTGCTCTGGTTCTGCGGCGTCCCCCGCTGGCCTTGTCCTTATCCCCCGCGTCAGCCGCAGCGTCGAGCGGTTTGGGGGAATTTTTCTTTTTTTCTTTTAGCCGAGTGCGTTTGAGATGCGCCGCAGCTGTTGTTCAGACACAGCGACGCGTTCGCTTTTCTTTTGGAAGTTTAGTTTCCCGAAAAAAAAACCGTGGAAACGCGTCCGTCCCCAGGGCCTGACGTGTTGACTTATTCATGTGCACCTCGCATGTCTGTGTTTACAGGCTCTGTGTGTGAGTGTGCACATGCACCGGAGCATGATTATGTCCTCTTTTCTTTTTCTTTCTCTGAGCTTTATTCTTCCAGGAAGTCGGCTGAGTGCTCTTTGGATTTTTTTTTTTTTTCCTGCAAGAACCTGCTTCATATTTCATCATGTTTCCAAACTTTCTTAAAGCATTCTGATGGGAATTCTTTTTTTTAAAGACTTTGGGGTGGAATGCTTTGCTCAGAGAAAAAAAACATATTTGTAGAAGGAGAGACAACTTTGGTGTTAGCATGCTAATGATTCTATCTATCTATACAATATATCTATCTATCTATATATATATATATATATATATATATATATATATATATATATATATATATATATATATATATATACACATACATATATATATATATATATGATATATATACATATATCTGTACACAACAGGTTGCACATTCAACTTAGGAAAAACCACACTGCGTCCTACACTTCCCAAAATGCAATGCATGTGTCTTTAAAGTCCATGCTCTCCTTTAAAGAGCATTAAAAGGTATTATAGCAGAGTAATAATATTATAAAGAAAATAATAATAATCTTATTTGACATGTATAAAATGTGTAAAAGAACACATCTGCAGTCATAACGCATGTATACTTTAAACAGACGTGATTGATGGTGTTCAAACTTATTTATTTAAAAAAATCAATCAATCAAAAAGAGACTGACCATTAGACCTGATTGAAAACATGTCGATGACCCAAATAGAGCTGCTTTTGTGGACGATGTCGTCGTGTAAACAACAACAAGTCCCACTTCTTCACTGCTGGACAAGTCTGGCATTTGGTTGCCCTCCCCGGGGAGTTATATTTAGAAGAAGAAAAAAAAACCTGGTTGTCAAAAGTTATAAGTAATACTTCTGGAGAGCAGCTAGTGCCGAGCTATTATAGTTTGGCTTCATGAAATCCCAATTTTGTTTTTGACAGTATAATGTTCAAGAAAGATTGAACAGTGATTTTACCGCACGATAGATTCTGGAGGAAAATAGCAACGTTATGAAGAGATGTGAGTCGGAGGGGGAGATGCTGACAGGCGAAGAGATGCAGAAGAGTGAGGAGGGCGAGGGACGCAAAGAAGTAGACCGGATGAGGAAGAGGGGGGGGGGGAGGATGTAAGAATGGTGGCGGAGAAAGAAAAATAGATTAGACTGAGGAGAGGAGGCGGAGAGGGGGATGAGGTGGAGAGGCGGATGAGGCGGAGAGGGGGCGCATGGCGTTCTGGCCCGTCTCCAAAGGCTCCCTGCGGCGGCGAAGGCCACTTTGAAAACGCCCGTTAGCAGTGCCAACAATACGGGGAGGAAAGCAAGAACAGGGGAAGAGGGGAGGGGGGATATGGAAAGAGAGAGAGAGAGAGAGAGAGAGAGATGCAAAAAAAGATGCTCAGCCAGGACGCAGGGGGATGCAGGGGAGAAGGCAACAAAGAGAAACCAAAAACATGAACTCCAAGTTCTCACTGCTGCCTCTCCTGTGACAAACAGAAAACACTAAATCATTTAAATCAAGCGGCACATTTGTATTTTTTTTCCCCCTCCTGGTGGTTCAGCTGGGAAAAGCTCAATTTGCAGGAATGAGCTTTTTTTTTCTCCGTCGACCTCATCAAACTAAAAGTAGCGCTGATGCCTCGTGTCTCATGTGAAACATTCAGACGTCGCGGTACACTTGTGTGAAAGTGGCCTGAATCCCCAGAGACTGGATCCAGTTGTGTGAAGCCCAGATTTCGAAGTTCAGACTCGAACTTTGAACGGAAACATCTTCACGTTGAGAGGAGACGTCGCCTCCTGAGGAAAACTGGTTAATCAGATGACTGTTCTCCAAACTAAAACATCTATTTTGGAGTTTGGACTTGGCAGCTGGCTTATTCTCAGGAGACTAAATCCAACAAGTCTCTCTCCCGGGCGACACGTGTCCTTGTGGGACTTGAGGCACAACTTAGTGTTGTTTTCCGGTCCCGGCCGCCACTGTTGATAAAGATTTAGGACGTTTCCGTTCTTCGTTCTTGACATCTCTCTGACACATTACGTAATGTCCGTGATGCTGTAGTTGCTGCGAAAAGGCCCGATGAGTTGATTTTGAAGTATCTTGGCAAATGAATCTCACTGCGAGCCTTTTGCATCTCTGCAAGACATCAAATAGCTCCAACTGAAATGTCTAATCTGAAACATAGTCAACAGTCAAAGCGTGCAGCTTGCTTTGTTTGAATTGACATGGCATGTTCACCTCGTGTACACATAGAAGATTCATAATTTACCAAAGTGAGCGCTGATAGTTTTGATATCTGCCTCTTAATCAGAAGAACAAGTGTCACATCACATTTCAACACTGGTACCAAATGAAATGAAGACGTGTGCAACAGAAGCAAAAGTAAACCGAGATCACAGCCCCCTAAAGAATCCCACTCGGGACCAAACTGGTCAAAGATGGATCTTTAACGCTAATATTGAAATATTTTGCTCATGTAGCAGCAAACATGAGACGTCATTTTACATCTCTTAAACATTCGTCGGTAAGAGCTGACGGACGGCGACTCGTTGACACTCCGACCCTCTGAACGGACGACTCCGCCCAGTGAGCGGCAGAGTCGCTGTCCGTGGTGCTGAAAGGGATCTGGGACACTTCGAGCGTTTAGATCACATCCTAAGTCCCATTTTTAATAATGTATGGAACAAAAAAAGACTTAAAAACCATTGGTTTTTGTATGTCAAAACCCAAATATACGTTCTTCCTGTAGTCAAGCTTCCGTCAGCGTAGTGGAGCTGTAAAGGAAACGTATGTGGAGCCACAGCTCCATTTTTAACCCCACCCACTTTTTAGTAGATTTCATTGAAATCCCTCTTCCAACGTCAAGTATTCTGTTTCATTGGAGATGTTTAAGACCCTCTAAATACCCTTCCTCTGGGACTTTTGATTTTCTGTATGCTTCTTGCATATCAAAAACGCATCCATAATGAATAAGAAGCTCTAATAACCGTCCTGAACCGAAGCGCCGTCAACGAGCTATGTAGGCCAAATTCAACCCGTTTTCATAGGAAGTAAAAATGTACTACAACTGAATTGTAATGGCTCAAAAATATGCTTCCAAAAAATGGGCTCAATATCATGAAAATCTCAAGGATTATAACGTGAAACTGATTTATTCATCCGTTATCTATCCCTGCAGGTGAAAGAGGTTGAACACAAAAAGCGTGTTCATCTGTGACCTTTTTGAAGGTGCCTTTTGTTCACAATGCGTTGACGAAAGAAGGAGACGGCGTCAAGTTTACCCAGATTCACGAATGCTAATGAGAAAACATCCTTGACTTCCTGCCTGTGCTGAATCTGTAAAGCAGAGATGCTGTTAAAGGGAGAAAAAAAAATAACCCAAACAAAAAAACCCTGCGCCTCTGTTCCGACTTCACGAGCAACAAAACGAGTGAAAGAAAAGCCTGTTGGCATTTAAAATGTTCCCTGTCACTTCACACGGAATAATGGTTGCAGGAAATATCCTCCCATGAGGCCTTATGATAATAGGCCCGTATGTGCCAGCCCTGGTGGAGGTAATTAATTGCTACAGAAAACTTGTGAGGTCGCTCTGCGGCGTACAGTGACCTCCAGACACGAGTGCAATGACACAGCCGGCTCTTTACGGAGCGCAGAGCGGCATCGGGGGACGTCTGGGGGAGGAAGAGGGGGGGGGGGCAGATTAGTTAACGATTTGACCTTTCCCAGAAGGCGCCATTCCATCGCTTCCTTCCTTTCTGTCACGAGATTAGAGACTATAACTGCGGTGGGAGTTCAGCGAGGGGGCGGGCTTTACGGCGCGGCGCTGTCGGCCGGGCGCTGCCACCGTCTCCAGCTCTTCCCCCGCGGCCGCGTTCCCATCTGGAAAAAGGCCCGGCGGAGACGGGGAAGGGGTGAGAAAGTTAAAGAGAGGAGTGAGGAGACCAGGTGATTAGAAGAGGGGGGGGGGGGGGGGGGGCGACAAAGAGATATATACAGATGGGAGACAAGGACAGATCAGATAGAGGCGGGTGAAGAGATGAGGTGGGAGGGGGTGAAGGATGAAGAGAGAGAGCAAATTGGAGGGAGGGAGGGAGGAAGAGGCAGGGAGGAAGAGGGAGGTCAGATAGGTGAAGAAGCAGAAAGGGACGTAAAAAAGCGACCGTGAGAGAGAGCACAGCGACTCCCGTTCAGACGGACGGATGAGAGGATGACGAGTTGAAGCGAGGGAGCGCATGCAGGACGGGGGGGGAAGACGAAGAGAGCACAAGCACAAGCCGGTGGGGGTCGCTTTCAGTCGGCAAAAGAAGAAACTAATGAGCCGGCTTGAGTCTCAAAAGGATAAATGGAGAAATAATCGATCACTTTGCAGGAGGGCTTTTTGGGATTCCTGCTTCTCCACGTTTTCCGGTTCCAGAGCCCTTGATGATCCTCAAGCGTCATCAAGTATCCCGCCCAAAATAAAAGCGTCTGCCTCATTACTTCAATTCTCTCGGAAAGTTTTGAAATGAAGTGAAAGAGTCTTTGAGGAAAGAGTCCTGGCCGATCCGATATCGCCAGACGAGACCGTTGTAGTGAGAAAGCTCTGCAGAGATAATGAAATGATGCATCGGGTCACAAGCCAACGAGAATGAACCGTCCAGCGCGGGACGATTCATAATAGTCACACACACACACACACACACACACACACACACACACACACACACACACACACACACACACACACACACACACACACACACACACGGATGACATCGCGATCAGGCAATACGAGGCTCAGAATGGTGGAGTGTGACTCACCTGGAACCGGCTGAACTGGGAAGCTCGGATGAGCTAAAGTTGGAATTTCAAAGTGTGAATGTGTGTGTGTGTGTGTTCAGTCAAGAAGACAGGGTGGTGGTGCTGCTGCTGCTGCTGGGTTCCCGAAACGGTTGGCATGGCAACCCGCTTGTTTTTTAATGCGTCTTGATCCCTTGAGACTGAAGAAAGAGTGCAGATCTCAAAGGGGTTTTGATGCAGTGGGAGTCGGGAGCTGCCCAAAAAAAGTCTGCATAAGCTCGGCCCCTGGTGCTTTAAACAACAACAACACAATTACGGTGAAGTCTGAAGGGGTGTGACTAAACATAATAGACTTTCTGTGCTTAATTTGCCAAAACAATTAACAGGTGATGGAAGGTTATATATAAAGATGCGATTGAGTTGCATAATGGGAAGTGTAGTATTCAGTGTTTTCAGGGCGATAGGCTAAAAGTCATATGTCATCCTCTGCTGCAGAGATTTGGACCATTCTTGCTTTAAAATACTCCATGACGTCGCTTAATGTTGCTGGAATGACTCTGTGAGAACCCGTTTGCGTTATCGGTCATCACACATACATATCTGAAAAGTATAACGTGGGCATAGAAAGGGAATAGAAAATGTTCCACTGATCTGTGTTCCTGTCTAAAACCACTCGACATGATCATCACACAAGACTCTTGACCATGGAAATCACACGTCGTCATGAGCGAGTGCCAGGGGAGTTCAGGTCTGTCAGCCCCAACGTAACATTTTTTATTTTGAGTATGAGTTGTATGTCTGCATCTCTAAAAAAAAAAATTACACAACTATGCAGTGCAGAAGGGAGTTGTGTGTCTGTGGAGCTGTAAAAGTCAGGGGCCCTCGGCAGGTACCCTGCTGCCTCCCGCAAAACGCTCATCGTCATCATTACGAACAAGATGCCGAACAGGGAAATCTCCTCTCTGTGTTGTTTTTTTTGTCGTCGATCTGTTTCTGATGTGTTGAATCAACGAGAAGCCGCCGCTCTGCGGGCCCCCGCGCGCCCCGGGGATCTGTCAAGAGTGCGTAAGCGGTTAATTATCAGGATGACGGATGACTTGGTCGACCTGTTTACTGCACGTTAGCGGTGTTTTTGTCAACGTGACGTTTTTGCCAAGACGGGTTTCTTTGCCCGCAGAGGCGATGGAACGCACAATGGCCGCCAGCCAAACGCACAAGACTCTCACGCTGCGCTGACATGAAAACGAGTGAGCGCAAATTGCGTTTTGCTTTCATTTATGAGTGTGTAGCACGACACGTGACGGCCGATGGAAAGCGAGGATCGGATACCGGTCGTACAGATTGGATCGAGACATCCATAACTTTCTTTCTTCTTCTTTTTTTTTTTTGCTCCAAATATCCAGGTAATTAGAAACAAAACACACTGGAAAGCGTCGGCATTTCACCCCAGGAATGGGTTTACTTCACTGGCAATTACTGATATATTCATCCAATGGCCCAACGCTATTACTCACACACACTCACAGGAGATGTATTCCCCCGCTCAGCATTAACAACATCCTCCAGACTCGCCTTCGGCAGCCGCCTCCCGAGGAAGGAGGGGAATCTGCAGTTGAATTATTGAACAAATCAAGGTCCTCGGCTATGTATTTATGTGATTGGTAATGAGGCCGCTGGAGATCAGGGCTTAAGTTGCAGAGAAAAATAAGATCTTCATAAGCTCGGCAGTGTGTCCGCTGCAATTGTGCACAGACGATGACTTTACTAACCGCGGTGTGCTGCGTCTCCGTGGATCTGCTGCATGATCACTACATTTACTGCCTGCTATACCTCCTTAGAAATGCAGTACCTCCTCAAAGCTTATCCATCCGTGTG
Organism: Clinocottus analis; assembly: GCF_023055335.1. NCBI lineage: Eukaryota > Metazoa > Chordata > Actinopteri > Perciformes > Cottidae > Clinocottus > Clinocottus analis. The sequence continues at coordinate 18,456,942 of NW_027176207.1, read as the reverse complement.
TTTTTTCCTTTTTTTCAATGCATGCACGTTACTCAATATAGGTTAAGGGAGCCCCGCAGCCTCACATGGAGGACATGCACCGTGTTTGAACCAGTTGTTTAATCCATGTAGCAGGACGTTGCCCACTTTAAAACAATATTATAACGGGTAATAGATTTATTAACGATGTATGGATCATTGTCCTGCGCCTTCGGTCCCGCGCGTCTGCAAAACAAACGCAGAGGAGAAGAAGAAGACGGTGGATTCAATAATACATGAAACAACCTTGAATCACGAAGGTGAGGGTTCAGTTGGAGGGGAACATTTTTGGACACGTTCTCTGTACATTATTGATAACAGGCGGAGACCTCTGGAAGAAGAAAAGAAAAAACAAAGACCCTTCATACATTCAGGAAACCGGCAATTGATTCGACAGTGACTCTGATAAACACAACAAAGTCACGACTGTTTGCTGTCTTGACTCCTCGATGGTGGAATGAGCTCCCCTTTGACACCATGACAGCACAACGTGTCTCCATCTTCCGCCGCAAACTAAAAAACACATCTTTTTCGACGACACCTTGAATAAGGAAGCTAGCGCAGTAGTAGCACTTCAGTAGCACTTAAATAGCACTTACTGAAAGCACTGTCGTTTGACTTTATTGAAGAAATTGTACTTTCTTGATCCTTGTTGTTCCCAGTTTGTCCTCACGGTTGAATGCACTTATTCTAAGTCGCTTTGGATAAAAGCATTAGCTAAATGAAATGTAATGTAATGAAAAAACCTGTAAAATCAATGTTTAGTTTCAACGCGCCATTAAATGTGCTGTTGGCTTGTTCCTGCGTGTCACTTACGTTGTTGGAAGAATTTCCTTCTGCTTCAGCATCAATGCATTTGATGAATTAATCATTTCCACAGTACTCAAATTAATGTGTGTGTGTGTGTGTGTGTCTAATCCCATATGTTATCACGTAAGAACTATTTAATGTATTCTTTTACTGTTTATTTCATCATACAGTCTATTAAGGGCTTTTTGTAATCATCGCCTGAAGACAAAATGTCGGTGCTTTCTTGCGTCTGTAGACCGACTGTTCAAAGGGTCATTATCTGTGTTGTCCGTCTCCAAAGCTCATGTTTCCGTCCTCCGCTATCTTCTTTCTGTGTGATCTATTAAAGCACTTCTCCACATCACAAGCTCAAACCCGGTTGCATCGTGAAACAAGCCACTGCAGTCCTTCAAATTCGCCCTCTACCTCACTCTCCTCTGCAGGAAACAATCACCGAGTTAGAGAGAAAATGCGTGATTATACGCGCGCGCGCACACACAGTCTATCTCTGACGCACACACACACACACACTCCTCTCGCTACAGTCGAGTGGTCGGACGTGACATGACTTCCCGCCGCGCTGCATCGTCTCGCCTGGTTGTCCATAAAAGACCCGTTTCATTTTCGCTGAGAGTTTCATCCCTGATCATTTTCTGCTGACAGGCAGCGGCTCACTTATCAGATCCCACCTCTCCCTAACCCCGGCCCTCATCTATCAATCCCTGTTACATTATTTAAACTGCGGTTTAAATGTTAAATAATAGCCAGTGTCTTGGCTCTGCTGAGGGAGAAGTGCAGAGTGTAATCTCTGTCGAGTATTTAAAGGAAATGTCCGCGGAAAGCTGTAGCTGAGGAACGCTATCGCAGCGATAACGCAGCATTAGTCTTTCCGTGGCGGAGCGGAGAGGCTCGGTGGGGAGATGTAGCCCTTGGAGGTGGTGATATATGATCATAAGGCCTGTGGAGTGGGGGTTTTTTGTGCCTTTTTTTTGCATATCGGGTGGTGTATCCACCCATTTATTCATCCCTGTTGCCATGGATAAGTGCAAAAGCTATTGCTCTCCAGCAACCTTTCTACATCCACCACAGAGGTTCTCAAACTTTTTATGTTGCGCCCCACTTTGGAGGAAGCAAAATGTTCGGGCCCCACCGCCCCAACAACATGGGAACAAAATGGTCCAACCTGTTGAGACTCCTCCATTCGTGCTTTTTTAATTCATAGATTAAAGAAAATGGAAATCCAGATCGCTCCATCTGACAAAAACTAATAACATGTGCAATCACCTTTGTTAAAACAATACAAATAAAGTTATATATGTGCAAAAAATAACTCATATTTATCAAAAAAGATAAACAAAGGAAGCCGGTTCTATCCCTGTTTTCTCCCCATAGTTTCATGTTGAAGTGTCCTTGAGCAAGACACTGAAACCCCAGAGCTTCACAGCAGCACAAAGCTCCTTCATTACTAAGGATGGTCAAATGCAGTGAACAATACCCCCACTGTGGGATTAATAAAGGATTCTTCACAAAAAAAAAAAGAAAAAAAAGAATCCGTCACTGTCCAGTTAAAGGTCTGCCAGTTCATTCCCCGACTCGTGAACAAGACCCGGAGATACTTGAACTCCCTCACTTGGAGGTAGGGTCTCCCTCCCCACGTAGAGGACGCGTCTACCATTTCCTGGCAGACTTTAAGGGTACTGCCTCCTTATCCTCTGCATCGCACTTGGTTGCAAACCGCCCGAGTGTGCGACAAAGGTCACGGTCCGATGGAGCCAAAAGAACCACATCGTCTGCAAAGAGCCGAAGAAGAAATGAGGAGGTCCTCCAAACCGGTCACTCTTCTCCGCCACGAGATCCCGTCTGTGAATATCTTACCCTTCAACGGCCCTTAATCCTCCTGGATCTGAGGTTTTGACAATCAATCAACCCCTATTCCATGCGTATGTTTGTTTAATCAATTCCACACACAACAATCATCGTCCATGACTAACCACCCTCTCAAACGCTGGGGCATAATGCGAGCATGGACTTTATCGTCATTGCACAAAGTAGAACAAAACTAAAGAGCATACCCGACTGTGGAAGGGCCGGGTGGGATGATGGATGAAGACAAGGACAGGTTTGAAGATTTCTAGGAAGACCTTGTACAGTACAGCTGGCCCACACATTTCTTCAGTACCCTTTCCAAAATATCATCAGGCCGGCATCTCTCCTTTTGATTTACTGCTCTGAGCACACGCCTCACATGTTCCTGCACGGCGAGGACGTGCTGAGGAGGTGTCGTTCTCTGCTGCTTTCACCTCGGATTGAGCAAAGAAACAATTAAGTTCCCCCTGGCAGTGAGTGAGACTATGAAGTGTCAATATCCTTTTTGTCTGATTCATCATTGTGTCTTTCATTCTTTCAAGAGGGACATCAGAAGTGTGACATCCCCTCTTAATCAAACCAATTTCTTCTCTCTTTTTTTCTCATCCAAATTACCATCTCATTGGCATTTATATATTTATCCCATGAATATAAGATAATGGAACTGATTGCTTTGTTGTTTACTGGATTGTTGCCAATTCCTCTGTCTTTTCCCTCCCCAGGGGGCTCACTTGGGATGAGGCTTTATCGTTTTTTTTTTTTTGGCTCGCTCTGTTTCCCTTCAGCACGGGCGCCGCATGCCGATGAACGGTGCACCGAAAAAGGAGGTGGGCGGGGCTTCTCTCTGTTGACTTGACTTTTTTTGATGTGGACATCACAATGGCATTAGAATTCACACATATGCACAAAAAGAAAACTAGATGCACTGTTTTGAGTGTATATAGCTAAATGCCAACCTATTTATATAGCTAAATGCTAATTTCCAACACCATCGGCGGTGGCACAGAACCGGTGAAGGATCTATCAGAGATTCACTGTGGGAACCTCACATGACCCGGCACGATCAATCCACTCGACAAGAGCTTAAAGCGCATGTGCACGCAGCGCCAGCCTCGGAAACTCAAAAGTAGTTCGGACTCCCAACATGTTTTTGGAGCTTTTTCCATGTTTTCTTAACTTGATTTGGACCTTGTTCCTTATTTCCAGCTCAAAGAGAATTTCTTTGCAAATTAGTTTTTGTCCAACATATTTATTCTAAAACATATATGCTAAAACATATATTTCTTCTCCACCACCTACAGTAACAGGTCATGTTTTTGCTTCTTTGCTAATGAGCTGTTTCTCCGACCGGCAGACAGTGGAGTCTGCTTGTCATCGTCTACATTTCTTATAAATTAGTGCCGATTTTTTTTTTAACTGATGGTTCCAAGGAGGGTTTCTTGTAGGACATTTGTGACACGACTCCCAAGCTTTCATTCTCATGAAAGGAAGACGCTGCTGTACGTCATAAACACAACACACACAATCGCTCTTCTTTAATCTCTATGACATGATGATAATAATTGTACGGGGAGGCAGAATAATCCAATTCAAGCTCACACGCAAGTGATAATTAGTCACTATGTAGTCCAAAGTGCGCGGACGGCCCTGTTCATAGACGAGCGGTCTTGATAATGATTAAGAAATAATGTGTTAAGTGTCGTAATGTGAGGATTTGCTGACTTACTAGCTTATACATCGATTTAAATAAAGAAAACACTTCACATATGGCTTTGTTTTCTTATTTATTCGGGTTTAGAAAACATTTATGTCACACACATAGTGTGTTTTAGTTTGTTTGTGTCACTCTTAGTAATCCACACTGTGGGAAAGCGTATGCAGGAACTTTTCAAAATGGCGTTTTTACACTAAATTACACAGCGCTTTACTTATCAGCAGCAGCGCAGGTTCGTACTCTCGTCATGTTCAGTTTATTTCAATAGATGTAAATTCAGTGGCGCTCCAGCACAAGTAAGTCCGGCTTGATTTCTTTCGTCTTGGTTCACTCCAGCTCGATGCCATTCAATGCACTCGTTCCCCTGCTTGCACGCAATGAGTCACACAATGTGGCTTTGTGATTGTGGCCAACACGGCGGTCTTGTGTTTGATAAACAAATAATCTGATCTGATGTTTAATCTCCTTTTTTTTAAAATCATAGCTGGACGTGAACCTGATGTGAAATGCGTGTTGATGATGTGTTAAAGAGGTCTGACATGTGAAGGTGGTAATCCTCCAGGAAATGTCCACATTTGCATATAAATGAATGTCCATTTGTCACATCGCACAGGTAAAAACAAAAGAAAGTGATTCGGCCCAACGGCTCTTCATAAGCGCTTCAAATCTTTAATGTTTAATCAGCCTTTCGTCACATAGACCGGAGTAACCAGAGATCAAATATTACCGCGTCCACAATGATCGTTTTTCCAGTCCGCTATGCTGAAGAATTGCACCATAAATGGATGATTCCACATCTCGGAATTCGCATCCAATGCCGACATTCGGTACTGTGAACATTTACTTACTTACCAAACAATTTCAACCGCCTAACCGTTTGCCTCAACCACTCGGCTATCCAGGATCACTTCCCTGTGAGGTGTGAGACGTCCGAGTGGCTTCAGCGATACATAAACTTCTTTCTGCAGGAAACCAACGAGAACCGACAGCCTCCTCTCTGTTGTTCAATGAGCTGCTTGTGGAACAAAGATTTCTATTTGCATTTGGAAGCACACAAAAAGAAGAAAAGATCCTGAAATTGGGGATTACTCTGTTGGCTTTGCTTTGGAGAAGAAGAATTAAGAGAATGTGTGGGTGCTTTAAGGGGAAAATGGGATTCAAAGTTAAGTGTGTGTGTGTTTTCTTTTTTGTTGGAGCTTGAAGGCATTGTGTTTCATTTTCTAATCACACCGCACTCTGTGTGTTAATATGCCTTGTGGTTGTGTGTGTCTATAGGTGAGAACTTACTGCAGTGACTTTAAATGAATAAAAACTCTCTAAGAAATAGCAAGTCTTTCGCAATACCTTTACTATATGTTGTGCCTTATTTCTATTTTTTTTTAACTTCATTGTAATTTGGTTTGTAGGAGGAGACAGCAAAACAAGCTTCTCATTGTACAAGTAACTTTGTTACATGTGCACATGACATAAAACAATATTTTGAATCCCAGTAAAAGTAGTAAAAGTTTAGATACTTTGATCTGTTGATTAGAAGCTGCACGTTAAGTTCGAGTGCCGCTGAGAGTTCCGTCGCATTTGTGTCTTTTCACATCCATTTTTTTTCTGTATCTCATCACGACCTTCACAATCGTATACTTACAGTATTTCGGTGAACCTCTTATCCATTATTACAGTATTTCAGCAGGTCGTTATTTGTGTGTGGGGAAAAGGAAAACGTGGTAAATTCGGTCCTCATTTGGAATTCAATTTAACACGCATAAAGTTATAGTATGGAAACAGAGAGTTGAATTAAATGGATCGGCCTCTTTGTCACCAACACCCGATCCAGCTGTTTGAGTCGGCATCGATCCAAAGACGTGTTTTTCTGCAATGCTTTCATGCAGACTCTTGAATCTAAAGAGTTCTACGTTCACCTGGCAGCAGAGGTTTACATTTACATCCTGAATGTCCCTCTAAATCCACATGGTTGCCTTTCTCTTTGCCGGATTGATGGACACCATGATTGTTTAACTGTACCGCTTCAGTTCCGAGCCCGGCTTGTTAAACACCCGTCGGTCCTCATTTCCCTCCTGAACCTTCCTATTAGCCCCACGTGCGCCGTGCGACGTGGCAACGAATGAGCGCGGCTCAGAGAAATCGGAAACAATAAACGCCCCGTGTGCTGTTCGACAACGTTTACAGCGGCCGCCGTTCTGACCCTGCGCTGCTGCGTTGTGGAACGCTGTGCTTTTTGTAATGAGGAAAGAGAGTGGGCGATCTAGCTGAGGGCAAAATGGTTGGAAAGAGACGACACATTCAAGGAAGGCAACAGCAGGTTCTTCATGTATGTCCTCGTCCTCGCAGCAATCGAGGTCTAAAGTGGCGTCTTGTTCCGTGTGCGCCACAAAAACACTGAAACGTCACTTCCAACGTCTTTCTTAAAGCTTTCTACTTTCTTTTTGTGCGTCTAGCCTGGAGGAAGTCTGTGACGAGGCCACGAATTAAAGGGAACAAATGTTTGTTTTTTTTCCCAAATCTTCCTAAATGCTGTGTTCAATTCTCACAAAATTCTCTGTGGATCATTACTGGTTCAATGTCATCAACACTTATTGAAAGCTTGTTGATATCCCATTGTGTTCCCCAAGAAAAGGACCCGTTAACTTTTGGGGGGGGGGAAATCAACTAAATTCAACAAAGCAGCCCTCGGAGTACATTTGACATAGATGGACAAAATTTGCTAAGCGTATCTAGCATATGTACTCTTGGGACCGTGGTCGAAACCAGACCGGAAGTCGGCCATTTTGTGTTTTGTCTGACTTTTTCGTAAATTCTTGTCTATTTCTAGAAATATATATATATATATATATATATATTTCTAGAAATATATATATATATATATATATATATATATAGCTCTTCTATTTCCTCCGCCATCCTGTGTCCTTATACAAACCGTGGCGATTGTCTTTTGTCATTTTTTGCTTTTACCTGAAAGTTCTTCGGAGCCACTGTGACATGCAAAGCGAGCCCTTGTGCTATTGTGGCTGAGGCAGACGTGATGTTTGTTTAGTCTAACAGCGGTTTTTAGATTGAGAAGTTCCTCCATTCTCTCTGTAAGTGCTCTCATTCGTGGTTGCCCTTGGCGGAACGCACTTGATATGCGATGCGCTGCAGATACATAAAAGCCACCTTTGCTGCTTTTTGCTCCTAAGATACGCTTTGCTCAAGGATTGCAACCCGTATTTACCGAGTAGAGATGAATATGAGAATAACACGAGGGGGATATCGGGCACACATTTAGCTCTGGCAGCCGCCAGAGCAAAAGTGAATATACATGTATACGGTAAGCATGCTAATGCGCTAATTTGCCAGATGCATGGAGTAGCCACAATCTCTAGATTTTGATCAACTTATACGAGGCAGCGATTGGATTTCTTTTTTAGCTGCCGGCAGTTTTCCTGCGATGCTAAAATGATCATGCGAGAGCTGGGAGTAAAATAACTGGAGGGAATATGTGATAGCGAGCAGATTAATCACTCCAGCAGCTTGTCTCACTGCAGGGCAAACTCGACATGTTTTACTGTACAAACACATCCAGCTTGCCGTCATACTGCTTAATTACTTTGCCTTTAGCCTGAATAAGAATGCTTTCCATAATTTCATGATAAGTATAATCATTTAATTCACTTCTCAAAGCTCAATTAATATCTTTCTTCTGTATTAACAATGGGTCAATAGACTACATGTAATGCGAAAGTGGTTTCCTCCCAGTGACAAGTATTCATCACCAACCACACACAGCGCTATGCAGCCTCTTCCAACGAGAACATACTGGTTATATTATTATAATGACTTACTGTATGGCATGTATAAAAGAAAATCAGTGCACAGCTACTGCAGAAACAGACTGATGGAGGTAAATACGTTGAGCTCTCGTGTACAATAACCGGCTATGTGACTCACGAGATTGAATTGCGTTGATTTGAAAGCACCGTGCGGCTCAACTGACAAATCCCCTCTGAAGACCAGACAATGAGACGAGGGAATTAACAGCAATCACATAATGTCCCAATCCGAAGGAGTGTTTGGCCCCTCGTGGCAACCAGTCCATTGACTCCTTATGGCCAGGTTGTCAGCTCGTTCCTTGAAGTGACAAGCGGCGGCGGCGGCGCGTGCCAAAAATGCCATTTGCTTACAGATCAATACAGCTTTTCAAACACAATATGTTCAGTGATGCAAGGTTGGAATTGTGTGAATGTACTGCAAAGAGATGACTTTTGTTTTTAAGCCAGCTTCTTTTTTTTTCTTTTTTTGTTTTGCTGAATATTTCACCTCAAACTGGCAGTCTGTGTCGCCGTATTTTCCTCTCTTTTCACAGTTTGGGAGAGACTTTTATTTCATAACCATTATCTCATCCTCTTTCACTTTCCCTCAGAGGACCCAGAATGCAATCTGTCATCCGGCAGTGACAGTCACACCCCACAAAGACGGCCTCTTCGTTTCTGACTCAATGAACCCGCGGCAGGCGGTGCCAAGCGGCGCTAAACGCTGCACCATTTCTCATGCCCCCCCCCCCCACCCTCTCCACCTCCCCTGTCCCATTCTCCTCCAGCGAAGTGTTCGTTCATCAGAGCGGGCCTGTCTGCCGCCTGCCAAGGCCATCATCTACATCACCGCGCTCCAATGGAAACACAATCACTGCTTTCTATGGAAAACCAAACGGCTGGGTGTAACAGGAGCAATATGTTTCTCTTCTGTCTCTGTTCAAACAATGTGGGTGGAGGAGCCAGAGATGCCTGGCGGGTAAGGGTGAGAAAGTTGGCGTATGAAATGGATCAAGATCAAGAAGGATGCTGGAAAACGACATGGCTGAAAAAAACTCAGCAGCTGCTACTCCTGAGGAGACACTTTTCTTTGGAAAACCTGTCAAATCTTTTTGTATTTTCAGCTTTTGAACGAGGTTTAAATAAAGCTTTTCCAGGTATATTCCAGGAAAATAAAGTGTAACAACAAGCGGTGACGTCACAAAGCAACAAGAGCCTATGGTATATGAACAACTTCAAGCTTGTGGTCCCAAACTACTGGGCCGCGGTCCGGTACCGGTTCCCGGGTCCTTTAGCACCGGGCCGCAGGAAAAGAAAGAATAAATGAAAAAAAAGGTCAGAAAAAAGTTTTATTTTGAAAAAAGGCCGGATACATCTGTCTGTGCATAACCTCAGACGTAACCTCTTGACACATGTTACGCGATAGTTACCCCACAAATGAAACTTAAAAGTCCGTTTAAACTTGGTTTTCTGGATTAAAATCAAGGCAGAGCATCCTTGAGATCACAAAAAAGCTCTGGAAACCCTGCCTCCAAAATATCGTCTGACACAAAACCGGCCCATGGCGCAAAAAAAGGTTGGAGACCGCAGCCGGAGACACACTGTTGTCTCAGTGTGAGAAAGAAGTTATCTCGTCTGTCCGTTCCTCATTGAGACAGGAGGTGAACGCACAGCATCACGTAACGTCCGTCTCCGTGTGCTGATACATCAAATGGAGGTCACACATTCGCTGAGGTCGTCTTCCTCTTTTGTGACATCCCTAAAAGATAAATTCTGTCTCTCAGACTTGTAACCATCAGGACAGCCCTTAATAAAAAATGTGCTTCCTGTCACGCCGGCATGCTTCGGCTCACTAAAAGGCCGAAGATGCCGCCGTCCTTGTTAACGTCATTGTCGCCCGTAGCTCGTCTCTTAATTACCTGGAGGCGAGCGCCGTACTGTACCTCACGCCCACTCTCGCATTTAATCAGCGTTCCGTACCAGATCCCCACCGCCCCGGCACCAAATTACCTCCATACCTCCTCTGTAGCTTCATTTGTGTGGAGCAGGGAACAGCCTCTATTACAAGCTAACCAGATGGCTGGGAGCCTGGCGGTGGCGCAGTGATCATTAACCTGCTGGGCTTGTCTCGATGTGCACCTTCATCTCTTTTAATTTGACTCTCCCCTCTTGACTCCCCGAACGTCAAAAACTTCCCCCAGACTCTCAAACTTTGAGGCCGTTGGAGCGCCGAGAGCCGTCTTTACGGGTTAGCCGGGTCACGAGGCTTGTCTGTTCCAACTCCATTAGGTGTAGTGTTATACGGAGGCAATGCTTTTTTTTAACCTTCACTGGAGGTGACGTGTATCGCTGCTGAAATATAACAACAGCAGCAACAGAACTGACACTTCTGAGCTTCTTTCTCTCCGTCTTAAAAAATAAACGGTCTGACATCTGTTCCAGGCGATGAAGCCATGCAGACTTCCTCTTTAGTCCAACATATTAAAAATGGCCGTTTTGGACGGTTTTATTTCTTTCTCTATTACGGTCTTCAAATGTAGCTCTGATTTTCGCAGAAGGGAAATGCCTCCGCTCATCAGAATCGAATGGGAAACAGTCCCATGTTCAAGTTAAAAGCACATTTGGAGCTGAATGTAGCCCAAGCTCTGCTTTTAAAAATTGGTCCCCGTCTCTTCTGTATGTGCACAAATTCCCCAACGGCCCATAAGAAAGTCTGCCGTTTGTTTTTTAATGACGGTGTTGACCCTTTTTAAAAGACCTTGTTCACTTCTCGTCAGCGTGGTTCAGCATGGCACGGGAACTTATTATGATTACTTACTGAGCATTTCTGCTTGAATTGCACATCCAGGGGAAAAGGCAATTGTAACTCATTAAAAATGCATGTGTAGAAACTTTCCGGGATGCAATCCGGTAAAACGCAACACAGTGGGGCAGTTTGTTGCAACACGGCAGCGTTTCGAATAAGACTGGTTTCTGTCGAGTGGTGATACAGCAAAAAAAAAATCCCCTCTAAGCTGTGAAAATGACTGGAACTCGTATGGAAAGAAATAACTGTGTTGCAGAAAAATTGAAGGCAACTCACCGGGTATAGGAATACAACTGGAGTATACGTGCTCTGCATCAGGCTGCTGGTGACGGACAGTTGCATTGATTGTTAGTGATTTCAGATCGCTCTCGGTGAGTTCAGCGGGTTCGCTTCCTATGATGGAAAAAGACTCGGCTCTGGGCGAAGTGGGAGGCAAGAAGGAAGAGCAAACAGACAGAGGGATATATGTATTTTGTTAATGATACAGTAATGTAGTAGTATTAATAGATATTAGGAAAGGGAATCACCAGAGGTCCCACAATACAATAAAAGAAGCCATGAATTGTTTGGGTGTTTTTAAGTGAGGCTGTTTGAGGTACTTATTCATAGGTTGCGTATTCCCTATGGACCAAATATCATCTCCTTCTATGGATAAGCTATAGATAAGTACGTCAAACAGCCTCACTTTAAAAACACCCTCACAATTCATGGTGGAAAAATTGGAAAACTTAAGAAGGCTTCTTTATTTCTGGCCGGCTCTCTGTTTCTCTAAACTGGGCGAGTGCTGGCCGACTACTGGAGACCGACTATGGATAAATACTTCATACCTCATACGCTTCAAAACAACCAATTACCAATTTAAGGATGGACGTTTAGGAAAATGTCTAAAAGTCGAAGAATCTCAAGACATGCAGAGCGAAAACTAGTCATCTGTGAATCTTGGGAAAACTTTCTGGAGAAACAAAATCCTGTTACATAATCATATTTGGGGTTTTCCGGTAAGCCCATAAAACCGTCGTGTTTATTTCCACTCCCAAATGTTCAGAATCGTGAAATATATGGCGCAAGGTCTACGAGGTAATGATTTTCATCCTAAATGGAAACACTTCTGGAACAAACAACCTCTTTGGCATCGCGCTGAAATCCGATTAAACAGTAAAACTCAAAAGGCCCCACAAGAGACGTCTAGGATGTACAATTGATTTCCACATAACATTTACATCATATCATGATAATCACCTCTGCCTCGCTTGTTTTTTTGTTGTCGTTGTTGCGTTTCTCAGTGATTTGCCATTGGCTGATCCTTCTCATATTGCAATGACGACAAAAAAAAATCTGACTTAAGTCCTTTGTTTCGTTACAACAACGATGGCTCAGACTTCTACCTGGAGGCGGCTAACGGAAACACTAAATGAGAAAGTACCGTTTGATTGGAATTGGCGATAAATAGCCTCATTTATTCCTGATGACGCCAGTGACACAATCCATAATGAACCAGAGTTGCCTTCATTTGGACCGACAATAAAGCCCGGTGGCCGGGCCAGGTCTGTAATTGGCTGTTTCCATACACACAGACTGAAGCAGGTCGAGAAGGTGATCCAGACCCTCGGGTGGGGGGATTGTTCTGCCTTTTTTTAAAGGTGTGATTTCAGACAAGAACAATGAAAAACAGCGGCATTCATTCATGTATCACGACGGGAGCGACGCACACCCGGAGGGACGGGCAGACAGGTAGAAGACTCTGAGCTGACAGACGGACAAATGATGTGCAAACAAAATGGAGAGCGGTGAGTAATGACCTCTGCGGGGGTCTCTTATCCATACAGAGTCAGACGTGAACTAATTGGATGAATTACATTTTTAGAAAGGAAGCGCTGGGTTTCGGGGGTTGAACTCGGCGTGAACTACATTGAAAGACGCACAGCATTCGATTTGAATCTGATGGATACGGGGAGAAGGCTGTTAGAAAACCAGGCAAAACCTGTCTGTACATTTTCATTACATGCGCTACTTTCTTGGCGAAGAAACTCCCAGAGAGGCACTTTTCTGGTCGAATAAGTAAGAGGCATTGTGCAATTGCGCCGGACTTATATAATTCATCAATAAGTAATGCGTTTTCTTTGACGGCTTAAAGCGTAAACAAGACCGTCTGGAGGCACACTAGCGGCTCAGTGATTGGACATATTTAAATTTGAGATCTATAAAAATATCTCGAAGACCGTGAAGACATTTTACTCTTAATCACAAATGTCCACCTGCTTAGAAAAGGTTCATCAAGATCATGCGAGTTCATCTTCTCGAACGTCTGCGTCACGTTTAACGGCGATCCATCCGGGAGTTGTTGAGATACAGTTTAAAAGAAGTCCGCGATGCCGATTTTCATAATTTACCCATTGTTCTGACACGACACGTCTCCTTCAGGGTGTAATATATAGTGGCAGTAGCCCGAAGAAGACTGTCACGTCACAACATCGGTGAATTATTAAATTTTATTTTTTTTTGCATCCCGTGCTACAAGTTTGTGACTATTTTCACATGACCCACACTTCTCAGGTTCCTCCTCACCCGAGATACAAGCATGAGAATATCCCGTCAAAGTACGGGCTTGCATCCCGTGTGAAGTCCAATGTTGACATAATTTACCATACTTTTGTGATGTAACGTGCATACTTATAATAGTGACCTAACTTGCATTTAAGCATACTAATTGTATGTTTAAAACACTTATTTTAACCCCTTTAACCTTTGTGGAAGCGATCACGTCACGTAGACTGCGTCCATGTTTGATAGTCTACGTACTTCAAAGTGTGTCAACAATCACCTACGTGTTTGTGAAAGTGAAGTAAGAACCTGAAAGCTGCCTGTTGGGTTGATTTCAGACTTTTTGGGTGAAGTTCAACCCTCTGTGAGCCTTTTTTTAGCGAATAAATAGAGGTAGAGAGTCTTTCTGTTCTCTTCATCTCCATTAGCTCGGTCGCTCTCTCAGCTGCATCTCCTCGCTGTCTCCAAACTCCCGTTTAAAAATCTGCCCGTGGATGGATGAGATCTTGTTTTCCACACCTCAACCCCTCCCCTCCGACGTATTTGCGTACACTCCATCTTCATTATGAGACCGAGCCTCTCTCTGCTCCTCCTCTCTATATATACACACCACAGGCCTATTAGGGATTCCCCCTTTTATTTATTGATTAATACATCATCAAGTCGCACTCCAGCCAGAGCCCAGGGAGCAACGGAGAGTTTCCCCTGATGTCTGCAGCCTTTGTCCCGGCTGCCCACTTAAGATTCAGGCCTCGCCTCGCTTGTTAGACAATGATTGCTATTATTCTTCTCTTTTTTTTTTTCTTCCTTCACTTCTAGCCAGCGATGCTAGTGAGAGAGTGGCATCAATCTCACCGTGCCTTGAGTTTGAGTTGAACAAAAAAAAAAAAAGAAGAAGAGATTACCAGGCTCCGGAAAACGTCTGTGTATTTTGGGGCGCGGACATATCGGCAGCTTAACCTGTTTTACGGTCACATAAAGGTGTTTTTAACCTCTTTTAGTAATAAAGCACCTTGCGCTTTCTTATCAAAGGCCCAGCGCTGTGAAAACCTGCTGGATGTAACATCAAAGTGTGAAGTATTTCCCGAACCTACGAAATCAGTCTCACCACAAACAAGCAGGCAGGGAGAATGGGATCAGTGTGGCCGTGCGAGAGAGAGAGAGGGAGAGAGAGAGGGAGAGAGAGAAGGAGTAAGAGAGGAGGCAAGAGGGGAGAGAAAAGAAAGTGGGGCTTTGTAGGAGAAGCTTTGTGAGGCTTCTTTTTTCCTCCCTCGCTGTCCGGCCACAGAACGTTAAAGTGGAGGAGAGGAATTTGCATTCTCTAAATCGCTTCTTTCTCTCCGTCTCTCTCTCCTTCTCTCCCTCCCTCTCCTCCCTCTCTCTTTCCTGAGCTCACATGCTGACGGTCATGCACGTGCATCACACATCAGATTCAGAACTGTTCATTGCCAAGTGCTTCACACACGCAAGGAATTTTGGCTCGGCCCATCTGGATAAATACACGGCGCAATCGCATGAGACATGATTTAAAAATAGAAAATATGGAAGTTTACGGTAAAATGTGGCAAATAACAGCACGTTAAAACCAGTATCTGAAGAAAGGGTGTGTAACTCTACGAGTCAAACTCTCTATCTTCACTATAAAACACCATGGAGGCGTGCTTATATATAATAGGGGTGGGGGAAAAATCGATACAGCATTGTATCGCGATAATTTGCATGGCGATATCGTATCGATACACGAAAGCCAAGTATCGATCTTTTATTTAATCAATTCTAAACTTTTTGGTCCTAGAATAATAAAATCCATGTATTTTTTGTTGACAAAGTTTCCCTTTGGGGACAATTTGGGGTTGAAAAAAAAATGTAATGAATCGCATTATATTGCGATACTCAATGTATCGCGATAATATCGTATTGGGACTTGGGTATCGTGATGATATAGTATCGTGGGACCTCTGGTGATTCCCACCCCTAATATATAACCCTTGGCTGTTAGATGACAGTTGTACCTATTGAAGTATTTTTCCTTTCACACTACAGCAGGACGACTCTCAGCCGTGTGGCCCTGACGCTGCACGTCAGGTAAAAAACCTGAACGTGTTGAATATTCGACACAGCGTATTATAGAGGTGTGAGGGGCGGTGTTGATTCAATATCAACAGTGAAAACATCAATAAGTGGATTGTTTTTATTTTTCAATTCCCATGGCACGATTATGTCATTATTTGTTTTGTATCCAAGCACCTTCTGAAGTATTCATGAACCTTGACTGTGAGAAATGTGGCACTTTAGAGTCAACAAGACTTGACTCACTTGAGACTTAACGGTCTTGACTTGTAAGTTGAAAGCAAGCAGGAGAGGAACTATACTGTTTATGTTGATTGAGCGTAGGGAACAACAGGGAAGAGTGTAACAGTTTTTAATTATCCAGAAGGTCCATGTTTCCAGCTTTGGACCAGTCTGACGAGCTAAAAGCCGCAGAGACAACACAATGTCACATCTGAGCAACGAAACACAGCAACTGATGAGAAAGTGCTTTCCTAAAATATTCATATGTGACAGAAAGTTGGATACAAAAGCATTTTCTGATCCGATACCTCTTATTTGTGTCACTTGAACTTAGATGACTTCGTGCATTGTAATGCAGTGGTTCTCAAACTTTTTCTGTCACGCCCCGCTTTGGAGGAAGCAAAATGTTCAGGCCCCACCGCCCCGACAACATGGGAACAAAACAGTCCAACGTTTTGAGACTCCTCCGTCCGTGCTTTTGTAATTAATAGATTAAAGAAAATGGAAATCCCTTTCAAGTAAACCAGATTGCTCCATCTGACAAAAAAAAAATAATAACATGTGCAATCACTTTGTTAAAACCATGTAAATCAAGTTATATACGTGCAAAAAATAACTCATATTTGGCAAAAAAGATTACCAAGAAAAGCTGGTTGGATCCCTGTTTTCTCCCCATAGTTTCATGTTGAAGTGCCCTTGAGCAAGACACTGAAGCCCCAGAGCTTCACAGCAGCACAAAGCTCCTTCATTATTAAGTATGATGGGTAAAATGCAGAGAATAATTCCCCTACAGTGGGATTAATAAAGGATTCTCAAAAAAAAAAAAAAAAAAATTAGAAAAAAAATTATGAATCTGCATCTCCACCTGCGCCCCACCTGTAATACCTCCACGCCCCACTAGAGGGTCGCGCCCCACAGTTTGAGAACCAATGGCTAGATGAGTGCAAGACACACACACACACACACACACACACACACACACACACACACACACACACACACACACTGACAGACGTCCGATACAAATGAGGCTTTCCAACAGTTGAACTCGCCACAAAGTTGTCGGAATTAAATAAAACATTCATTCAAAACGTGATTCAGTTCATTTTTACAAAGTATATTGAGTTCAAAATATACAAAAAAGTTACAAATGTTAAAGAAAATAAGGTCTTGCACTTTTTTTTCATATTTAAATTTGATTTCCAAACGCAAGCAACATAAGAAACTTTACAAACACAGCAAAAACAACAACATATACTTAATTGTCAAACACCTGAACCTCACGCATATCAGAAAAAGTACAGGATAAAATACTGGAAACGAGGACACACAGTGCAGTAGACATGTTGTAATATTCAACGTGACGCTCTCCGCTTCACAAAACTACACACATGAGGGGAAAAGCATCCGAACACACCCCAAATACTGGAGGCCCATAAAACAGGAGCAGGACTGCTGGATGAGGAGGGGTGGCCGCGACAGGCGAGTCCCGCCTCTTTACACTTCAAACCACATGTCTCTGGGTCTAAATGTGGCAGGAAGGCAGGGCTACAACTCAGTGAGGCGGCGGGGCCGGGAGCAACACGACTCCTCACAGCAGAGCCTTAAAAAGAAAAAGAAAAAAAAAAGAAAGAAGAAGAAGAAGAAGAGGGATACAGCCGGGTCACAGGAGTCCACCACGCGTCCAGGAAACGGCTCACAGCTCAGGGACTTGGCCAAAAGAGGCGGGGAGCAGTTTTGTTATTGGAAAAGCTGACAAGGGAGCGAGGCAAGCAGCAAGAGAGGGGGAGAGGAAGAAAAGAAAAGAAAGAGAGAGAGAGGTGGCTGCCTGACTTTGACTTTGGTCAGTGGAGGCCTCATGCAGCTTTTAAGCACCAACTCAATCCCATTTCTATCTGCCTGACGCACCGCGACCAAAGAGGGAGGGGGGGGGACTGAGAGAAAAGAGAGGAAGTAAAGAGAGAGAGAGAGGAATACAGAGGACACGGGGAGGAAAAGAGAGAAAGAAACATGGTAAGTTTGGTTTCACTGCCTTGTTTTGGAGCGCTCATTAGGCGGGGAGCGAGGTGGGCCGAGCCTTCAGGGCTCCCACTTTCATTCCTCCAAAAAAGAAAATGGGCCAAATTGAAGCTGGAGTTCCTTATTTGTAGTTTTTTCTTCGTGCCCGAAAAAATAAATAACATTATAACCACTTTACAAACTTTATGGCACGCCCCCCCCTCCCTCCCCCAGAGACTGAAGCGGTTAATTTAATTTATTTGTCGTGGACCGAGAAGTTGAGAAGAAATGGAGTGCGGGAACTTTGCTTTCTTTTTTTCCTTCAGAAACCAAATTGCAAGAAAAGTGATTTCCAAGGCTGCTTGATCTAAACGTACCCCCTTTTCTACAATATGTGTGTATAGAGAGAGAGAGAGTGAGAGGGAGGAGAGGGGTGGGTGGTCCAACCGGCCGCCCAACTTCCCTCCCATATCAGTCCCGGCAACACATTTGGTTTCAATTACTTTGTTCCTCTGGGGAACAAGCTGCTATAAATAAGTAACAAGAAGCTGAGTGTGGACAGACTGCAGCCTACTGTTAGGGCTCCACTGTAGAGGAGGAGGAAGAGGAGGAGGAGGAGGAGCATGCCTCAACACTGACTCTGAGTGGGAGGGGTGAGTGGCTGCCTCAGTTGTGGTGAAGGGACGCGTGTGTGCGTGTGCATGTGTGTGTTGGTCTTTTTTTAGTCCCGGTCTCTGTGGAGCTCAATGAGTACAATGATTATATTAGTTTGTTATATTTGGGGAAAGTTCAAGTGATGTCTCGCCGGCCTTGAGTTCAGCAGAATACCAAACACCTTAAAACAAATCTTAAGTTCGTCCACAGAGAACTTTTTTTAAATTTTATTTAACATTAGAAGCCACATTTCTCAAATGTTAAATCTTGTCTTGACACAAGCGATCACACATCGGGTCATCTAATGAGGTACTTTATGATAAAAGAAGACCAAATTACAGATTTAACTCGATGTTTGACTTGTTTGGAGTTGCAAACACATTTCAGTCTGTATCAACATAAAAGTTTAAGGTTTTGTCCAGATAAAAGTCTCAAGACTCTGATTGCTAGTCACAATTTGTGTTGTTGTAAAAGTCTCTCAGGTCGGACTGATATGTGCTTTTCTGTCAAAGCTGCTGATAATGTTTGTAGTTTCTGCGTGCAGAGGCCATATCAATCATCTCAAGCACAGATTTTTGTGATTTATGTCAGAGTCCAAGTCTCAAGTGTGCAGCTCATGTTAAATGTTTGATTTGAACCGCAGTCAGCTTGGATTTAAAGACTGACTCCTGCTGCCTAATCCACAGTCGATCCATTTGAGCAGTGTGATCCAAACATTTCTGTCATATATATAAATAATACAGCTTTAACGCATCGCCTCTGTCTGATTCCACAATGCCAAACCTGCCGAGGTCAGCATGCTTTTGGTTCGTGTACCTCCAAGCACCCACCTTTGCTCCAATAGCTTAAACAATTTTTTTTTCAAATAATTGCACTACTGAGAATGTGTTTATATCCAGACAGAAAGCCAATGAGTGGTGTCTTTTCCAGAAGGCTTTTCAAACTCAAAATTGCTGCCTCAGGTCCTGCAAAGGTCTCATTATTTCAATTTTCTGCCGACCTCCGTGAGAGTGACGAGACAGAAGTTGCCTACTCTGCATCTCGAGCTCAGTAAACGGTCGTTCCTGCTGAAAAGTTACGAATCAAAACTTCATTCCCGAGTCGGGCGGGGAATTCCTGGTCTCTTTTGGGTGAACGCCCTACAAACGACCATCTAGTCGGCAGCGTCCCCCGAGTGAAAACAAGAAGTCAACGTGGTTTTATTTGTCACGTTATTTGCGTATTTCGGTATCGGCTTACTAGTTATTTTTACCCAAACCGAAATACTTTCCAAAACATAACCATAGTGAAAAAGTCTGTGAGGATGGAAGTTTATTTTGAAAAGCACAAAAAAAGCGAAAATTGACGCGTGTGGCCGGATTCCAGAGAAAAAAAGCATGAAAAATGAGAAGCAGCTTCTCATATCATATCATACGAACCATTGTGTTGATAGGTTGTTTTTTTAGTACTATGAGGAATTGCAAAGCAGTGCACTGTCCCACCACAACATCAGTACTTGAAGTTGGTGCGTTTTCTCAGTTTTGTGGGAAATTGGTCTGACCAGACGCTTCTCTTCCCAAACTGAGATCTGCAGGAAGTCAGGAAGGAAATTAGCAGCGACCGCTGCTTCCTGCTGACAGCCGGCGGCCGATTTTGTGCCTCCGCTTTAGTTTTTCTACATTCATTTCATTCGTCTGAAGAAGCCTCTGCCACCAGCAAACTCCTGAGCCCCGTTGCCTCCCATCGTAAGTCAGGCATGTAACACGGCCCACCTGCTCCGGGACACGCAGCAGCTGTCGCGCCACACACGGTTATATCGGGAACAGAGTCAGAGCTCTGAAATATCCGCTGACCTCCCCGGCCCCGGCTCTCTGTCTCTGTCCGGACTTTCAGCCGTCTACTGTTACCTCACGCCGGAGTCGAGACGACGCTCGCTCGCTTAGAATCAACGTCTACAGGCGGCGCTGCTTTGGCCGAACGTTGGAAAAACCCAGAGGAGTGAGACGTTTACTGGGACGGTCACTTCCGTGGATTGTAGTCGAGGCTCAGTATTTCCAAATTTGAAGGAGATTGGTGAAAAAATATTTTCACCTGGATTTTATGGCGACCACAAATCCAAAAGTTACATTGAACAAGAATGAGCGTCATAAAGATGCCTTCACAAGTTAAAAGTAAAGCGTAAAATGTGAATAAGCCTCAGATGAATTTCTGATCGTTGCCAAAAAACACAAAATAATCAAACTGCAGTGTGTCCGTACCATATATTGTGTTTTTTTTAAATTTGGGGCATTTTTAAACCTTCAGTCTTTCTTGGTTTGTAGGGGTGGGGGAAAAAAATCGATACAGCATAGTATCGCGATATTTTGCGTGGCAATATTGTATCAATACACGGAAGCCAAGTATTGATCTTTTATTTAATTAATTCTAAATGTTTTGGTCCTAGAATAACAAAAGCAATGCATTTTTTGTTGGCAAAGTTTTCCTTTGGGGATGAAAAAAATGGAATAAATTGCATTATATCTCGAACCTCAGTATATCGTGATAATATCGTATCTGGACTTAAGTATCGTGATGATATTGTATCGTGGGGTCTCTGGTGATTCCCATCCCTATTGGTTTGGTATGAAAAGCTTCTCCTTCAGTTCGTTAAATTCCTGGCGATCTGAAGGCAGCATGTCAAAGACGTTAAAAAGTCTGCAGCTTCCGATTTGAGACTGACGCAGTGTCATTACCCATTGTCTTGTTTAAATCAATGCTGGTCACACATCAGACCAGTACGTTATAGCTAAATATCCTGTTGTTCATGAAGAAGAGAAAGGATGATTATCGCTAATTCAAACCATTTATTTCTCCAATTTAACAAAATAAAATCATAAGCTAAGTTAGGAAGCTCCTTGGAATATCAGCTGTGATGACCGCATGCAGACATTTTAACTCCTAATGTGTTGCTCCTCCTGTGAAGTGTGACACTTCTTGTCATCACGCAGTCTGTGACTGTAACCCTGCCTGTGTTTCCACCCGCCGAGCTACAAAGAAGACTGAGCGCTGTCAGCTGTTCGCTGAGTGTCTGGAGGACAAATCTCTGCAGCAGCCGTTTGGCACATTTGAGCCACACTTCAAAAGATTCAGCCTATTTTTTTCTTTTTCTTCTTCTCTTCTGATCAACATTTAGCGTCTAACCAGCAGCTCTGCAATCAGTTTGTCACTGCTCAACGTTCCTTAAATGTTTTTCTCCACTACAATTGTTTGCTTTTTAATTTCTTGCATTGCCATGATGAGAAAATAATGCAAACTTGGTACTGTCAGAAAGTTAAAGGGATTGTGTGTTTTTACCGATTTCACAAAATCAGAATTAGGTGTTCGCTTCATTAATCATGTAAAACACAGCAGCTGTGTTGCGTAGTGTGGATGCACAACGGAGACAGAAGGCAAAGTGGGAGCATGGCTATGCCGGTTCGTGGAGCAAACATTACACTGTCTTTCTACGAGATAATACAGAGGTTTATCTTCCAAGAACAGCTTGCTTGTGCTCACACAGACGTTGCTGTTGCTGGTTTTTCACCCCAGAAGAGGTCACATGCAGCTGCCACAAACATATTTGACATTAAACTCCTTTCATTTTGTGTGGTAAATGCACATGGGGATACATTCCTTGCGGCCATATTGTTTTTTTGGACTGAGATTGTTCTTTCTGAGCTTTGGCATCACGTTGTGCTGAAAGGGTGAAGCTCCTGAGTCTGTAACCAAGATGCATTGGCCGTTTCAACAAAGACACACCAGATCCACGCTTATACCTTTCACAATAAAAGCCCTAGACATTTAATATTTGCACGGCAGTATTCAGCATTTCTTTGTGGTTTATGAATCACGACGATTCACCGTCCTGGTGTTAAATCTAACAAACGTATTTATTGTGGTGACTTCCGCCAGCGACAGTAGCGATAATGTTTGCAGCGTCAGCCTTTTTCAGTTGATCGGACTTTTGAGTATTGCACAAGATGTTGGAGTGGAATAGAAATCCCAGAGTTTGCAGTTTGTTTCTCCAAACAATACGATGGCTGTCTGCAGAGTTCGATAATACAGTACCTCTGGCTATGAAAGAAACCCTGTGTGACTCTGATCAAGGTCACCGTTCATCTTCAGAACAGCTTCTTAGCAGTATGGCCGCCCATAGAGGCAGTAAATTTAACAGCTGGCAACTTGCCTTGAGGACTCGTACTTGAGTTTTCTGCAACCATAAAACCACCAGAGTCTGGAAAATTGTGAAGAATGACTCATCAGACCTTCTTATTTCGGTGCTACTGAGAATTGCCGGTCACCTTTGCATGTTGACGAGGGACTAACGCAGTGTCTGAACGACCGTCTTGCCACAGAGATCGGCCTTGTCAAACTCTCCCGAGGTGTTGACTCAACTTACTTCTGATTGACAGAAATCGACCAGAAAAGAAACGGCTACAGCAGCTTTAAAAGGTTGTGAACGAACCCCATTTGTTCCGTTAGTGAGATGAGGAGAGTGATACTGCTCGTGTCTTCATGATGAATATGAATCAACCATGTGTATTGCACAATTTATCGTCAATCTTCTCTTCTAACTCAATAAAGAGCTGTCGGACCACGGATAAAGACATCAAGGAATCACATGAAGCAGGTTTTTTTTTAAAGCTGAAGGTTATAAAACACTGCAGAGGCTCCATTGTCCGAACCAAGATGGCAAATCTTTATTACTCCTATCAGTCTTTTTGTTGCGCATTATTATCCAAACTCTTTCTAGATTAGATAAGTTTGCATTTTTTGTCTCTTTAAAACTTGCATATTCTTCAACTGGGGAAAGGGGGGGGGGCAATTTACATTTGAGTCATAATGGCGTCCGATGAAACATCTCTGGGGATTTACAGATAAAGTCGACTCCCATGCAGTGTTTGTTATTTTCTCCACCTCCTGCAGATAGATGGATAGATGAAGCTGCAGGGGAGGAGGTGGGGGGGCGGGGGGGGGTGGACTAAACCGAAAATTGCAAGGCAGATGAGTGAGATGAGGAGGTGAAAAGAGGAGGGAAATTGAGACAGGAGAGGAAGGGGGGGAGATTTGCTGAGTGAGTGATAATTCGAGGATTAGACTTTGAGGCAGGAATCGAGTTGCGCTGAGCCAACCTCTTTCCACACTCGCCGGGCTGCAGAGTCATTTCCATGGAAATGATGACGCCTCCCCACCCCCCTCCCCCACACACTCCACCCCACATCACCGCTGTTTGTGGCTTTTTTGCCGCTGGGTAAATAACGCCTAAACCCTCTCGAACGCAGAGCGATTTAAGAAAGGACAACATGGCGCAGAGACGCCGCAAGTACGTCTGTGATATATATTTGATTCCCTTTCCGTGTTTTTTTACTCGCCGTGTATTGAGCGCCGTCTGTAAGAAAGCCACTGGACACCTGGGGGTCCATCCATTACTGTCTTCTTAGTATTTATTTTCCTTCTAAAGTGTGATCCAGCCATCAGGCAGGTAACAAATCATTACAGCCTCCTCAGACCCCCGGCCGGGCCGGGAGACGCATATAATTAGAGTCCGCTTGTCCATCAGTGTTTCTGCTTTTAAATTTACAGCGATCCTCCACAAATCAATGCCAAAAGGAAGCATGCGTGGCGAAAGTTGGAAACTACTACTTTTTCCACATCATTTAGTGCGTTTCGAGGGCCTTCATCTGCTTTATTTTCAGATAAATATAGCAGGGGGCGGCAGTAGCACGGCTCTAGGGGAACCAAAGAGCCGCCGGTTCAAGTCCCCAGTGTGAATGAGTCACAATAAAAGTTGATTTACATAAAGATGTATTGTATTACCTTGCTGATTGTGCACAGTGTGAGTTCTGTGATTGGAACCACAATTGTGAAAAACTTGAATCCTGCATGAAACAAAATGTCTCTAAAAGACCCCCATCAGCACACCCATCCATCATAATTGAGGGGCTCTCATAAGTTGGAAGTTTAATGTTAACAAACAACTTTTTTTCACACTCCCGACAGAAAAAAGCTGTTGTTCATCAGACGAATGACACAAACTGAAAAGGTCTGATTGGTTGTTGACACAATGATGGCAAAGGGCCTGTGGTGTCTGTTTCAATCTGCTCATCGTGTTGCTCACAGTGGGAACATGAAGTCAGGCGTTTGGGTAAAAGTTTGAGCTGCAGTCTGTTTGCATCAGGATCAGAACTCAAAAAATTAAACTCCTCTATGTTTACGTCACCAAACTATTGCGAGTGAAAGATTTTCTCGCAATACATTAACTCCAGTTTTAATGTGTTATTGCTAATACGCAGTAAGCACTGATTTGGTGATTTGCAATTTGCCATCTGAAAGGTCCCAAATTGCAAATAGTGATTTTTTTTTTCTTCAGTTTTAAAAAAAACAACAAATCAGGTCTATGCTGTACTGTTAAATACTGTGAGCATACTGTATCTAAACACTCAATCCATGGAGAAATACACACATACGCCCATATTCAGAAAGCCTGCCTTCAAATGAGCCGTCGGTATTTATGTCACGACGATACAACACGGACATCAAATGTGTCCCAGTTGAATTACGGTTGCATCAGTTGGAGGGAAGTACACGTCGCGCCTCAGAGGGCGAATACAGGTCTATTCAGACAGACGGTATGAAGAAGATAAAGAGTTTTTGAACATTAAAGCGGGAATAAAAGGCTGCTCAGTGTTCGAGTTGGACACGTCCGAGCCGGTTGGCTTCCACTTCCTGTGACGTCTCCTCTTTGCTTCCTGATCATGAAATGAATAGGCACTCTTCTTCTCTGTCTCTCCACCAAGAGGGAAAAGTTCTGCCTTCATCACTTTAAAGACGGCTAAAGCTCAACGTGAGTGGCTCGTGTTTCTCAGCTTACTCCATTGTCTGTTGGTGCACCTCTTTCCTTCTGTAGATAAGTGAGCCGCCGCAGATACAATTAGTTCATGTTGAGATCCTACACGCTGAACACTGGCGCGAAGTGAAGTGTGATGACGGAGAACTTTTTTGAAGAAAACATTTCAGGTGAATTGACTTGAATTTGCTGTTCACACGACTTTGAGGCCGATTGGCTCAACAGTTTAGTTTGCAGAAGGATTCACAGTCTTCTGTTAGTTGGCAAGGTGGTTGTCATATTTTAGTACCAATCAGGCGCAAACAACAGTTGTTCGGGGGGTAGTTTGTCCTCTCGGAGAGGTGAGGTTTGGGATGTTTTTCTGTGTATTTCTGTCGAGGTTTTCAGTGCTCGTGAATCTCTGATCCATTAGTACCAGCAGGTTTCTAAATCATAGCCGTGGTTGGAGGCATTATGCTTTCGGGTTGTGCGCCTCAGGAAAGCCTTAAGGGAATTCCTTCAAATTTGGCACAAACATCCACTTAGACTCACGGATGAACTGATGCAACACTGGAGGTCAAAGGTCAGCGCAACTGACATCCCCTGCATAACATTCTTATTGACGAGATATCTCTTGTTCTCGGTGGCCATAAGGCCGCATTGTCGTGAATGGATGACATAGTCCACGTTTTCTACTGCTTGTCTCGATATTGCGAGGTGATGGTGCCGGACGTGGGGACTGCAGACGCGTCCTTCATGTGGTTAACCTTAGGCAACAACCTTACTTGGGGTTACGTGATGTTGTTCTTTGTTGAGTACACCCTTTTTTGTGTTATCATCTCTTGCGTTTAATCCAGACTAAGTTGTTTCAGCTTCAAGGTCATGGTCTCTTTGTTTCTCCACTTTTCTTTGGAACACACGGATATCTATTTCTCTCTATTTTTATCTTTATATCTCCCTCTTTGTCTCTTTCATTCTGTCTCATGGTTTCTCCTCTAAAGTGCACTCGCTCTCCTCTCTTCCCCTCCGTCCCTTTTTTGTTTTTTCATTTGGCAAATTCTTTCTCTCTCTCTCTCCTAGTGTGTCTCCCTCTGTCTCTTCCACTTTTGCCTCTCATTTCTCAGTTTTTCTCTCTCTCTATATTTATTCGTCCTTTTCTCTTTTTTTTAACATCCCTAATGGAGAGTAGCATGTCCGATTGGCACTCGCAATAAAAATGGTTGTTCTAAATAGTCCTAGACTTTCTAGCAACGCATGGACGTGCATACCAATACATGTTCACGCATCAGAGAAGATGGACAACTGCAGGCGAGGAACCTATAATGATGATAGCTTGCGTTGAATGCCGCAGATGTTTACCCGGCAAACCACGTTTGAAGTGCAGAGAAGTCCAAATCGTCATCAGTCACCTCGTGAATTGGCGGCCGGAGGTAATTTATGCTCAGAGGTTTTGACCAAAATGAAACTATCCGTCACATGAAACATCCTGATACGCAGGCGAGGAGAGCTGGACATCACGAACGTTGACCTAGTTCGAACTCCAGATGCACATGTTGTACCACGAGTTGAATCTCATCAGCAGTCCCCGGAGTAGGAACCATCTGTCAGAATAACCCGGTCTCACTCTGAACTTGTACCGCCACATCCATGTCTGTCCATAGTCTCTTCACTCCTTTCAGCGCTCTCCGAAAAGGATAAACTACATCAATAGTGATACACGTTTGACCTCGCCATCGATCAGTTCCTTTTTTGGACTTAACCCCTTCCTCTAACGGAGAGGGTCACTAATAGGCGAACCGAGTCTCCGACCATATCTATAACTGATTGAGAATCAGTTTAATTTGAAATCTGATAATAACTATTGTTTATAAATCCAATTGAACGTTCATTTGATTTCAGTCAGTTGTTGACACCATACAGACGTTAATACAACTGTTGCTACTTCAACATACAGTATATGGGACCTTTGCATGAGGAAAATCTCTCTGACTGGACTTCGCTGAATTTAAATATACCCCTAGCTTGAGCGTAATCAGAATCAGAAACCGTTTAGTGACAGGAATGTTTACACAAACGAGGAATTCACCTTGGCGGAAGGTGCAACATTAGACATGAGACGTTAGACGAGACAAACAACAATCAACAGTCAACGACAACACAGCGCAATGTGTAATAAATTAAGTATATGGATTTCAGGTATAGGGATGGAGTACACACGGGAGGATGAAACACCTTGCATTTCTGTGTGTGAGTTTACAAGATGGGAAGTGAAACAGGTAACACATTTCCAGTCTCTGGGTATTGAGATTGACTAAATCCTCTCCCACTCAACTTTTTCAAAGCACATTTCCACTCCACAGCTTCAAAGTAAGCAGACAAATCCTCCTACTACCAATCCCATGTCAACGTGTCATAATCTTCAACCTGGTTTCAGCTAACAGTTAAAACTGAACTGAAACTTCAAACGATGGTCACCCAGGGAGGTAAAATCTCCAGACAACCCCAGCATCTCACCATTGTCTTGAAGATATCCTGAGATCCCAGATGGACGTTTTTTTCTACGCCTCTGCTGCTTTTTTCAGGCCCTTGAAGCCAAAGACTCGCACTGCGCTCCTCTTTTACTAAACATTGATTTCCTGAATAGTTATTTAACTTGTCCGAACCTCGATTCAATTATTTCCTTCATTGTTCTTCAATGTATATATTTCATACTTAATGATGTGATTGTGATACTAATGATAAGATAATAATGAAGAATAGAACATGTTGCTGGGATATTTTTTGGACAAACACACACATTTTTAAAAGAGAGACTTTGTTTGAGTACAGGAAACACTGCTACTACATATATATAAACTTGAATAAAATGTTCACTTTTCACTGTATTTCTTGCAGAAAGCTGTCGATAATTCTAAATCTAACTACTAAATTACACTGCCGTGCTGCTAACGTGCATTGCCCTTCCTACCCAGCCCCATTGTAAACCACCATATTCCCTTTTGTCATGTGCAGCATTTACATTGTACATTCATGTGCAGCACTGCAGGCTCACAGAGTTCTTTATATGTGCCCACTTGTGCTGGAAAACCACAGGACTCGTTTCCCTCTGAGGCACTTTGGATAAAAAGTGCTCTTTTGAAAGAGCACCCTCGAAAAATAAATGGAATGTGCTTTCATGCGACAGTCACGGGGGAAAGTATTGACCAATTGGTATTGCTCGATGCTTTGAGAGTGTCCCTTCAGACACTTTCTTCAGTTTATGAATCGAGCGTCCGTCTGTAATCATACAAGGCTTATTAATTTGCCGCGTTGGAAAATAAACAGCTCAAGATGTGCCATGCTACATGTCCTGTGGCTTTTCCTCTGTCTTCTCAGCTGGAAGGAAGTTCTCCTGGTTCTCACTTCATTGGATTTCCTTTTGTTTACTACTTTAATTTAGAGAATATTCTATGTAGAGGATACTATAGTGTGTCAAATAGAAAGATCATAAAACCAGTCCAGCTACTTCTCAGGTCTGTTCTTTCATCGGAGAATAAGCTCTCTCTCTCTTTTGCACGATGCTGATAGTCAGCTCTTAGTTGGAGATGCTCAATTGGCCAACGGGGAGCGCTTACCGAAGGCTGCAGAGGCCTATTTGCCGCCTCAGTTGACAGCGGTTGGCTCTTCACCCGCAGTGAACATTCGTATCAATTTGAAAAAAAAAAAAACGATCTTGGAGAAACATCGGATCGTAAACTGGATTATCCAGCCCGGGCCAGCAGTGTGCTTATGATGTTAGTTATCTAAACTAGCTATTTGACTGTGTCATATTGCGAACCATTTCTTTTTTTGTGGGTGGGGGGGATGATATTGGAGCAGGTGCAGCTGCCTAAAGTGTTCGCCGCAGGATTGGCCGGTAGATGCAGCTGCACCGTTGCACCCTGCTAGCACCCTGCTAGCACCAACTAATTCAAAGAGTAGAAATGCAGCATCCTCACGCAGAAGATGCATTGGTAGCAGCTTGTTTTCTGAAAGTTAAGCTCAGGCTGGATTTATTGTTTGGCAAAAGTAACACAGAGGTGGGTGTTGTGCTGATTATTTGATTCTACTTATGATTGTAGGTGGGTCAGGAAGAAACAAAAATACTCACGCACAAGCTGTTACGCCCAGACCTCCTGGGTAGTTTTGTGTTCTGTCTGTTTCTGTTGTCCATCCGTCCATTTTCCACCGCTTATCCGGGGTCGGTTCGCGGTGGCAGCAGGCCCAGCAGGCCGACCCGGGCTCTCGTCTCACCCGCAACATTTTCCAGCCCATTCTAGGTGGATCCCGAGGCGTTCCCAGGCCAGCCGGGAGATATAATCCCTCCAGCGTGTCCTGGGTCTTCCCCCGGGTCTCTTCCCAGTTGTTTCTGTTGTGTTGTCTCTCAATCACCTTGTCGCTCGTTCCAGACTCCTCCCCTCCTCCTGCTTGATTGCAAGCCTCGCCCTTAATTGTTTGCACCTGTGTCTCGTCCCCTTGTGTATTTAGTCTGTGTAAACGCCCTGTCCTGTGCCAGTTTGTCTTTTGATGTTCTCTTGGTGTCCGTGAGTGGTTTGCCAGAGTAAATCCTTTTGATGGTTACCGCAGTAAACCTCGTTATTTGGAACAAACTACCTCGCCCTGTGTTTCCTTGTGGGTCCTGCTCATTGTGGTACAAGTTCCCTTAATACAAGGAAGGTGACGGCCATATTGAAGCAACCTACATAGCATCCAGAACACGGGAATGAAATTAATTACCTTGTGACTTGTTTTATTAAACACACCTTTAATTAGGAAAAGCTAAAGTCCACAACAAACTTGGTTCATCAAGTATCTAAACCACCTGACAGTCATACAGACAGTCATCACTGGACAGACGGCTGAAGGAGTTTATCTTCTCTTTTATGGGTAAAGCCTAACTGCTTCTGTGTATTGATTACTGGACTCGTTCAAGTAAAGAAGTGATCATCTGTTTGCATTTCTGTCTTTTGACAAATACATCAAACGAGGCTGAAATGTGACTTAATTAACTTAATTGGCAAATGTGTTCTCCACTGAGGAGATTACGGCTGTTCAGATAAACTGATTTAAAGCCGCAGAGAGTGTTTTTGGTCGGTAGACCGACACCCCTGCTGAGCTCAAAAGAAAACCCCACAGACGTGCTTCCAAGGATCTGTTTCCAGGAAGCTGCTTTTGGCTGTGGGATTAATATTTATTTACTGCGGTTTTGGAAAACAAAGTTATATGCCATCTGGTTGAGACACAGAAAATCCACAAGCTTCCTCTGAAAAATCCCCCACAGAGTCCAATAGGCGGAGAGATCCCGCAAACGGAAAAGGCATCTAAGCCAGTCGAAAGTGTCTGATATGTTCTGGCTCACCATTAATTCCTGTGTTATTCTAAGGTAACACCGAGGAAGGACTGTGGCACTGAATCAACTACTTCTCAACTTTGAAAGGATTTAATCTAACAGCACCGAGCAGAACTTTCCCCTCGACCTGCAACTGCATCCGAAAATAGTTTCAGTTATGATACAGTGGCGTCCCGGAGCTTTTACATGCCTGAACCTTTTACACGGTTGTTAAAAATAGCTTTAAAACACCAGCTGGCTTACTGGAATAGTCTGCTCTTTACTCAACGAAGACATTTCAGCTCATGACCCCCATTGGGGTGGTTTTAAAAAAAAGAGCTTGTTTTATACAATGCGTAGTGTATGACTCTATCGAGGGAGTGAGAATTAGACACAAATATAGCTTGATCTTATAAATACATGTAAAACTATGACATACTATGTAATCCATGGTACTCTTTTAGTCCCCACTCCCAAAATGTTCATACTTAAACTCATTACAATAGTATTTATCTACTATAATGTGCTCGCATATTTCATAGTTGACATCACGCTAATTCCCTTTTTAACTTCAGACAACTTCTAGTGAAGGTCTACGCAACAAAACTACTTGGTTAAGGATATGATTGTGAAATACTTATTTAGGTTTTGGCAAAGTAACTACTTGGTAATGGTTAAGGAAAACAGTGGTTTACACAGTACAACATTTACAAGACAAATAAATGTTTAAATGAACAAGGTCAAGATTAAAGTCGTCAATCTTTACAGATTGTGAATCTCTGACTTTTATAAAATGTTGGTCTATATAAATAAAATTGACTTGACATTATCATTGCAGTGCAGAGGCGGCAGCTTCACAGCAACCTTTTAAATGCAAGAACAGCCTTATATTTTCCTCTTCACCATGTCCATAAATATTGATTGTTTATAGTCTGAATATTTTTTTTCCCAGCAAGCTATTAGTTCTCAGATGTCAGTGTTGATCGATTCAAATTTGGTTGACTGGGATTTATGTGGTGGACGGTAAAAGATAAAAGTTGTGTAGAGTAACTCCTCTCTTTTTGGTATAGCATTCTTTGAAAACAACACATTTTAATAAGGATTTAATTTTGAATTTGGTTTAATTCTTCATAATTCCACAGGCTTTATACCATGATGCAGTGAATAAAAAACATCATGGCTATCTGTTACTCGAGAGTTTCTCGTGGGGTTGGATAGGAAGTGCAGCATTAGTTCATCTGTCCACTATCTCTCTCTGTCTCTGTCTCTCTCTCTCTCCTGAGATCTGCTGGAGGAACTACAATAAGCTACATCACTATTTCTAGTCTCCAACAAGCAGAAAGTTCTCAACTGAGTTATTTCTGACTCCCAATAACAACCTCTTAAGTTCTCTGATTGTCCCAAATAGAGCAGCGCCCGTGAATTTCTCTTACAATATTCAAGAGTTTCAGCGTGTGACGTTCCCTGAAGTGACATTCATGACCGTGACAGTAAATCACCATTAAAAATCAGTCACGTTAAGCGAGACTAAAGCTGAAATAGTCCACGTTTCATCACTTGTGATTCCAAGAAATTTGCAAAATCTGTACAGAGTTCCATAATTCCTCCAAATGCTCTTCCCGAAACGGGATCGTTCTTGTTCTCGACGTGTCGCCTCGTCGTTCTTCATCGCATGTAAACACAAATAAGCTGTAAAAAGTTCTCGCGGAAGTGCTCTTCAAATAAAGTTATTGTTATTATTCAGCACCATTACTTCCACCAAGGCTGCTTCCACAGCCAAGCGTATGAGTGTTTATGGTTCGTGACACAATTATGATTAAGATGTTAGACTCTCACAGTGAAGGGGGAGAGGCAGGGAGATACAGAGAAATAAAAAGAGAGGGAATGGCGGTCAGAGAGAGAGAGAGCAAGGAAGGGAGACAGGCAATTTAGCATCACTGTTTCTCTCCCGGGACCAAGGCGAGCGGCTGCTGCCCTGTCACTGCTGGATCTGATCCAACAGAACTCTTCACATCTCTCTTCAGCACAAACCCAAGACATTGTTTTGATTTGTTTTGCTTATTTTCAAGTGCCCAGGCCTTTTCTTGCAAGCCATGTCTCCCTTAATCTGTCAAGGGGACTCATTATTTTCTTTGTTATTGACGGTGTAATTGTCTCTTTCCAAAATTTCTTGACTCATTCGATTTTTTTTGTTTTGTCTGTATGACTTGAACAACACAACGCAGCTGCTCGTAGCTGAGGCTCAAGCGCTTTGGATTGATGAAAGAATGATTTGTGTCCTTATTTACATAGTTTATAAACTAATATCAGATGAGGTACAGTTTCACAAATGCAAAACAAAATCAAGAAAATAAGGTATTTAACAGAAATGGTAACATTGTAGTCTTTCTGAGTAGTCATGTTTTTTTTTTAGTGACATAGTCTAAAAACTAATTTAGAAGAGAGAACAGTGATGAGCAGTAAAACTAATGTTTACAGACCATCATTCAGGTTCACGTGCCGTCGTTGAGTTCTTAGACAAATGGAAGACATGATTCAAAGATGTATTCATCAGGAATTATCTGTATAATGCATGAGTTGGCATACCCTTGAGGATGTGCTCAAAGGCTAATGTGAATTAATAATAAGCAGAGGAAGATTAAGTGCAGATTTCTTTAGTATTGTTCATCTTCCTAATGGTCTGAGGGAAGAAGCTTTCCATAAGTCTCTGTGTGTAGGACTTGCGGCTACACTTCACACCCCGATTGCCCCAAGAAACATGTTATTCTTCTGTCAGGATCTGAGCTGATAGAGACCGCTTGGGTCCACTCGGGTATCAGATATTTAGACATAAACAGACCTTGGACCAGTGGTTATAGTACAGAGACCTACTTGACTAACTCAGATTGCATGGGACCCGGGCTGACTTGGATCCCTGGTCACTTCTCAATTACAGCGACCCAAGTGGACCTGTGATGACTTGGAGTACAACGTTTCATAACCGCTACGAATGAAGACTAAATCTATATTTGGAAATAGTTGGAATGGACCAGAAATACACATACCCCTCCCCCCACACACACACTTTCCCGCCTTCATAAAGTTGGTATTCAAAGTGGCAAGGCTGCTTCTTTAACCCCTAGGCTCTCTACTGCTGACATGACCTGCAAAAATAAAGTGCTTCAAAACATGAATTTTAACAGCCCGAGCTGTGACTTCTCTGTCCTCATCTCCAGTTCAGTATCATATCTGACACACGGGGCCTAAAAAGCGCATACTTTTGCTAAGTTATCCTAATCATGTGCTCAACAATGCTGTTGACAAGCATGCTAAAGCCACTTACAAAACACAAAGGAGGTGGGAGAAGGGAAAAAAAGCGCTTTCCTGCGTTCGATTAAAAAGAAAACCAAATAGCCCAAAGTCACTCAGCTGTCTAAGTGTTCATTATGCCACGCAGTCAGGCTTGGCCCCGGGCCTGCATGGCCTCACGCCTGTACGGCAGAGTTTACCAGTGAAATTGGATGTTTTCTTATTCCTTTGTCATGTTTTTGCACTGAAAAGGAGCGTTGTAAAATCCTGAACAGGTCGGAGCTCTCATTAAATTTGTTTACTGTTATTCCCTGACCTTTGCACTATCTGAATGTATTAGCCACTCTTGTCTCATCTGTAACGGACCAGTAAGCAACTGCAGCGCACAAGGCAACGCTCACGAGGCTGCGCTGAGACTGTGACCTCGGTGTTAATGAGGGCCAACAAAGTGGGACAAAAGACGGTGCTGCTGGTGCACTAAGAATAAGGGTTAAAAAAGGCTTTATTTACGGAGTGCGATAAATTCACCAGCATTTATCTCAGTGGCTCTGGTGAGCAGACAAAAAAAGGATGTCTGCTTATTTCAACTTTTGTAGTTTTGGCCCTACTGGCATTTAACTTCCAAGATCTGGGGGCAAGACAACATTGGTACTAGCAGCAGTAGTAGGAGTAGCAGCAGCAAACTAAAAACATATTTTTCGACTACACCTTAAAAAGGAAGGCAGCGCTTTGATGTCACTTACTGATAGCACTTTGTAGTTTGACTTTATTGAATAAATTGTACTTTCATTATTATTGTTGTTCTGAGTTTGTACTCACGGTTGAATGCACTTATTGTAAGTCGCTTTGGATAAAAGTGTCAGCTAAATGTCATGTGTAGTAGTAGTAGTAGTAGTAGTAGTCGTAGTCGTAGTTCAATAGCTGTCTATGTGGTGTGGCGGCAATTTCCGTTAAACAGACAAAAGTTGACTTTCTGCAGGTTTAATTTAAACGTCTGCAGCCGGACTCACCGCACTGTCAAATGTCTTGAAACAAAACAGTGTTTCACAGAACAATGTAGGCGATCTTATCTTGATCTGTGCTTGGACTTTGTAAAAGGCACTAAGACCTGCATAAGAGAAAGCACAAGATCCTGACATTTCCATAATAGTAGAAGGAAAAACAACAGAATTTGAATATACTTTGTAAATACTAACAAAATGCATATTACATTTTCATGAAAAGTAATCCGTTCTCCATCTTCTGAACGGTCACACCTCTGGATAAACTACATGCAGTTTAGTGGGGAGGCTGCTTTTGTAACAGTTTCATCAGATTTCTTGTGGTCTTTGCCGCCACTGGCCTGCATTGCTTCAGTGCGACCCTCTGTTGTTATTGTTGTTGAGCGGTAATAAAAAGAGGGAGGGGGGGGGGAGAAAAACATACAATACAATAAAAAACAAGTGCTCCAGGGGCTCTTTAGACGAAGGAACAAGACAGTTAATGGCAATGGAGGAGTCGTGGGGAGCAATTCAGGACAGTAACTACTGGATCTCTCCAGTCCTGGTTAATGGGTGAGGAGGGTGCACAATACAGGGACTAAACCAACACATCTCAGAACAGCAAACACAGACACGTTCCAAAAAACATACTTGTTTTAGATACAGAGATAGTCGCGTTTAAATGAGACTTGTTTATTAGCGAAGTACGACCAACATAAACCCTAAAACCAGAGAAGCGCTAACACGCGTTGGCTCCTATGTCTTCACCCTAAACCTACAGCCAGTGGAATATTTAATAACCTTCCAGTCGACGATCACATTTCTCCACTCGCCCACACATCGCAACGGCCAATAAACTGCCACTGGCTGTCGGCCATTTTGTATCTTCATACATTTGGAGGCTTGTGAGCCCCAGTAATGGCGTATC
Source organism: Clinocottus analis (assembly GCF_023055335.1). Taxonomy (NCBI): domain Eukaryota; kingdom Metazoa; phylum Chordata; class Actinopteri; order Perciformes; family Cottidae; genus Clinocottus; species Clinocottus analis. The sequence goes on along the minus strand of NW_027176207.1, from coordinate 18,421,095 downwards.
CATTGGCAGCAGCCACCGGGTCCTGGTACTGATCCACATGTTGTCTATAAAAGTCCTAATGGGGAGCTGCCTGGCTATTTGGCTGCATAATTAACCAATAACATTTTGTAAAATCTAATTTCTCCCTCTAATCAGAGACAGACTTTGTTTTTGGACCATTGGGCTTTCTTCAGACTTTCTGAATGAGTAGTTGGCTGAACAAGAGGCACCACTGGACGGCAGCAGTGGAGGGAAAACGAGTCAAAAGACCAATGATTTGATTTGCCTCCAATTCCCCACTTATTTTCTTCCTCCCTGGATTTTCAACCCCGCTTTCTTAACACACCTTCACTCTTATGAGAGTGGCCATTACTTAGGTTGTAACCAAGCACCATTTACTTTTCTCAGTGAGTTTGTAGCTCAAGAGCTTACTGGAAAGCCATCGGTACTCTTTGTGCGTTGCGGGATTGTCTGTAGAAAGCACAGAAGAGACGAGTTACATTGCATTACTGCAGTGCATTTATTTCATGTATGATACACTTTGTGAGAGAAGGTAGATCCACAGTATAATAAAGCATATGTGTAGAAACCAGAGGGGCCTTTACACCCACATTGTTGGGTTAATTTTCTGAAGCCCAAGTAGCATGAAAGCATTGTTGAAATAGCAAGGTAGCTAGCTAACCTGCCCACTGCTCAATTTAATTTTAAATAGCTTAATGCTTCACAAACCTTTGTCACAGTGATAGAACAAACATTGCGATCATCAGTGACGTCTTAGTTCAGATCGTTTTCTGTTACCAGTGTTGCTTGAATGCATGGCGGAATTTGCAAGCTAGCTAAGTAGCCAGCCGGCCACTGATTGCTAATTCCACTATGCTTTTATACGACACTGGTAATGGGTATAAAAAAAGGGCCCAACAGCCTATTTGCAACATATTTTGAATCCTTTGTGACAGTTTCAGCTTAGCTGAAGGCTGATCTATTAGCAACAATTTGTCTCCATCTCTTAAACGATATTGTAGCTCGCTACAGCCTCAAATTGCAGTTCATCATCCCTTATGCATGCAACATTTATTTTAACACACAAGAACAAAGCAAGATGTCATTTGGATGTGACTTGAGAACATCATTGCGGGTTAATTCTTGTTCGCCTTCAGTCATTTCTTTTGTTTGGCCTCCAGCTCATACTGTGACAAAGTGTCTATAAACATGGCAACATAGTTTTTTGTTTTTTTAAACCACCCCCTGCTGTTGTAATGGTTGTTCAGTGTCTGCTGTTGACCTTACTCCACTGCATTTATCTCCTGTGGATCGTGCATCTTGGAGACGTATGACATATCCAGAAAGCGCTTATAACCACAACTCTCCAACAGGGTATCTGCCATATAGCTCAACCCACTGTACTCTGAGCACAACGGGAAGTGTAGAAAAGTACCACTAAATTATTTCTAAACTTTATGTGTGTGTGTGTGTGTGTGTCATATAAAGGCTTACCTGAGAAGTGACACATTTGCACATGAGTGCTTGAGCACACACACACACTTCCTCCATCTTGTGAGCAGGTGACACTTTTGTTGGTGTCACTGTGAGTGTTTTCTTCCTGCCAAGCCGCTGATGCCGACGTCTCCACAACACCTGGAAATGTTTGGCAGCGTCTGCAGTATTCGGTTGTTTATTTCCCCCCATTTCCTTTCGTCAAGGACATCTTTCAGTGTGTACTTTATTTAAATTTTGTGAAACCAATTAGTTGAGGGTTTCACATACCACTTTAAGTATATTATACATGATACATGTCTAGTTTAATTACGCTGTAATGTTTTCTAAATAACAACTGTGTTACAATTGGCATGTGTTATTTCATAAACTGACTTCTGTCATCCAAAATGCCACAATTGTTTGCCACATAAAATATGCAACAATAACTGTTGCATTTATACAGTATTTAAGTTGTGATAGTAAACAGACAAGCCAACATTATTATTCAGCTCTGCCTTTCCAAGGCTGTGTCCAAAAAATTAAGAAAATTACAAAATACTTCCCATTTTAGGTTGTGTGTGTGTATATATATCTTAACTTTTCTTTTGAAATTCGGGGATCTAGTCAACACTGTTGTTCAAAACTCCAATTTTGAAAGACTTTGTGTAATCATCTCGCTGCTCTATCTGCTTACCAAATTTGACTCGCATGAATGTAAAGTTCTAGTCCCATATGAGTTTCAGGGTCAGTTATCTGAGCTTGTCAAGCCAAACCTGAAAAAACATCAAGAAAAACAAATCAGACACAGGAAATGGAAAACCTGGCTGTCAGGCTTTGAATCTTAGGAGTGGTTTTTCATTATCAAACTCCTTGCTGTAAACAAATGTGAGAGTGGCCCCGTCGGCTGAACTGGATCCTCTTCAAACCGGGTGATTTGACAGGACAGCGGTTCGTTCCAGGGTGAACACGCCGTGTCTGCCGCGACTCGCGGGCCGCATTTGGAAGCTCTGTGTTGTGGCAGGTGGTTGCCGGTGGAAAACAATAGAAAAATGCGACGCGGGATCAGCTGCTGTTATTAATCCCAGCTCACAGGCTGCGGCTCTTTATGAGGATTTTGCCAAAGAGCTAATCAAACAGCCTAGGTTACTTTTGGCTCGTACAGCTGTTTGTTGTACTTTGCATGTTTGTATTTGGAGTCAAAACCAAACAACCTGAAGGATCAGGTGCCGCTGTTTTTAGCTGCGAGAGCCAAAATACTTCTGGGGGATAAATGATAATGAAACAACGTATTGATCTTAATTCAGGATTAGGTGAATTAGATTGAAATTACAAATGCAGAGAGAATCATTCATGATTCGCGCAAACCCCCTTTCCTTTTAGCACAGACATCATCTCCTTCATAGACATTATATCAGCTTTCCCGAAGCACAAACTTCCCGCCAAAATGTCAACTTTTGCACACAAGGTAGTTTAGAAGATGACTGGCATTGTCAAGACTTTTCATGGCATAATCTCTCTCCCTCTCTCTCTGATGAACTGATCAATATAGATGATCAATTTAGATGATTTTAAATAACCCAATGGCCTTTACCTCATCATATGATTGCTTGCTATTGAGCAGAGAAGCTTAGCATATCAGAGCTTCACAAGCGAGATTAAAAATGAGAGCCTCGTTAGAAACTGCCAGAATTTTTTTTTCCAGGGATAAAACTGATGAGGATCTCGCAAAGTCTCTCTTGGTTTAGTCAAAGACTTTCGTGTTGCGGCTGTAACGGACACCGCAGCTTCTAGAGGAGCCTAATGAGCATTTTCTTCTTTTTTTGTGGTCTATCCATTGTTTGTACATGAGTCCCATTTGTGTGAAAGCGATATTTCTCAGGAATGCCTCGGACACAAGGAAAAAACATTTTGAATTTTACTCTTAAAGGTTGAGGTCTTGTTGAGATAAGAAGAACATTTCCGGGACATAACGTAATAATCAACATGGTAATTATGACAAATGTCTGTGGAGACATTTTGTATGGACTTGGGTGTGAACTGCAACTTGACTGGCTGGTGAAGGCATGCAAGTATGAAGCGCTAATTTAAGTATCTTTTTAGGATATACCTTTTGTTTACTCTCACAGTACTGATATCAGCTCAGACATCACAGAGATATGCTTCATCTCTCTGCATCTCCCATCAAACAAAAATAAAAATCCGAGCATACACAATGATATTCCCCCCTCCCCATCTCCCCTTTTTTGCTTTTTTTTTTTTTTTTGCTGACTGGTGCTTTGGAGGCTCCTCTGTAGCTTTCAGCACTTTCTCACCGGGCCCCTGTCGTGTGCCATTTGTTTCAGTTAGCGCGTAATGTGTGCGGTTGTCAAAAACAATTGGCTTTGGTGGTCTGAGGCGCGCACTCCAAAGCACGGCGGACAGTAAATTGTATTTTTCCACAGAGTTATTAGGCCATTATTATGGCGCTTGAAGTGAACAATGCTTCCTCGTCTTCACAGACAGACAATTAGAATCATCATTAATCGGCACTATCAGCGCATCAATGGGGCAGGGGGGGTATAATGGAGTTATAGACCACTTAAGGGGCAATCAATCAATGCGATGGCGAACTAAACTGTCTTTCATTGTGCCCGACCTGAGTGGCTGGTCAGTATTGGAGTGCGGGGGCTGTGAGCGGGATGTTTACGGCATGCTATTTGTACTAATGTTCAGATGTAGCCCATCTCTTATCTTAAGGTCATTTTCGACACAGTGACCGCAGCCGCATCACAAATCTCCAAGCAATCGTGGGTGGCTGCTTCCTACATGGAGGCCAAATGGTTTTAATAATAGCTGAATACATAACAGTCGGACAAGACTAGCTAACGCGGTGCGACGTTTATCAAAGAAGCAGTTGTACATTTCTCTCTGGAGACCAAGTCGTAGCTAAAGGAAGAATTCAAGAAGATGAGTAGTGTGGTTTTGTGTTTACTGGATCCTTAAACATGTTTGGCATCAGCTTTCTAAAATGACGTTGTGTCAATGTTGTGTTTTCAACTTGTTGCCAGTGTTAACTTTTCAACAACTTCTCTTCAAGATCTCAAATAAAACAATAATCCACATTGATTCCCACACTACCCAATCTCCAAAAAAGAACTGTGTAATTCAATAACACGGTCAGTGCAAACCAGCTTGCAAAATGTGAGAAAGACGGAGGGAAAGATACTAATAGAGTCTGACTGACTCCTGTTTCCTTCGCTCTAATAATTCATTCCTCTTTTCGCTCTCTGTCTCTTCTCAGATGACCCAAGAACAGTGCACTCATAGGAACAATGTCCAGAGTTCAGAGAAACCACAAGTGTACAAAGTGGGAATATATGGCTGGAGGAAACGCTGCCTTTACTTCTTCGTCCTGCTGCTGATGATCCTGATCCTGATCAACCTGGCACTAACTATCTGGATCCTCAAGGTCATGAACTTCACCATAGTAAGTCACTCTTTTATTTTGTTTGTGTCATAGGGGTGGGAATCACCAGAGGGTCCACGATACAATATCGTCACGATACTTAAGTAGCGATACAATAGTATCGCGATACATTGAGTATCGCGATATAATGTGATTTTTTTTCCCCCACCCCTAATGTGTCATGGGATGCGTGTGTGTCTACGCTGATGTGTCCTCTCTCTGCCAAGAGGATTATGGGATTGTGAGTGAGTGAGTGAACGTGCATCTCTATGTCTCTCCGTGGCTAATCTCACATTCTGCTGCAGCAAAGTGGTTGATTTCTGGGCGGCCACTTCTGGCTGATTGATCAAGAACCTCTGGTGGTTGCAGTGAATCACACTTTCTCAAAACACCGTTTCATTGCCTCTTTTACACTCCCATCGACTGCCTGCTGACTCCTCACTCACTACTGCTGCTTGTGATAACCCAGCTGAGTTCATGACGATCGCCTGCATACATCGCCGCTTGTTTTTTTGTGTTTAGTTTTACAACACCCCCTTGCAGCACCATCGGGGTCTAATGCAGTTGGTAATGTGGTTAATTTCTCGCAGGTCGGTTTCAGTAGCGCTCCAGTAGCACGGAGATACACTGCGTGCGCTCGACTAAAGTCAAAGGACGTTTGAGTGAGTCTTGAATGTGTCTGTGGTCGGTAAGCAAATCAATAGGCAAAGTGGCATTGTAACTGTCCAATAATCTACAACTCTCATTTGAGGCAGTATCCTGCAGGTCTCATGTTCGTAATTTATTTAGTGGCGATTGGTCTTATGTCTAAAATCCCTCCTCTGGACTCCGGAAATGTAATTATATCTGCCAGGCATAATCCTTGGAGAGATTATGTGTTCAGGTGTGTGTGTGTGTGTGTGTGTGTGTGTGTGTGCGCATGTATCAGCCTATTTGTCTTTACACAGCTAATCTGGCATACCCATATTTTTTGTTGTGCTCCTTCATGAATGTATGTATCCTCGAGGACCTCTCGTGGTTGCAGGAATTCGCAGTTTCTGGAAAAAAACTATTTTATCATAATTGACTGCTGACTCACTCCTCTTAGCCAAACGGTCAGGGGCCGCGAATGAGAAACAACTGCTTCTGTTTGGAGTCGTGTTCGCGGACCACATATTGTTCCAGTAACGGTCTTCTGTTTGTGCCAAAGAGACGCAGCTGATATGCATTCCTGAAGTCCTCATTCAGTCAAATAACAGAGCAGCGATCGTTGCAGACACATCTGGCGGAGAGCTGCACTCTACGACTGAGTGCACTTTGCTCGTTGTAATCAATGTGCGAACTGTGAATACTCTGTATCACCTCATTGCGATACCTCGAACTAATTTACCATCTGCATTGTCTCTAGCTTCTCCTTCACTGTTCATCTCTTGTAAAATAAAAAACACTAAACCTGAGCTACACCGGCAAAACAACACGACACGCATGACTGGAGCTGAGCAGCACGCACAACCATTTTACCTCTGAACCACACACTTAATCAGATGTTTATCTATATAGTCATTCTCACTTATTAATGCTTAGTTATTACAGCTCCAGCAGCGACGTCTTGTTAGTTTAATTCCGTGCTGGTGACCTTTTTAGTATCAGTGTTTTTTGTTTCTGCTCCACCAACTCTTCCTCATGTTGGTATCGCGAACAAATCAGATGTATTAAACAACTCCATTTCCTGTTTGACACACTGACACCGAGGGCCAGATGCGTGAAACGTCACGCACAGGAGGTTCGAATCTCCTTCGCATTCAAACAGAAAGAAAATATGCACGCGCACAATCGCCTCGGGTATCAGCCAACATCAAGGACGTAACTCCCAGCGTTAATATTAAAAATGAACTCTGCAAAGAGGGTCGGGGGGGGGGGAATAAAAACAATGTGCTAATTGCACATAGTCACATCCAATGACTCCAAAACGCCACTTTGAGTTCTCTCTTTAAAACCATGTGTGCTCTGAGCTATGTGTGCAATATGCTCTGCACGTTCCCAAAAATTGTTCTGGAAATATAACTTTCTGTGTGTGGAAGTGGCCAAACGTGTCGTTGTTTGCTGTTATCTTTTATCCGTCAGCCCACAGATGTTTGGAGGGTTTTATGAACTGGGGATACAGAGAGTTTAATCAGTCGATTAATGAGCAATGAAAGAGAAAGATAGGCTTTCGCTCCAATAAAAGTACCATGGATTATTAGGTCAGGTATGCGAGTGATGATAAAGATGGCCGTGACGATCCCGCTCTCCGTCTCCGTCAGTCTTCCTAAAAAAAAACCGTGTGAGATGATCTCCGTCTGAATGCTTGGTTTCAGTGCTTTCCTCTTCCTGTTCCTGTCTGTCTGTCTCTGCTTAGTAATCCTCTGTGCCCGTGATGAGTCAGATACAGATGCTACAGAGTTCTGCACGCGCGCACACACAGATTCATAAAGCACATACAAACACACACATATGGCCGCCACTGTGAATAATGCATGAGGTCTGCTGCACAGCGGGGCTTTAATATGAGCTCTACATAAATCAGAGAGCAGTTTCCTCAGACGATGAGCCGTGTGTTGTGACACAGCGCTGCACTCAGGAAGAATGTTTTTAATGTGTCTGCCTGCAGATTACGGAATAGGAAGAAACATATTGAAATGGAGTAGGTACGTTTTGAAAGGGTAGCTTGTTGCTTCTTACCCCCAGGTGACTTTCTCGCGGTGACTGACGGGACACATTGTCCCGCATATTTTTTTTGTGGCCTGTTGAATGACGGCTGGCACATTTAAAAAAAAAAAAGCTGGTAAAAGAACAGAATGAACTCACGATTGCGGATTTGTTGAAGTGTTTTTTGGCATCCGTCATTCATCCATGTCATAGAACAAATGCACTTCAGTTTTTATCAGATGGAACAATCTGTGTCGGCTCTGGGTGTCTGGAAAAAATTTTTTTTCTTCTTCTTTATTTCTCTTTTGGGTAGAGAAGAGTGAGTTTTGTAAAACCGGCTCTTGTAAATCGCTCACATGCTCTCAGCTTTTCCTCCTGTCTCCTTTTAACGTCTGGTGTGAGCTTGCAGTGAAGGGAATACATAGAAGTCTGTAAAGAGTGAACACTCTCAGAAGTCAAACTTGTCCACACAGTCCAAATAAACAGTTCAACAGATATGTTTTCCTGCTGAATTCATTCATCGGCTATGGGACATAAAAGGCTGAATCCAGAAACCAGCTCTCTGGGACAATATCCTTAACGAGCCCATATAAAAATCCACGAACGTGCTTGAGATCAGCGGATGCTTCTCGACTCATCCCAGTGTTCAAAGCAGCTGAAGGACTTTGAGGAGGAAAGTTGGAGATGGGGAATGTTTGACGTACGAGCGATTAAATATTCAATGTACACCAACTGCATTCACACAGGCGTGTGTGCATATTAAATATGGACAAGCGGTGAACACCAGGGGCGTGGCGGTGTTGGTGTTTGTGGGACGACAAGAGTCTCGCTTGCACAAATTGTACAATGTGATTAAAAGTTGATGTGCCATAAAAAGCCATTGACCTAGAAAGGCCCCAGTACTGTACATATATATGCACGGATCTGCTTGGAGGAGTTTACTTTTTTTATGTTAATGCAAATTTCACAATGACACACACAGTGCAGACGCAGCAGCGGAGGTGATTTAATTTTCATGCTAACACGCCCTTCTGCCATGTGTCTGCCAGCACCAAGGGCTCCTGAGGCCTCAGTACATGGCTGCAGCATGTCGTGCGCTGTAATGAGCAGGGGAAACGTCTGTCCAGCTTACATACGATCACACGAAGATTTAAGCTGTACACTTATTGGATATGAATACATTAACTTGTCAAACAGTGTTAGAGACACAATATGGCATACTTTTATCTGTTCTTTTTTTCAAATCTTTCTTTATCGGAACTGTTGAAGAAGCCTTCTGTTCAGGCCTCCGTCAGCAACTATCACGTTTAAATATCCTTGTAGTTGTAGGACAGGCAACTTGTCTCTTTCACCATAAAATTATGAATGTGTGTTCACTTCTGTCCTTTCAGATACACTGCTAGCTTCTTGTTGTCTTGTTTCCTCCGAGATTTTGGAGTTCAGACCGTCCTTTTCGTTGGTCTTTGTTATCCATGAGTGGATTTGTGCTTCTCCACCGTAAACCTTAGCATCCTGTGGACCGTCTAGCCGAGCAGAGGGAGCCCCGGTGGTTCAAGGATGAACGTTGCTGCCACTGTATGCCATGGTGCAGCAATTCTCTGATAGAAAATGTTGTTGCCCAAACCCTGTACCCAAGCCTCAGACCAAGATCAAGTGTTTCCAAACCCACAATGCACCTGGAAATGTGCCCTGACACCCTTTGACATTTACCGGTTGGATTTAGCTCTTGTTGTAGAGCTTTTCATAGTTGAAAAAAATGAATTTCCTATATGTGCATCATTAATCTACTGTCCGTCCATGTGTAGCGTACAGACTGCTACAATAGCCTATAATAAATAATAGTTGTACATAAATTGTACTGTATATTAAATGGGGTTCTAACTGTTTTACTCATGAAATAACCACAAACACAATCCATTTTGTGGTAATGAGAGCGCCTGTGTTTTAAATGTTCAGACCCTCTTCATGCAACTGCAGGTTGTCAGAACAGAAAGACACGCGTTTGCACACATTACCGCTCTCCACTTGTGTTTTGAGCTATTAGGAAAATGTGTGTCGAGTCCAACTTGAGAGCTCCCTGCTCTACAAAATGGCTCTTTTAGAAACCTTAGCATGGGTCAACAGCTTATCAGTTGATGCAACGCTGAGTCCCGTGCAGCACACACACAGGAGTCCACCCACAGATGTGGATATGTCGAGGCATGTGTGTGTGTGGAACAGATGTGTTTAGGGCGAGAAAGAAGTTGATTAAGATGAATTTTCCAGCATGTATTTGGTCCTGCAGTAGACAATAAAACACATATTTCTGACTCTGTTACATGTGTAAATTCAGTTTCTGTGGTCCCGTTCTGTCGACAGACTCATACGCTATAAGGACTATACATGTGTGCTCATCCTGTTCATGCTTGGTATGATATTGTACATACCATAATGTTAAATAATTTTTTTTTATGTTTAACTTGCTGTGACTTAGTGTATAAGAGGCGAATACTCACTGTGCGTCACATGTGCTTGTTTATTCACTTTTTTTTTTTAAATGTTTGATTCATGCAAAAATGTAAAAGTGTTCGAATTTTAAACCATCTTTGCTTGAATTAAACTGATTTTCTTCTTTGAAATGATTAATTTATTTCGTAGGCTAATGCTATTTAACTTTCCTTGAACCTTTAACCCTTACATCAACTCCAGTTTATTGCAGACTGTGTACCAGATGGAGAGCAATGCTAAATATGCATACAGTAAATAAAGTGGAGCTCCTAGGGCTGGAGCAACAGCAGTGAGATGGAAAACCCGCAGTTGGCCTTCATAGTCAGGGTCAGAAACTAAGAGTGCTTAGAGCAGCGCAATTATTAAAAGTTAATAGAATTCCCATAAATTAAAAATGAAGGTTTAAAATGCTCCCAATTGGTCTTAATTAGAAGCAGCCACTCTCCTTTCACCCTCCTATATTTTATAAAAAGCCGTCAAACACGGCAGTGTCAATACATCTGGTGCCCCCTAGTGGGCCGCTGGTCTTTTGATGGACAATTTTCCAGAGACAATTATGAGAAGAAATGGCAATGAAAACGCAAAACGCCTCTAGGCAACATACTAGATAGTGACATCACACTGTAACAAGTGGGTTTTAGGACATCAAACCGTCAAATACATAAATAATGCAATGATAGAGTCTTCCAGCACCAATCTGCAGGTTTTTTAGTCGTGGCGACGAGGGATGGGTATCGTTTGGGTTTATTCTGCTAAAACGATACTTAAGAAAATCCCAAAAATACACAAAACAACAATTGACGACATTAACGAAAGGCTTTTTTGCCCCCTCAAATTGAACAATATATTAACTGTTAAAAGTATCCTATAAATAAATTGCGTTCTAATCTTTTTTTGCGAAATACAGTCACGCTTTTGACCGTTTACCTTTTGGCATTTTCTCTGTTAAAAGGTTGATGGCGAGCTAGCTACTGTTTGATGGCTAGCGAGCTACTGTTTGATGGCTGGCTAGCTAACTACTGTTTGATTGCTAGCGAGCTACTGTTTGATGGCTAGCTGGCCGTAGCCATACAAAAGTAACCATAATGGCACCCTTTTTCGGTACTCAACCCTAGTAGCGACGGGCCTGTGAGATATAATGATACGATTGTCTGATATGAGACGTAGCTTTCTTCATAAAGTAGATCTTTAATCTGTGAGTTTGCGACCGCTACGCTGTTGCAGGGATGTCCGTGTGCCCGTACAATAAATGTCTGCTGTTGTGTCGTGGAGGTGTTTATGAGCGAGTTACTCCCCGCCGCCGTCTCCAGAGATCTACAGCTCACACGGCTGCATTTCCAGCTTCCCATCATGTTTATTAGGCTCGTTGCAACAGCAGAGTCAGCTGGAGGCTCTCAGATTGAGACGGATGGAAGTGGCTGCACCTCATGTACATGGCGGCCCAGACTGGGAGTCTGTATGGTAATGATGTAAAAAGAGGGGGAGAGGTGATGTATCGACTGCCCTCCCTCCCGGGTCTTTCCACTCCAGTGATCCGGGCCTGTTCGCCGGCCTGAAAAAGTGGCCCGGGGAGAGCAGGGAGCCGATCTTATGGTGAGACCACAGTGCTGTTAACATTTGAGTGTCAGCTTCCCCGTTGATTAGCCGAACGTATCTGCCCTCCATCCAAAACGGGGTTAGAATTTACAAAAGGTTGAGGCGATAGTTCCCGTTGTGATTGTCGGCTATTTTCATTTTAGTATGGGGCAGCACAGTTGATTATTTATGTATTTTAATAACAAAACATGGCGGCTTCATCACAGCCTAATGTGTTAGTAAAATGCAATTACTGCTGTTAGTGTGACAAATAAGTGATGAGATGAACAAATTATGTACAGAATACCGCCCTTAAAGCAACCAGTCATGTCGAAAATATCTAAATATTAAATCATATTTAAAGTTGTTGTAGGGAGGGAGTATTTAAAAATGTAAAAGAACCAATGAGATAAATTTCTGTTAAAAATCGAGCGATGTGAAGCATTTCTTTGTGGAATACTGAGCTGATGAATGGAAACGTAAATATGAGGCATCGAAACAAAAAGATTTGATGAACTATGATGGATGAACAAAGTGTAAAACAATAGATAGTACAACAGATTTAAAGTCCCAAGTGGCTGAACGCGGCTTTTTTTTCCTCCCCAAAATACGAAATAAAAAAAGAAAAATTGACCCAAAACAAAGTATGGATGTACAATACCAAAAGACGATTGATTGTCCGAGAGTATCAGAAGAAGCATGTCCTCAGAGATGAAGAGGCAGGGCGGATCTATAATCATCAAACACTGCTGCTGAGACCACTGGAACTTTTTGCCTGAAGCAACGTCATATTGAGTTGTTTTCTTACTGCAGCAGCTTTTCTTCTTGTGAAGCATTGTAGTGGTCTCTGGTGGGAGATACAGAGGAAAAGGAAAGACTTAGAAGATGGACGAGAAGGAGGAGCACGATTGGTCTGGGAAAAAATATATATAAAGTCTATGGAAATGTACACAAGTACTTAATTTGCCTCTATATATATGTATATGTGTGTGTGTGTGTGTTGTTATGGTCGGAACAGTTGTCATTTAGGACAATGCTTTTATAAAAAAAGCCGAACAGGTGCTTTTCTACACTGTTTCAAGAGTGTGTCTCTGTGGTTTAGCTAAGGTTACGACGTCACGACTCGTTTTAGTTTGTTACATGCAGAACCTCAACGTAAGGGAGTCTGCAACTGACCGAAAGTCGGTTTAGTCGAGACCGAAACGAGTTTGCTATAGCGTCAACAATACACATCCAAATGGCCTGCTGCTCTGACAATCCTTATCAATGGATAGCCAGTGGATCCTACACTGGCTATCGGAAGATTAAAATGAGCAAAAAAAGATCATTAATTTCATCTCACTGATTGGATTCAAAGCTCTTCATCGCAGTTGGTTGAAAAATGCCACAACACTGGCAGGTATAAGTTAACTTTGATACTGCGGAGCACTTTAACAGGACAAACAACCAACGCTGGTCTGCCTGCTCTCTGCTGCCAGAGAGAGATTAATGAAGTGGAGGGAGAGGAGAGAAGAAAAAAAAAAGAAAAATGCTCAAAACACTTTCCATTTTCTGTACCTGGTTCCCCCGCTGGAGCCTGTATTTAAAGTGAAGTGAGGTGAACTGTTGTGACTGCGTGATACGGCTCGCTGCTCCCGGGAGACCGAGCTAAAAGAAGCCCGCAGTGGGAGGTTCGCAGCACCTCCGCATTGGGCCATTGAACCAAGAGCCTCTGCCTCCCCGAAGGGCCCCGAAGAGGCCAAAGCGAGGCCCCGGCACTGCTGACAACTCTGACACGCCGAGCCCAGCGGTGGGAGCCTGACCTTCCTCTCCCCCGTCCAAACCATCAGCACTCGCAAACTGGCCCCACGGCGCGCTATCGAACGCTGCTTATTCACGTTTGTTGGTTTACTGAATAGAGATTTTTCCGCAAGAAACGTGGCGCGGGGTCATCGTGATGTCTGTGTGAGATTCAATCTGGGCTTTTTTTTAAAAAATTTTATTTGGTTTAAGAGTCGGCGCTCCCAAAAACAAACAGGTTGACTCACTTGTAATGCTATCTAGCGATGCATAGAGTGAGATATCTGCCTCGAGCCTGCACTCACAGAGGGAAATTCGGGGAATCATCTATTATGTATCCCATCTGACAAAGTGGACACGGGCAGAAGTCACAAACAGTCTGAGAGCAGCACTGAAGGAAGAACAAGAGGTGAGTCACTGTAGCCTGAGATGACGCCCTGATGGAGAATGTACATTTTAAACAACACGCGGCTCACTGCCTTTGAGACCTGAATACATGTACTACCCATCCAATGTTTGGCTTTGTGCCTTTAAGCTCCCTGCACACTAGCAAAACACTTCACAAACACAAACGGCTAAATAGACTTGGTACAAATGTTCTGATTACATTTCACCTCCATATGTCTTTTAACTATATAGCTGAACGTGAATATTTCTTTCAGTGCAAGATTGGTTTGTTCCTTTTATTTGCGGCATAAAAGCTCAGAAAAATCAATCACATTCATCTAGATCCATGACTTTCATTCCTACCTTTCACAATAAAAGCCCAAGTCATTGAAACTACATCACTGTTTAAAGTGAAGGCCTTTAGTCTTCCGCATTAGCCGTGATGAACTCAAAAGCAACAGCGCTTGAAAGATGAATCCTTTGAAACAAATATGACTTCATAATCTTAATTGTCTGATTTCTATGATATACACAGATCTAAAATTTCATGTGATCCTCAATCAAACTAACGGCAATGTTTAACGTAATCTCAAGTAATCTTTGGACATTAGATTGTGTGTATTTTTTAGGTATTGAGTGAGCATTTTTCCAAAAGCTTTAAAACTTTGAGTCCACTCTTTTTTTTTTTACTTAAACCTACACAATTATTTTTGTGAAGGTGGAGAAGAGGACAAGCTACAATATGAGACCATTTTCCCTCTCCCGGTTCAGTCATGATGCATTTGAAGACACTCGGTAGATAAACATCTGGCGCTCTGCTATGGATTGTTGGTGATGGAGAAAGGGAGAAAGAGCAGTAATTTTCCCTCTGATTGCCGCCCGCCTTCCTTTGAGCAACATTGATAAGCTTGTTCACAGGTCTCACTCGTGGAAAAAAAAAAGGGGGGGTGAGTAAAGAAAAGTCGAACAAAGAGAAGATGAAGAAGGAGGAGAGGCTGCTGATGATAACTGCTTTTGACTACATCTCAAAGATGAACTTAGCATTTCTTACTTGTTGCCAGACTATAATTCTACTCTGATCCCACTGACCTGAGATATGGACGATGCCACTACAACTCTGATTGTTTTGTAATCCTTTGTCATAGTTTTATTGTTGACTGTAAGTACTGAAGGTAAAAGAAAACCACTTTTGATTGACTTGAGGTGTCATTATGTTCATGATGTCCATCATTTCTCTTGGTTAAGAGAAGCGTTTACGGGCTCAAGTCACACGCGTGGTTTTTTAAGACATAACTCTGCCACTTACTCAAGACTTCACCCGGCTTTTGACTTGAACTGTCTTCATATTCGAAGCGTCAAAGTGTGCAGGTGAAGCCTGCACCCGCTTCAAAACATTGGTACCGTGCGCGGTGAACGGATCTACATCCAGGACGTAAGAACCGGACAGCTCGTTCGCTCCGCTCGGCTTCAGCCAATCGGCTCGCAGCTCCGTCACCGCGAGCTAAACACTCAACAAAGTCGCGACTGTTTGCTGCCCCGGCTCCTCGATGGTGGAACGAGCTCCTCATTGACATCAGGACAGCAGGAAGTGTCTACGTCTTCTGCCGCAAACTAAAAACGCATCTTTTCTGACGACACCTTTTTAATAAAGGAAGTAGCACTTCACCAGCACTTAAAAGGCTCCGACTGAAAGCACTTTGTAAGAAATTGTACTTTCTTCTTTCCGAGTTTGCACTCACGGCTGAATGCACTCATTGTGAGTCGCTTCGGATGAATTAAATGTAACGTAATATGAAGTGAATCAACACTTATTTTCAGACAGCAGATATATTTTAAATTGATCCCGATGGCAACGAACCACGTCGAGCAGGACGACGGGAAACCGCGTTTGGCATTGCAGACGAGCCGACGGCGACTTTGAAGCACAAGGTTTACGACTCAAGCTCGCCGCGGGGGGTTTTGTTCTCGACTGTGGCCTTGACTCTTCACAGCCGAATGGCCCGATATTTGCAAGCAATTACCTTTTCCCAGCTACACAAGTCTTTAGTCATGTTTTAAATGACTCACCAGTGAATTTAGAATGTATGAACTTATGTCTTTTCTATTGCAAAAATGTGCTATGGATCATATTTGACCTTTGCAAGATTTGCATAGTTGTGTTTTTTGTTTTTTTTTGCTGCTGCTTTGGGCATTTTTTTTTTATTGTAAAATGTCTTTCATTATATACTGATGCACAAACTGCAATTAAAATGACGTTGAAGGTAAAATTGTTGTCATACCTCGTGGCCAAACGACAACAATACATCTACAGGTGGTTGGAAAGTGGAACTTTCTCTGTGAGAACAATTTGAAGTGAACCAGATACAAAATTTAAAAAAAAAAAGATTACCAGCCGAGGTCAAGCCTCCAACAGTTTTTCCTCATTCAGGTCCAGACTCGCCCCCCTGTGAATTAGTCCAAAGCTGCATCCAAACAGCCCGTTCTTGCCACTTGCACAGAATGCAGAATTGGCTGCTGGCAACAATAAATCCTATGCTGTTGATGAGATTGGAGTTACCTGCTCTCATCGGGGACAATTACACCTCAGTACCTCCAGCAGCCTTTACTGAAAGGTCAGCAGAGAGAGGGAGAGATGGAGGAGAGAGCCACGAGGGAGACGGAGACGGAAAAGATGTCGACCCCCAAACTGTCGGCGGGCGGTTTTCACAGTTCACGTGCCATTCATTCCCGCAAAATGAAAAGAAATAATGAGAGCGGAACAATAGGCATGCGGCGCATTTCGGAAGTGTGAAATGGAGTTACAGGCGACGACACTAATTACATCTGAGGCAGAGTCTGTTAGCTTCATGAATTCAGAGCACAGGGGATGACTAATAAAGCTCGACTTCGAGATGTTATAGTCCCTATCGGGGGAATTAGCTTGCCGCAAGGCGTCTACGAAATGTATAATTACAAAACATGAAGAAAGAAAAAAAAAACCAAACGCTGGAACATACGGAAGTGAAAGGCAATCTGGCATCGGCGTGTAGCGTCGGTCCTGCTGTTTGATGCCCTGGAATGAACAATCAGGGGATTTTAATAAGACAAAATAGAAAATGAAATGGAGTCAATGATGATTGCTACACGTCTTACTGCTGTGAATCATGGCAATTTAAGCCGATGGGTGATTTTAGTCTAATTGCCAACAAAATGTTTCGGGGAGAAAAAAAAAACTCAGTCGATGTGATTGTGTTAAAAGTTGAAGTTGCAGTAAGACCTGAATTCCAAATTACATTAACACATTAACAGTAAAATTGTCTCTAACAAGGCACTCGATTGCTGCAGCGGACAGGGGATATCCCCAATATAGCAAATATGGAAACTGTGGCAAGTATATATATATATATATATATACTTGCCACAGTTTGAGTTGTTCAGTGCAGGTCATCAAGGTGTCTCATCAGGTGATAATCAATCTGGCCTTGTGTCCTGATAAGATGGCTTGTATAGACAATCATGTGCCGTGTGGGACTGAGACTTTGCAGGCGATAACTCTCACAAATGACTTCATCGCTGATGAGCACACCTTCCAGCAGACAAGTGGGGACTCGTCAGTGAAATCCCCTTTCGGTGTGATTGGTGGTGAGTGAAAGCCTGCAGACGGTAAGCCCCTCTGGCACAATGTGCCAACTCAAACCGGCACGAAACGGAGCACATGGAAATTACGATCGGCAAGGGGGAAGCCGTCTGACACGTGTACATTTGAACTTTACCGGAGGCGTAATTACCTCGGCCACCGTGCAAACTCTGCCGTCTGATGAGATCTGAGCCGACGAGGGGAGTCGGGGAGGCCTCAGACGCTCCTCTAGTCTGTCCAGGAGAGTGCACAAAGTTCCTGTAAAAATCCTATACCTTGTTCTTTCATCGTTAGTGCCAGATGAGTCTGCATTGCTTGGTTTTAGTTGGAGTCTATGTTGGTGGGTTTGGTCTACCTCACTGCAGACTTGCTTTTAAAAAAAACAAGTTCAAACGGGTTCAGAAGATTGTGATCTCAAACGGCGTGAAACTGTGTCGAGCATTTCAAACGCAGCTACAGTAATGATCCACCCGTCGCCCTCTGCTTTAGTTTGAACATTATCGAGTCAGATTTTGCCCGAGTTGTGATGAAAGAAACAAACTTGTATCATTAATGTGGTTTAAAAAATTTAAAAAAAAAGTAGCAAATAAGTTCTGCTTCACAAGTTACCGGGCAGATAAATACCGTCTGTCGTACTGAGGTCTTTTTGAGCCGATGTTGGTATTCACAAAACACACAAAAAAAGGACTCTGCTAATGAGGCATCACATGGCTAATGTAAGAGATGAAATGATTGGGACTGGAAGGTCATTAGTTTGAGCGTGACAGCATGAAACACCAGCACACCCTTTCCATAATTGCTGCTGCTGACATACCCTCGAGCAAGGTCTTTCACACCCGACTCATGACATAATGATGTGTGACAGCTATGGAGTCACTTCCTGCGCTCTCGGTCAACCCCTTCGTCATCAGCCGTCCGCAACAAGCCACGCGACGTTTCGCTTTCTGAATCCTGGACCTTTAAGTTGGACCGCTGATCTCCGTGGAGTGGAACAGGCCGAAGCCGCTTCCGTGTCGACTGAAAATATCATTGATCCGCGTGTCACTTCCTGCCGATCGGGCGAGGCGAAACGATAAGATGAAAGTAAATGGATTATTGCTTTCTTTCTTTTTTGTATCCTGGTATTGCGTTTCACAAACACAGAGGTACACCAAGTGCGGGAGCATCCATTTTTCTGAGATGCATCAAAGTCATCGACCCGAACTCTAGAGACGCGTCTCATCTCCGGCACTCTTTGACTTTGTCTCCCTTCTGTTATTACACTTCAAAGCGTAGCTCGGTTTCACAGGGCTACACACTTCCTGTTCGGTGTTATTCTACCCAGGTAATGGTCGGAGTTGCATCAGCCTTCCTTTTTTTTTTTTGAAGGGTGTGTTTTAAGAAATAAGCTTCCCACAGCACATTTTTCTTTGTTGTAGATTAGATGTGACTCAACGGTGATACTGAGCAGCACTTCTAGAGGAAAGGGGACAAGTTCCTCGAGTCTTTTGCTGCATGCCAACCTGTACTCAGGCTCTCATCAACACCTTGTCGCCCCCTTTAAGATGAAGTTCAAAAGTGGATGTGAGGAAAAAGGGTAAAATTAGAGAGGCCTGAATGACAGAAAGGAAAGGACCAAGAGCAAAGGGGCGAGATTTTAAAGAATAAGAAGGGGTAGTAGGTAGCAAAAAGCAAGAGATTAAACAAAAGGAGACAGTAAGTGAGCCTAAAGAGACTTAAAGAGGTAGAAAGAACAGAAGAAAAGGGGCAGAGGAGAGGGGATGTCAGGGTTGCTTTGAAGTGGTGCTGGGCTCCCAGAGGACTACAAAGCTCTACACTCCTGCTCTTAATGGGAGGTATTGTTCCACTGCTGTGTTTCATTTAGATTTGGTTTTTAGACCCCTTTTTTTTTGAAAGCATCTGGAAAGTGTGCAAACAACCAGGATCAAACAAAACCAAACTGCCCCTCTGTCCTGAAAGAAAAGAGCCAGAGAAAACAGGTATTGACTAAATAACTATTCATATCTGAAACACAATCAAAGTCACTGTACATTCGAGCATTGTGTCAGATCGACTGCCTCTTGAGCTGCCGGTGTTGCGTTAATCAATAGCTCCTTCGATTAGCCGAGATCTAAAGGGACTCGTGAAGGGTTGCCTGCAGTGAGAGTCGCACCGGGAATCACTGAATCTGCAGCACGACAGCTAGCACGAGAGTTAGTTAGCTTTGTTAGCCTCTTTTGGCTCATAGTTTGGCAAGGCCTACAACGATGCAAGGGAATTTTTTACTAAAACTTTCACTTGAAAAGAATTGATTGTAGGTGGATCTTGAGAAGCAGTTAAGTTTGTTTAACGGAAAGACTCCAGCGTTTTCATTTGCACTCAATTTCTTCTCTTATGGGATACGGTGAGGGCGGCAGCCATCTTGCGCAGCCGGCAACGTCGCACACTTCCCCCACTCCACTGTGGCTCTCTGTTGGAGACACTGGGAATCATGCCACGTTGATACTTTTCCCGAACTCTCCCCCCTACCCCCGACGCACTTATGATGAACTACCACGAGAGCTCGGTCGGGGGGGGGGCAGAGGCGCTTCTGCGCCGTAATCACCCAAGATAAAGTGAAACTCAATTAAAAATGTTCCTCCAGAACCCTGAATTGATTTATCGCGCAGGTCTTGTGGCCTCCAGAAGCAGAATGATGTGGACTTTCGATGAGCTGTCCGGTTGTCCAGGTGGCAGTGAGCCACTGCTGGACGAGGATATTCCCTCCGCCCGGTTGACGCGCTCTTGTCAGTGTTGTGAACTCGTGTCATGCAGATAAACACGGTCTGTCCTGCGACCCGCTGTGGAGATCGATATCCGCATCGACTCATCCGGCTGCTATTATGTCCAGCCTGGCAGGGAGGAGCGCTCGGCCTTTGTGCTTCACGCGCCGGGTGTTCCCGTCGGACAGAACTCAAGTCTCTGAGTCAAAGGCAAAAAGTGCTCAGGTTGAGGCAGATATATATTTTAGATAAAATCAGTCTTATGTATTTTGTGCCCCCGCTGGAAAAAAAAAACATGCCACCATGCTGTGAAACTGTCTGAGTCTCTGAAATCCTTTTTCTTTATGTCTTTGCTTGATGTTCTTATCGATCCCACCACAGGAACCTTGCCATCGTACCCAGAACTCTAAACCTTTTATCTCAGCCATATCCGATCATTCACCAAAAACAAGGTTGGTTTATTTGTATTCATGAGAATATTTATTCTTAAAGAAATCACATGGAAACTCTGTAATTTACTTGTTCCGATAATATGCATTTTCTGAACTCCCAGTCACAAGACGACCATATTAAAATAACTAGAATGAGTCTAAAACAGAAGAAAATATCTAAAAAAAAACATGTTTGGACACATCTGTGTGATAATCGCTGGAGCTGTTTTCATTGAACATTGCAAACTGTGAGCATTACCATAACATACCAGTTTAATTTATATTGCAAAACCCAACCTTTCACTTCGGCCGACCAATCACATCCCTTCCAATCTGACTACAACAACAAGAAGCCCAAGTTCAGTCAAAGCGAGATCAATCTGAAATGATATGGGCCGTGATTTTATTGAGTACATTGTATGACAAAAGAAGATATTGATATTGAAGTACTTATAGGGTCATTTATCAAGACAAACGTCGAACGTTGTCGGTTCCTTGCTTCACAAATGTGAGGATTTGCTGCTTTTCTCTGTCTCGTCCACATCGTTATTCAACACATCCTCATGCAATGGTTTGAATGAAGTATTTTTAAATTAAAATTCCGTCTTCACGGGAAACAACTTAATTGGGTTTAGGCGTCAACACTGTTGAGTTGGGTTTGGGGAAAGATCGCCGTTGGGGTTGGAATAACTACAGAAGTACCGTGACTAAAGCATGCAAGACATATGTGACAAGTATATCAACGTTGACTTCTTTTTTCCACAGAGAACGAAGCGAGGACAACGTTTCCAACGTCGCTATTTTATGGAAGCCCATTTCCGCACATAAAAAAAAAATTAGGACCAATGAATTTAAAAAAATTAGGAAAAATAAAATAAAATTAGGACCAAAAAAGAAAAAAAAGTAGAAAAATTAGGAACAAATACAATAAAAATGACAATAAAAAAAATTATCAACCTTTTTTTTTTATTTCTTTGACGAAAATAAAAAAAAAGCATCTAAGCAATATGTTATTATTATTTTTTTGGCCTAATTTTTTTTTTTTGGTCCTAATTTCTTTTTTGTGTGGCGGGAATGGGCCTCCATACTATTTAGTAGTACCGAAATTTTATTTATTTTTTGCACAGAAATAACTTTATTCTCATTGTTCTAACAAAGTGACTGCACATTTTTGTTGTTTTTTGTTTGATGTAGTTTCCTTGAAAGTGATTGCAATTTTCTTTATTCTATTATTCATAAAAGCACAGATGGAGTCAAACATGTTGTTATTGCGATAAAAACTCAGCATTGACCATTTTGTTACAACTTTGTTGGGCCGGTGGGGCATGAACATTGTTCTTCCTCCCAAGTGGGGCGCGACAGAAAAGGTTTGAGACCCACCGCTTTAAGTGTTTGTGTAAAATTATTAGTGTCAGCCACACACCGCCCCATTTAGTATTTATGGCATTTATGTTGTTGAACTCATCAGCTACTAAAGGCCATTAATCTATTGTAGATTATAAATACAAACACACATTGTCAAACCCTTAAAATCTCCAACTTTCATCAGAAACACAATCAATACATCTCTTTTCCTCTTTCCTTCATCACTCTGCTTCCACATTAGCAAAGCAATTAGAAAAGGGAGGATTCAGTGTTCGCGCTGCCAAGTCGTACATCCTGGAGACCGAGCTAGTATAGTGATTAAACCATCACAGATCATATATTTCACAGCAAGAGGTTCATATCTTATTTACAGACCTCGAGGATATTTTCTGAGAAAATGGATTGGTGGATGGATGAATGGATATCTGCGTCTGTGAGGTTTGTGCGTGTGTGTGTTGCAGAGTATGTGTTTTTGATCATTGCGAGAGCGAGAGAGAGAGAGAGAGTGTATCTCTCCGTGTCTGTTGAGCAGTGTTGTGTTTATGCATGACTTCCCTTTATTCGGTAAAGTCCCATAAGGTACAGATCAAAAGCCGAAGGGCGGAGCGGGAGGGGGGAGATTAAGATGACAACTTCCAGCCGTACTCGCCCGACTTTTTCCAGATGGGGGGATTGGAGGGAGATAACATTGGGAGAGTGCACATACAATTCACCACACAGCCCGGCAGACTGAAGTGAAGCGGGGGAAAAGCCGCCAAGAATATCGTTCATGCGTAGCCTACACAGTTCAGACGAGGTTGGCTATTATAGAAAACTCATGAAGAAAGCAAGAAAGAAAAGCATGAGGAAAATAGACTTAATGCCGTGGCTCTCCAAAAGCAGAATATGAGAAATGTGGTCCATCTGTATGTATTATATTTAAATATATTGCCACATGGCAATGCAATCCATAGGGATGACAGATATAAATATGTAAATACCTAAACAGGTGGACGGATCAGATATTCATATGCTTTCTTTTCTATTCCTTCCTTTTAGATGTGATTGATAGCTGACCGATCCCACTTTGTCTTCTCCCAAAGCCGATCTTGACAGGAGACTTTAAGAAAATAGTCCATCCATACCTCGACCCAGTTTTTAAAAGTAGAAACCTCGATGAGCAATTTATTCACTTTGTCTCCCAAAATAAATAAAAAAAGTCCAACTTATTTCAGCAGCAGACGGACAAATACTTTTATGGTAATGTGTATAATTCTCAGACTTTTCACACTGTTCTTGACAGAAGAGTTATTCCAGGCTTTTCAGGGTTATTCTGGACTTGACAGATTGCGTGTTGAGTTGTTGTGTTGAACCTAAAGACACAGAATTTAAAATGTGCTACGAAAAAAAGCCTTTTGATGAGCCAAAGAGACAAAGACTTTCTTCTGACCAGTACAAACTGTGCAGAGTGAAACAGTGTTTGCCCCCATGTACATATATATTGACCCCCCCCATAAAAAGCCATTATAAATGTGAAAGCTCAAAATGCCGGTCAACCGGTCTCGCGTCTGTCTTCGTCCGCCCGTCCCGCCTGCCTTCCAGGCGTCGACGGCCCTCTGATGGCGCTTGTGCCTTGAACACAAGGCCGTTCAATCTGAGCAACCCTGAGATTCAATGGACGTCTGTGCCTCGTAAATTTTCCACGTGGTGCCGAGGAGGGCAGGGCTCTTATTGAAGACCTCTTCGATGGCGTCTGGGGCCTCGGGCTCAGCACAAAGACCTCATTTAAACTAAGTCTTCCAAAGAAAGAAAAGGGGAAAGAGAGTTGGGTGGAGACATAGATTAAAGGGAGAGCTGTGTCCACTGAAGGGAGCTGAAGGGAGGTTCGACTGTGTGCTGTTATGGTTTTCTTGACAAATTCACCATTGGATATCCCTTTTAAATGTATTTTGATGAACTCAAGGTCCACTTTCTATCTTTTTGTGGAGCTTTTTATCACATCTCACGGTCTTCGTCATGGTCTTCTTTTCAGGAGTTTGTTTTTACATGAGCTGTACGTCCCATCAGGCCTACACGTGTGGTTAAAGGTCACAATGATTAACTAGTTAACGTATGCACACACAGCTGTTATACTACTGCATGCACACAATTACAGAGTCTACATGTACCTCTACCCTCCCCGCATTAGTACTTCATGTTTTGTGCTAAACCAAAGGAGCAAATTAACTCAAATATAATATAATATATGTGGAGCTGCTTGGTCAGGCAACCCTGGATTAAACATCTGGAAAAAAAAGATTAATGAAAGCTTTTCCAGTTGAATTCACTTCATTTCGAAGGAAAACTTTGTCTCGTTCACTTCAATCAGCCAGCTGGAGCTCTATTTTCCTATTTTATCAGTAGAAGATGGCACCGTGTTGTAGCTCAACAGTATAAAATATGCCAATGGAGAAATCTAAAACGGATCTTCACGGTCTTCACTATGAGAAGCTAATGATTTTTTTTTAAGTGCACTTTCGTGCTAACACGTATTTTCACCTGTGAAAGTGCAATTTTGAGTGCAGAACTTGAACTTTCCATTTAGTGTTTCTCCAATGCCGCTTTGCTTTTGCTGAGCACCCAGAGCGACTAGACCGACGTCGAAGAACAAGCAGCGATGAACACATCACACATACAGACAGCAAACGACCAATAAGTACACAAACACCTTCTTTACGGCGTGTCCTTGCGTTCCTCACGTCACTTTATTCTCTTGTGCATTGATTAAAGCAGAAGCTGAACAGCCAATCAGAGGGGTTTCTCCTCTCACACCGGCACCAACGCCGACTCAACGTGCTCAATCGGCCGCCGCCGAGTGCCAACTGTACGACACACACTATCCCGAGCCGTACACACACACACTCACCGGCAGCCAGACATTGGCCGGTGGCCGATCGGCGCGCCGGAGCCTTGAAGCGGAGCGTCTGATTACTTTATAACAAGTGACCAGCGCTGGCTCCTGGAGCCACGGCAGCAGCTTCACGGTGCCGCAGCAGCACACGGCCGCACATCCTCGCACGCAGTAAACTACAACTAAATGCTCCCGTGGACGGACGTGGCTGTGACAGTGACCGCACCTTTGTTTCAGTCTCCGGTGAAACTTCATCGCAAAGCTGCTCCAAGAACCATAAAAACAATAACCGCTTCCAATTAGCCCACGGTAATTACTTAATAATCAGGAGATAATTGCACTTTGACTACTGTCACAATTTATTCATGACAGTGTGTGTGCGTGTGCGTGTGCGTGTGTGTGTGTGTGGTCCCTATGGGGACTAAATGTCCCTGCAATGTGTGAAGGTGAATCGTGTCCTCGGTTGCTTATGTTTAGCTCACATTGAGCTAATTTATGAAGCGTTAAAGACACAAAGTCATTTTCAGAGTGAAATCCAAACATGGTTCATAACAACGGCAGAAGTGTGAACTCACCTGTGTGTTATTGTGTTGCAAAAAGTAAATGATGTAGTCATTAGTGAGCGTTAACCTTCTGAAAACCGGACATTTACATACTAATCAATCTGTCTCGAGTTATTTTGAGTCAGAATTATATATATATATATATATATATATATATATATATATATATATATATATATATATATATAGAACAAATAATATCTTGAAACACTGATTTGGTCCGAGTCTAACCCCTCCAGTGTTATTTCTCTTGTCAAAAGAAAATAACATGGCAGCCATTTTTAGAGAAAAAAAAACCCATTGGTGTCTCTGTGTGTTTGTGAATCCAGTGGCGCTCGTGGCATCTTGTGTACAATCCACGGTCCTCGCTGTGTCTCTTATCCGGCGCTCCGAGCCCGCGGGCTTCTTGTGCATTGGCACGTCAATCACTGCCGGCGCGGAGGCCTTGATGCCGCGCGGCGCCGTCGTCGTCGGCCTCCGAAGGCCACGCCGTCCGTCCCAGATGGAGATGGAAGTTAATAGGAAATCTATCGGCCTCTGACACTGACATGCGGCAGCCGCGGGGCACAGAGAAGCAGAGACCGAGTCTCTGAAAAGACTCTCAAACCCTGCGACCTGGCTCCTGCTGCCGTCCTTAATCTTTTCAGGATGCGACACAAATGACACGTTTCTCAGCCGTGCTAACGTTGGCATGCTACCACACTTTCGGGGGCCATGATGTGGTTGTTAATGTCTATCCCATCGTAGCTTAATGTGTTAGCGTGCTAACACGTGTTAATAACAGTAATTATATTGTATTTTGGGAAAATATCATATTGCAGAGGCAGCTGGACGGGACTCGCGGTTGTTTTTTGTCGAGCAAAAGTACTTTTGCACTGCGCCCGTGAAGGTTTTCTAGGGGCTCTCACCGAAGTGGGAGCTTCGTGGAGCTCTGTTCTCTCCAGCCACGCTGCGACGTGAGACCCGTCTTTTCAAAATTGTACCTCGGAGAGCTTTTTCCGAGCGGCTTAGCTTTCCAAAGCGGTGGCTTAAAGTGGATGTAATAACCAAACAGAGAGAAAAAGATGGCTTTTAAAATTCATCCACATTAGTGGGGACATGAAATCTCTCTCCCGACGTGTCCCCTTTTTTTCCTTCTTTTTCTCTCCCTGTTCTCGGCCTCTAATTCAGTCTCCCACACTTATTCCCCCCCCCCACCCCCCTCCCCACAGCCCTCTAATGTTTTCATCATTCTCCTTCCTCCTCCTCCTCCTCCCTCTCCTCCCCCTCCTCCCCTTCCTCCCCCGTTCTCTTGACTCCACTTGCAGTCGGCATCTTTCGCCTCATTTACACCCCAACACGTCGCCGTCTGTCTCATTTTCTCTTTACCCTTATCTTGCTCTCTGTGTTTATCTATCTATTTTACCCAGTCTTATCTCTCCCTGACTTTATCAATACCCCCCTCCCCCTCCTGCTCTCCTTTCTTTCATCTTTCATTCTCGGGCTCTCCCCCCTCTCCCCCCCCCCCCCTCTCCCCACCCATCTGCTTTCCCATCCCATTGATGGATGATGTGGCGCCGCGTCGAGGGCCTCAATCAGAAGAGCGGGGGTTTTCGCTGTGGAGAGCAATCTCAAAGCCAATTCCACTGATAGCCATCGCAGGGTGTTGCAACATGACGTCGCAGATATCACCTGTTGCACGGGGGATGCGAGAGAGGGAGCGCTTCGCTCCGAACTGTAGGACGGAGGGGGAAAACTTTTTGGGGTTGTTGTTGTTGTTGTTGTTCCTTCTCCTGTTGTTGCTATCAAGCAGATCAATTGAAAAATGTATTAGTTTGGAGTTCGGCCATGTTGGCGCCCGCGTAACACGCACGGGGCCCACGGCGGCTGATTGAAAGAGCGCTCGCTGTTGCAGCAATGTGGAGGGGACGGCTCGCGAGAGACGCTTTGTTGCCGCTGGAGTCATTTGCATTTGAAAACCCGCTAACAGATCCTGCCGCTACATGAGAGAACAAACAAGTGCGCGGCCTCGGCCTGGCCGCCGCCGCCGCCGCGTGTTTACCTGTGGCGAAACGCGCCGCTCGGTTCCGCTCTCCGAGGGCCCTCGTCATTATTTGCCGACATGTGCCTGGAGGAGGGAGCGTTTAAGCTGCCTGGAGGGGAAGATTTACACAGGCTGTGATTTAAGTCTGGTAATCTGCAATGCTACATTATTCACATTTCCTATTTTATCATTGGTAATGCTGTCATTGTGTCTGACTCCCTGCCGTGGGAAGTACAAGTGCGAAGCAAATGCGTGAAAGCCTTTTGTTTTGTCTCTCGCCTGTGTGCCGGTTAAGGGGCCAGGTTGTCTGAAGTTCCATTTTTTAAGACTCCTTCCTGTGCAGGAGGAAGACGCACGGCCTGAGTTGCCCTGGATCTGTGCTGCCTTCATTGTCTCATTAACTATTCTGGGTCATTTGAAGACACTGTGTGTAGGATTTGATGTGATTACAGCATTGGTTTTTGTTTGATTTAATTTAAGGAGGCGATCCTAAGGCTCCGGCTATGGGTGTGCAATTTACTCCTTCTGGATGCAACGCTTCCCTCTTTCCTTTTTACAGCAGGCGGGCGGCGGGGGGGGTGAAGGTGTCGCTTCCCACCACCACCTCTTGCCCGAACCTCAAAGTCTCCCCCCGCCCCCCATGCAGCAGGTGCGACTGTACACCGGGTCGGGTTGTCCGTCATGTACTATGGACCCCGTCTCAGTGAAACATCTGGTGGGTTCATTCAGGTACAGGAAGGGACTGAACCTTTACCGACCACTGGATTGATGCATAATATTCATCCTGAAGGCATCAGGTGAACTTAAACAGATTCACTGCAAATTGTAAAAAAAATTTAAAAAAATGTTAAAAGCAAAAGCTGCATGCATATGGACATACCTGTAGAATTAATGGTAAAGTCAAAGAATCATCATTTGAATTAAATTTGAAATTACCGTGTGTCCTAAACATAAAGGAAAGTATGTGGTGTCCGCCAATGGCGTTAACTTGTGAATACATACAAGAGACATCCATAAGATATAAGAAAAAAAAGAGTGGATTAAAATAGAAGATTCAAAGAAATACAAAAATACAAAAAAAATCCACCCGTCTTTGACACAAAACGTTATGTTGTGTGTTGCTTTTCTCATGAGTGCAGGTATATCCAGACTTTTAGAAAGCGGTATGCAAACGTCTCACTCCTCCTGATATCCCCCCCCACACCCCCCTTCAAAAGCCTTAATGCGTCTGTATTTGCTTTAGCGTGGGTGGTGGCTTGATGCATATCGATGCAGACGCTCAATAATGGGCCGAGAGCTCTTCATTATTGACAGCGGAGACTCGCGGCTCTCTGGAGATGTGGTGTTGAGAGGGAGGGAGACGGAGGGAGACAACACCGCCAGAGAGATGGAAGAGATAAAAAAGAAACGGGGACGGACACAGACAGAGGGCAGGTGAGAGCGGAGTGATTCAAACGTCCAGTATTAGATCAGGCCTTATATCCCCCCTTCCTCCTCCTCCTCCTCCTCCATCCTTACTTTAGCGCACACAGCCGGGCCAGATCAATCTGCAGAATAACACGGGGGAGCTGAAGGCACGGACGTTATTTACAAGCCAGTCGCTTCCTCCCGCCGATCACACGGCCGCAGACGGCCGGGTAAACAGTGCGGCTAGTAACACGCACACATCCAGCGCAACACAGGCGCACAACGCACGCGTACGCACACAACCGGTCCAAGAAGCACGCGTTGGAGAAAAAAAAAAAGGAGGCCGAGTACACACACACACACACACAATACATTATCAATAACTATCAAGCTAACAGAGTGGTGACAGTGGAGGCAATGCTGGGATGAGTGCCGATCAATTTGGTCCTTGTTGGGGAGGGAGAGAGAGAGAGAGAGAGAGAGAGAGAGAGAGAGAGAGAGAGAGAAAGAGAGAGAGAGAGAGAGAGAGAGAGAGAGATTTAGGTGGCGCGACAAATGGGCAAAGGCGATGAATTATGTCCAAATGTCTCACAGCTTCAGACGAGCAGATGGAGAAATGGATCCAGAGAGTCGTGTCTGGCCGACTTCCCCTTTAGCGGTCATTGCACACGGCAAGTCAAAGGAGCACAAAGTGTCGGGGGACGGAGGCGGCAGGACCCCAAACGCCGCAGAACAGTCGGATTAAGATTATTTGTTTGCACAGAAAAATTTGGAAAGGATTCCCAGAACAGAACATAGATTCAGACGGAACAAAAAAGGCAGAAAGTGGAACAAGCGAGGGACACAAAGACACACAAACGACATTACACAGTACACACGGACACAGATACAGGAAACAAACAGGGTTTGAATGACAGAGGGAGTTAACGAGCAACAGGTGGACACAATTAGGGCCGCACAGGTGCAGGGAAGACGCAATCAGGAGCCAGGCAGACGGGCGATCACCAGGGCAGGAAGTGCAGACACACAAGACTACAAAATAAAAGAGGAAACTCAAATCATGACACAAAGTGTCGGGCGAGAAGCTCCTCATGCTGCCGTTGAGAAGCTGCTCGCAGGGTTTATACTGTCAGCGTGGGAAGCTAAGCACACACACAGGTAATACACACACGGCGAGCGGTTTCAGTCGCCAGAACAATGAAAGAAACGCAACACAGGTGACTCATAGAGACGCTGAGGGTTTGTAACACTTTTTAAACCGACAGTTTGAGTGACAACTTGTGGATTCTTAGCTTTTTTTCGGAAAGTTTCCGCTCACCAAATCGCGAATGCTACGTCAGCCGCTCGTTGAAGTACATTCTCGTCATGACCGCTGCTAAAGCCTTTGCGCGCACCTCTCTGCATAACGCCGTTCCCAAGCACCGAACTGCCTCTTCCAAAAATGATTATGCCGTTATTAAATACAAAACTTGAACATATAGACATCCATTGAGGTAATTGCAGTGCTGTTGTATTCAACTGAATAAGGTTTAGAAATGGGAAACTGGCGTCAGAGTTCATGCGTTGTCTGCAAAGTTCACTTTTTCTCCTGAGAGGTTTGACAGAGAAAAGAGAAAAGTATATTTTCTCTGGTGTTATCGGGTGGTATACAACTGGCAAAACTAATGATTAATCAACTGATATTCATGAATGTGTACAATTGTTGAGCTGAAAAGACGATCACATGGTGCTGCTATGAAACATTGCCATAAATACAGTGTTTGTGCTCAATGTGATGGCAACATGACCAATAGATGTCATCACGCAGTCACTTCCTTTGACCCTGCAGCTCGTCGGACAAAAATAATATGCATGTTTTATTTGCCTCGGTGACAAGTGACAAGTGTGATTGCAGTGTTGTGACAGTGTGAGGCTGCCAATTGAATCATGACATAATCTGTCGCCTGTCATTTTGCTCTGACAGCACGGCATCCTTTTTGATTTGTAATGGAAACGCCTTCCAGCTGAGAGAAAGGAGGAGAGCAAATTGAGGGGAGAGGGGGGGTGAAAAGTGAGAGGAGACAAACGGAGGCGGAAGGAAAACACGAGACTATAGAGGAATGCAAAACTGACAAACAGGATCATCGGATAAAGGGCGCCGAACAATAGCGTGGATTATGAGAAGATGAGAGGCAGCGGGCGAGGAAGAGGAAAGCGGGGAGGAAGAGGGTGGATGGGAAGGGAGGTGAGGAGGCACACCTGAGTGTTCAGAGGCCTCTGTCCCTGGTAGGAGCGGGTCCTGAATTATTCATGGCGCTCGCCACGCTGCGCTGGCGGCGGCGGCGGCGGCGCACTGCTCACTGCAGAGAAGGAGAAAGCAAAAAGGTTTCTGACTGGAAAAGAATCTGCAAACAGCGGCGCTGTGTTCAGTGCTTTGAGTCCGCGTCTAATTGCAGCTTTTCAGTGAGACGGAGGCCGCGGTTTGACTGACGGATGCAGCCGGAATGAGGGAAACTAAAGCAGGAGTGTTATTTACTATCACCGTACTTTGTGGGATTCAAATCTCCCCGACGTCTTTTTGTCGCAGGAAATCCATTCGCCGTCCCAAATCGCGAAGACTCATGACATGAAGAACACCCAATAAGTGCTCCACTTCAAGTGCTTGGTCTCTTTTATCTGACGCTTCCTGTTATAGTTCAAGATATGAACATATTCTGCTGTATTTGATAGATTAGTTTTAAATGGCGCTCTCTCCATAGTGACATCACAGTCTGTCCTTGTATCTCTCTCCATCGTGACATCACTGTCTGTCCTTGTATCTCTCTCCATCGTGACATCACTGTCTGTCCTTGTATCTCTCTCCATCGTGACATCACTGTCTGTCCTTGTATCTCGCTCCATCGTGACATCACAGTCTGTCCTTGTATCTCTCTCCATGGGGCTGAAAACAGTGAAAGTCAGGCCGTGTCCAAAACCAAACCCTTTTTATCCAGATAGCTCAGTACTCCTTCGTTAAACAACAGTTGAATTTACAGTCAGCAGTAAATTGGCATTTTGGCCACTTAAAAGGAACCATAATTGCACTAAAAGGTTCAATGTTGCACAGCTGTTAACTTGATGTATTGTTGGAAGAAAGCTCCCATTTTGTTACATTACGAGGATTTTTGAGAGCGATTGGTTGTTCATGGATTTCCACAATAGCAGCAACGGGTTTCTACTCGATACTTAAAAGACAAAAAGGTAACGCGCTGACGTCTGCTTTGGTGACGTTGAAGGGTTTTGCAAATGAAGGAATGGAGGGAAGTTCCCCTTAACCGGAAACCTTTGACGAGGGAGCAGGACGTAGACACACTGTGGAATGGAGCGCATCTTTTTTCTGTCTTTGTGTTTCTCTCCGTGGTGAAACGGCCCAAACCGACCGCTACGAGGTATCTCGGTCATCTTTTCTGTTTTCTGTCATCTTTTCTGTGTGTGTTCTCATATGAAATGCAATGTGATGCATATCAATTCCTACATTTCACACTCCTCACCCCAGTACCACCTCACTAAATGCCCTGAAACATCACTGTGACTGCACCAATACCTCTACTACTGCCTTTGAAATCAACATGGTGTACCTTGAAGCGTCAACATGTACTCCGTTAGAGAATATGAGCATGTTTTGTAATGAGGACAGATAGAATAACTGCAGCTGAGGGCGGTTGTACCTTTTATTTCACAGACATTCATGAAACGAGGGACATTTTATCCTGAATGTCCGTTAATTACATTGTATTTTCTTAGGTTTCCTTCGCGGACAAAGGCGCACGTTGTGGCTGTTTTGGAGACTTTTCCAAGTGAAAGAAACACCAGAATGTCTCCCTGTTAATACTGTATTACTATTTCAGTCATTTCTTCATGAAAAATAATCAACTTTGGGCTGTATTTCAGGACTCCGCGTGTGTAAATTCCTAAAACTCACTTCTTTATAAGTGTAAATTAGGACTTATCTCATAAAAGAGGTGTGTGAAATGGAGAGGAAGAGATGGAGACTGAAGCAGAACATTATTTCTCATCTATTATGCCTCCTCAGCGATTATCCAGACGGAGATATGAACTCGCCAGTGGGAGGAATCACAGAGTGCATGCTGTGCATTTCAGTAAAGAGGGTCCATTTTTTTCCTTCCTTTTTATTTTGATGAATCTCCAATAGACATCTACATGTCTGCGAGGACCTGTGTCTAAGAATATTCTAGTAGGGGGAAACATATTTCTTCTTTCTTACGGGGGATTTTCGTCATCAAAGTGTCGGGAAATTGAGTTTAAACAGCGTCTGCCGGGCTCCTCTGACAGGCCTGCTGATTCCCACCTGGGGATAATTCAAACTCCCACCACGTCCAGGACTCCACCCCCCCCCTCCCATGTTGCCAGACCAGTGCCAGAATTTTAATATGTTTTACCCAGTTGGGAGGGGGAGGAGGGAGAGATTACACGAAGGAGGCTTGAAAACTGTCCTCAGCTACTTTGGGATTTCAAGGGGTCTTGATCTCCATTTGCTCATCAAAACCAGAGGGATCAGAAGACGGTGCGGGGGGGGGGGGGGGGCAAAAAAAAAAAGTATTTGTAGAAGAAGATCACATGTGCAGATAGACGTCTTTTTCTTCCTCCATCTCTTTCTTCCTCCTCTATCGCTGGCGTCTCTTATCTTTGAAAGCATCCAGGGGGGTGATCTCATTTAATATATGTAATGACTGGATGAAAAGCGAAGGGTCAGCCTTGCTCGTTGTGTTTTGAATCAAACGCTTTCAATCTCCTCTTATCATCGCTGCTTAATATCCTTTAGTGCGTTGCTGTTGTCGTGCACGGACTCCGACAATGGAGGCACGTAACGCTGCTGCAATGCCTTCGCACTGAGCCTGTTGTTGTAGCAATGAAGAGCAGCGTTGATAAAAGATGAGGTCTTACTTTTATTTACCTTCACTGTATTTGGTGAAGCATGGGTGTTTTACTCGTTGCTGTTTATTTCAGGATTTCATTCAGAGACCAGCTTTTTAAACGGTTTGTTTCTTGCCTCCGGGGTTGCTGTATTTACCCTTTTTCCCTAAAAAAAAACAAAAAAAAAACACGCCCGCTGCCACTGTAAAATACTTGACGTTATTTACCAAATATACAGTATGCATAAGCATGTGGTGTTTTTGCTGAGTTTTAATGAGCTCGGCTTCCAGAGAGAGGAAGTAAATGTACCCTTCGGGCGGCTGTTTAAGAATGTAAACAAGAACAAAATGTGGGAAAGTTTCAGTGTTTAAATGAACCATTACAGTGTGACTCCATTAAGTTGCGTTTACCAAGTGAATGAAGTTCTTTCTGACTCAACGATATGAAGTTTTTCCATATTGAATGATTGTGTACACGTCCCATGCTTGGAGATCGCCTCAGTGTTTCAATGGACACAATCAAACGTCAAATTCAAACATTCGCACAGACCTCCGACACCGAAATATGGCTCACATGACGAGCACGATCGGATGCGTTGGCGTCTGTGACACAGTGCATTGTTCATTTTGAACCACACATTCTGTTGCAGTGGATGTTGAAGTCTAATCAGCCTTTTCTCTGTGTTCGTATGCGCTGTGTGCGCCAGCGGATCAGTTTGTAAAGCCCAAGTCAAGTACCAACCACTGAAAAAGATTAAAAGAGATTAGGGCGGCCGATCGACTCTGGAGTTTAATTTAATGAGTCAGATGTGGTCTGTCTGTGGATGTTGAACCTGATAATTGTGTTGCAACATATTTCCTCTAAGCATCAGGCGCGTGTGATATTAAGTCACATTTATTCCACTCGCGGCGGTCTTGCCATATAGATGAATATGTTTCTCATCAAAAATGCAGGTGTCAGAAGAAGAAGAAGAAGAAGAAATGTCAGCTGTTATAGACGCAGCCAGCGAGTCATGTGCTGCACGTTGGCAGGAAATACATGGAGGGAAAACGGTGAAGAGTCTTGGCTTGCACACGAGCGCCGCACTGACTCATCTTTGATGTCGGTGGCAAAAAATAGAACACACATTGAGAAAACATGAGCCAAACTTCACATCTCTTTCAATCTTTGTCATCTCTCCGTATGTATGCCTTCCTGCGACTGCTTTGGCTTCCTGGTTGCGTGGAGTGGGGTTGAACCGAGGGTCACATGCACAGCTGAGCCACCGCGACGCTGCGTTGTGAACAAATCTGTGCTCACGTTGTCAGGAGGAGCGCGTGTAGCATACACGGCACTCGAGCTAACAGCTAGCGTATGGCTGTTCAATTCAGTTACATTATGACGGATTCCTGATTTTTCTTTTGTAAATGATGCGTTCGAATGTAATCTCATGAAATGTAGTAATGCATTTCACATTATCTCATTAAAACTGCTAATGCCAAGATTGTCTTTTATCGAGAAAATTACAATGTTTTATTATCTTATGATGGGAATTATGTGTTTTTTTTTATATAGAAATAACCGCTATTGATGACTTAAACAACATTTTGTATAGAGAGAACATGAACTCACTGTTACTGTGTCTTTGTTCCTCACAGGACGGCATGGGCAACCTGAGAATAACAGAGAAGGGCCTGAAACTGGAAGGAGCCTCTGAGTTCCTCCAACCCCTCTATGCCAAAGAAATCCATTCCAAACCAGTAAGTCACTCAGAGAAAGACACACCTTTATATTTATATATACATGTGAATGTTATATTAGATAGACACATAATAATTCTGATTTGTGTTTGGTTCCTTTTGCAAAGACCAAGCTAGCCATGCTTAGCTGGCACCTTTGGGAGTAAACAGCACAACCTATATGTCAGGAAGAGAGACACCGAGCTCTCAGTTTGAACTACATTAGTCAGTCTTTAACTAATTAAAGCAGTCAATCCAGTAGTGGCACATTGGTGTCATCCAGCATGTCCCAAATAAATGCATAACTGCCTTTTTGTTGTCTCAATGTAAGTGGTAACACTGGCACAATGCCAACACAGAGTTTGAGGATAGAACTTGCGATGGTGTGAAGAGATGAGTGTCTAATGACCGTGAGTGTGACGGTGTGAATTTAAGGCCCGGAGCCGCACTTCAAAGACAGTTGGGAAAAAAAAGAAGCATGAAAGACAATCCTGTTGGGACTGACACTGGAAGCATCGAACTACAAGCGGTCCCACGCCGCCTGCATTTACAACCCGTATTGATTTTATTAAGTGTCTAAATGTTGCTCTAACGAAGCTTAAATTGCGTTAGCGGAGGATTTAAACCCCCCCTCCTAGCGCAGAGATTGTGGAAGGATAGGCACTACACTAGATGTTCTCCCAAAGGTAGCTGAAAAGTCATCGACCCGTTTTTCTGCTTCATATTGGAGTCGGGTTACGGTGTCAGCAGACTAAGCCGAGTAGCCCAAATGTACTCTATCCCCTCGTCAGATAGAAGATGTGGTCCGTCTAGTGTGCTGTTGGTCTGCCACGTAGACTGTAAGGAAAGGACGATGTCGCAGTGACATCTTTTTTTGGACTGCGATTTTTGACGCAAAATAGTTATTTGGCCATTTGCCGTCTTGTGAATTTTGGAACCGGTAGTGACACAAGCAGTTGGAGACGAAGGCATTTTTCATCCCACCAAATGGAAAATAAGACAAGGTGTGGATGAGGATGTGAGGATGAAAACACGGACAACTTCCAGACTCGACAGCGTCGTGGTAGCAGCCTGTAAATCACAAGATGGCGTAACCTGCTATGTTATTTATTTGTCTTTAAATGAGTAAATACTTGACTTTACTGATAAGAAATTCAGAATCCTGCTGGGTGGAGGTTGACTTGAAACCAGCGTTTGGGACAATAAACTATTAAGGTAATAAATCAAGTGAGAGCTTGCATCATTTTCTCAGAGTCTATACAACCAGACTTCTCTTTGCAACCAGAGGAGTCGCCCCTTAATGGCCATTAGGGAGAAGGCAAGTA
Organism: Clinocottus analis; assembly: GCF_023055335.1. Taxonomy (NCBI): domain Eukaryota; kingdom Metazoa; phylum Chordata; class Actinopteri; order Perciformes; family Cottidae; genus Clinocottus; species Clinocottus analis. The sequence continues at coordinate 18,384,349 of NW_027176207.1, read as the reverse complement.
CAAGGCACTACCGCATTGGCTTCACTTTTAAGAACTGGAGGTTTCTGCCTGGTCTGCTATTGTGCCGTGAACCTCCAGAAGTAGGTAGTACTTCCGTGCTGAAGAGGCAATTGTAGTCAAATATTGTCCACGATGTTCTTTTGCCCCAAAAGGCCAAACTGAAATTCTGTGCCAAGAAGAGTCGTGTCAGCTTTTTGTACCTGATTCTGTTCAATCATGGCTTTGTGAAAGAGACAATTTTAGCAAGGACTTCATACCTCCAGTCGCATTTACAAGACAAAACATGTCACCTCGCATCAGGTCCCGTCAAGAGACATCATAATAAAACAAGACATGGTGTTTCATATCCATAACAAGGCAATGCCATTTAAAGTCAGGCCACGCCATGCCAATAAATGTCATGTCGTAGACGGATCCAAACCTTTTGTGCCTTGTCACCTCTGGACGGATCAAAAAAGACATGGCGAGATGTGCGTAGTGTCACCTGCCACGGTTCGGCGGCGTGTGGCGTTAAGCAGTCTAGTGACAAGAGGAGACGGGACGAAGTGATTCCAGACATGATGAGTTCTCTCGAGACCATTCAGATAGTAACTCCATGCATAACTCCATGTTTTGAGTCATTTCACGCCATAATAAAAGAAGACAATAAGGTAAGACGCGACAACATCCCAGTGGTGGTCTTTGTGGGCAAAGAAACATCATGCAACAACCCTGCAGCCTCCAGTGTGCCGCACAGAGCCACGACTTCAGCAACCATTTTCTTGCAGGATATCTTTAGCGTTTAGAGATCTAAATGCTCAGTCTGTCTGAGGTCCCTCTGGTATGTTCTGTTTACAAAATTAACATTCAGATGTGCTTCCCGCCGTCCTCATTGAAACTACAAGAGGAGTATCTGGGCCTGGCGATGTCAGAGCAATGGAGAGATGGGCCCCGATAAAGTGATATGCACTCTCTCCCTGTGTCTCTCCTACTTCTGGCAGTAATAACAGCCGTGTGCAAGTCGTGGACGGATGTCTTGATAATGCAAGAGAGCAGCGGGCTTTATCTCCGCCGTCCCGGACCTTACGCGAGCCGAGAGGGAGGATGAGCGATGGGGCACGATGCGGCGAAGGAAGCGAAAGCGAGCCGAGTGGAGATGGAGATGAAGATGGGGAATGAGAGGGAAGAAGAAGGGGCAGTAATGGAGACGGAAACCGGGGTGACAGATGGACGAGGACTGAATTAGAACGAGAGCGATGGGAAGCCAGCGAGCGTATCCTAAAAGGCAGCGACGCACAGGGAGCGGCCGAGTTCAACACCGACTCAAACAAGCACAACACGCTCGCAGAGTGATGTCATGGGTAACAAGGTTCTATGTTGAAACAAAGTCTTCACCAAAAGGCACAGGAAGTAGCTTTGAATGACTGCGTATTTATAGAGCATTCATTTAATACTTTTCTCTTCTTCCCTTAACCCTTGTGTGGTGTTCGGGTCTGTGGGACCCGCTTTCATTTTTCATTAAAGCAAAAATAATATGATTCATTATTTTTTTCAAACTCAGACTTATTGACATTGGCTCATTTTTTGTGAAGAACATATATATGAGACAAAATGTTTATCGACCGCCCCCCTCTTTTCCCCGACATTGCTGGAATCCAGCTGCCGTGCTCGGCGACCTGCTCACAGGTGTTGTAAATTAGGGTTTTACCATGAATATCGAAGTTAACAGAGGAGAGGACACATAAAGGGCCCGGTGGCCCTTTACTGAGGCTCAAGCAGAGGAAGTGAGAGGAATAGTAATACCAAGGAGGAGGAGATGGCCAAAAGCAATTGGTGAGTCCGGTAGAGGATGGGAAGAGAGATACAAAAAAAAAAAAAATGAAACCAAGGGAAACCCCTGCTGTGCATTGCAGTTGTTTCTCTGTTAATATGATGGCAGTCTTGTCTCAGTGTATTGGCCGATACCTCCTGCACTCTTTTTCCTATCTAGACCTTATTTTCCCCTCTATCTTTCTCTTAGTTTCACTTTTCTTTAGTTCAGAATTTCGGACATTGTGATAAAAACCTTTTACTCCCACGATTCAGAAAGGGACCATGACAATCTGGCCTCATAGATTAAATAACATAGCACATAATGATACGGATCAAACACATAACCTTACGTTTCTCTTATATATTATATATTGATATATTCACAAAACTAGCTAGTCAACCATTTGAAATATTTAGCTGCTAAAGAGACAGATGTTTTCACTTTTGTTAGTTTTAGTTGAGACCAAAAAAGCAAAAAAAAAATGGAATACTGTCCAGAAACATGACTTTAAATTGAAGTTTATGATGCACTATACCGGCTGTATGTGTAATTCCCTTTTCTGAAACAAACAAGTTATCGAGCAACTTTCACAAACTTTTTTTTTGTACAAACTGAGGGAAATAAATGAAAAGATCGTCTGGTGTCCCCATTTGTACTCCCTGAATGCTGAATTGTTGACAGATGTGTTTTTCATGTTCTCCATCTTTAGTCTGGAATTGATGTCGCCGCATACAGCCGCCGCTGCAGGTAATGAGAGCTAACGAGGGAGCGGTGACTCCTCAGCACACTGGGGCGCCGCTTTCAACCTAACGGCGGTGGCGGCGGCCGCCGCTGCCAGCAGACACTGAAAAGCATGAGACGAAAATAAAGTGAGATCTTTTGGTTGTGTATCCAAAGAGAGGTCCATCAGCCAAACTATAAAAAAAATGGGCCTCATGAATCTCTTCTGAGCCAATATGCCAATATTATTCATTTATCTCATCGCATTTTAGTGCAGCGATGTAAAGCTTGTACAATCTCATAATCTGCCATGCCTCGAAATAGACATGCAGTCCGTCACAGATTGCAGACCACGATTTCCTAACACCGGTTTTACGAGTATATTTTTTTGCGGATATTTTTGATGTTTCAGTGAAGTTAATTTGAAAAGACTTTCTCCAACGGCGTGCCGAGGGATCACTGTTCAATTGTTTGGACAGACTTCTCACAGAGTTTGTCTTGGCACCAGTGTAGTTGCATTACTTTTTTTTTATTATCTCTCTCTCTTTAAAGTCCAGTGTGTCAGTAAAAGTGCCTCACTGTAGATTTAAGCAAGTTTTAGTTGGATCGCCTCACAGTCTGGGCTCTGTGTGTTTGTGCACTGGTGTGAGACGAAGTCTTTTTGAATAAATGTAGGTGCACCGTTAGATAAGAGACTGGAACTGTTCATACTTTGGAATATTTGGGTTTTGTGATTGAGAGTAATTTATGGAAGCCCATTTCCGCCACAAAAAAAAAAATAGGACCAAAAAATAAATATAATTAGGACAAAAAAAAGGATAGACTTTTCTTTTTTATCGTTGAGGAAAATAAAAAAAAAATTAACTTTTTTTTTTCAAACTTTTTTTTTTTTTTTGTGGACCAAAAAAATTGTCAGCGAAAAAAAAAAAGAAAAAAATGTTAATTTTTTTTTTGTCCTAATTTTTTTTTGTGTTGCGGAAATGGCTTTCCATATTCACCTTAACTTTCCCGAAAATGTTATATTTTTAAAATCCGTACAGGGGTTGATTTTCCTTTACGTCTTGACAACGACAAAAATAAAACACTAAATTTGGGTCATGATATTTCAGAAAATTGTGGTTAGGTCCCTTTTTTTAAATTTTTGTTTTTCGATAAATCAGAAATAAACCAAAATAACTGTGGCACATAAGCATTTTAATATAACACACACCTCAACCTTGAAACACAAGTGTGGACTACGTTCTATTATTCAACTCATTCAGGTCCCGACACATTGCTGTTGTCATATTTTCTTACTTTCATGACGTACATTTCGTGTATTTACTGTGAGAACTTCAATAACTTTGGCAAGAGCCACAATGTTATCGGTATTATACACACAAGGCATATCCCCTTCTCGGCTGCGAGCGCAGCACAATGGTCAGGCCGTTATCTCTAATTAAGAAGTTGACTGAGGCATGAAGATTAGGCGGGCGCAGAAAGAGCAGAGTGTCCGACGTGATCGGCATTACAGATCGGTGCAGAGCACTCTGGGAAATGGAAGTTATCAAACTGAGCCGGCGGCTGGAGTCTCTGCGCCTCGGTCGGTGATGCTGTCTGTGTTTGTGTGTTTGAGGGTTTTAGTTGTACATTCCTATGTGTGTGTATGTGCTCCTGTACTTTTTTTTGTAAGCCCCACCCCCTACATGATCACACATATATTTCTGCATATTTTATTAATAATAATAAAGCTGTATGGACACGACACCAAATCGATGATACTTCCTTAATTACAAAGAAAAGTTAAAACACTAGCTTGAAAATATTTAACCCACATACTTATGTCTTTGCCTCCAGGCTTTTCCAAAATCCATTAAGCACATCCACTCTTTTTTCACGTAGAAAAAGCGTAAACACGTTTTTCTGCATATGTTGAAGTATTATTGAATTTCAACAATTCGAGAACTTTTCTTATACTTCAAAATGCGTGTCAAAAAATGGAATTGAAAACGGGGCTAATGAGGGTCTTTACAAGTAGCCTCTTGTACAGATAAGGAGCGGCTGTGGCCCATTTGTAGAGTGGTTGTCCTGCGAATAAAGCTCATAAGTGTATTAAACAAAAGTAGAAACCCATTCAGTTGGTTGTGTCCAATTCAAACGAGTCTTTTCTCTTCAAAAGTTTTTTATTTTGTATCATGTAACTTTTTTTTCTTCTTTTCAATCAACACTTAAAATAATGCAGGCACATGCAAATGACACGGTAGTACAACATTTAAACCATACTGTGGTGTTCCTGAAAAAACAACAACTGCAAATTGCAGCACAAACCTAATAAATCAACATGTCCATCTTTTCCTCAGGGCCGCCCGCTGTTCCTGCAGTCGTCCAGAAACATATCGGTCAATATTGTGAACAGCAACAACCAGCTGCTCACACAACTAGTAACAGGTAAGACTCCCAACAGCATGATTTCATGTAGTGTAAAGATGGTTTCCTTTTTGATCTCAAACACGTTTTCATTTTTCCAAAAACCTGACTATAGTTGTGAATATTAAGAATTCAAACAATTCCTCCCCTGATCTGTGCCAGCAGAGGCCTCAGGTGCACCACCATAGCTCCGTGACTCTTCTTTACATCCCACCCATTCTCAGCCTGTCACTCTCTGATGGAGCCTTCTGTGAATGGAAAACCACATTTGTGTAAACATGCACAAAGAAGTGTCTCTCGCATTTATATAAAAAAAAAAAAAAGTGTGCTGACATTGGCCTTCTGGAGGTCTGAAGAGCGGGGAGGAGAAAGTCCTCTCGGATGTTTCTCTTGGAGGAACGAGCGCCGTCTTCCCATCCCAGATGGAGAGTGACAGAATCAATTGCTCGGGTGTCAATCAGTCACGCCCCTCCCCCTCTGGCGCCGGAGTGTTTTCCTGCCGCCACATGAGACGAAGCAATTTGAGATGGAACAACAAGTTGTCTGCTTTACTCGTTTTTTGTCGTGACGCCGGTTACAGTTTTGGCAGCTAGGAACTACAACAAGCGCCGAGTACTTTCCTTTCAAGTTTCCTGCAGACATTCTGGTGAAACGTCGTCGTGCAAATCTCCTTCACCGGCAGGAAATAGTTTGCTTACTCACTTTATATCAGCAGCAATGAACAATTATCTTATGTTATCTTATCTCATCTGATCTTATAACAGTTCATTCAGGCGACAACTCCGGTGTAAATGTGCGGGTGCTCTTTGGCCGTAATCACCCTTTTAACTCTCTTGCACCTGCCACCGCCACATGGCGGTATGGCAATATTTTCCTTTTTAAAATATTTATATCTTCGCGATAATACATCGCAAAAATATGGTTCGACGTATAGCGAAAAGAGGAGACTTCCTGCTTCCGGTCTGCCTTCACCCTGCACCATTTTACCTCATTCAGTGTGTCACATGACGCTGTGGCAAAAAGTGCCCGTTACACGAAATCCTCCTTTGTGATTGGTTGAATCCTGTGTCCCTCAATGTTTTTTGAAAATTTGAAATAAACTAACCAATGAACGCTCAGGGAATCTCAACAGACTCACACCTGACATAAACAAGCAACAGTTTGAGAGAAGTTCAACAACAAGGAAGCACTTTTTTTTGAGAGCAGCGTTGGGTTGTTTAATATTCAGCAGTGTCATGAATGACGTCATGAATGACGGCAACATTCATAAACAGCATGATGGGAGTGTTTTTGCTTCAGTCAGCAAGTCCCGCAGGACACCTTGTGAACGTCTTCCACCTGGATGCATTTTAAACGTTCCAATACAGAGTTAATTCAGTAAGAAATCCGTCGCGGCTGCAGTCGCTCCTCTTTGATGTCTCTCCTCTCTTTCTGTCTCTTTGGTGCAGGATCCAGTGGATTTAAAGCACGAGGCAAGATGTTTGAAGTCAAATCCACCGCCGGGAAGCTCCTCTTCTCCGCCGACGAGCAGGAGGTGGTGGTGGGCGCCGAGAGGCTCCGGGTGATGGGTGAGTGGCCCGCCGATGTGTACTGAGACTGAGTGCTTTTAGTCGTGATGTGACAGAAAATGTGGATGTAAAGCGAACGCTGACGGGTTTTATTTATTGAATTTGTTTTACCGGCAATATTTGTTTTCTCCCTGATAAGATATTTGCTGCTGCGACTTTGCTTCTTGTTGGTTTGATATTGACTTGAAGAAGTTCAAGCTGCTGCTGTTGACACTTTTTGGAAAAGTGGGAAAGTTTTCAAGGATATGAAAGGGGCATTGTATTCCCTGGTGGAAATATAATGGATCCTATTTGTTCATTAAAGCGGGAAGCTGTCACTTCACCTACTCAAACTGGCAATGTAGCCTACATACCACACACAGACACACAGACACACACACATACACTTTTGGAGTCACATTGACCTGCATAAAGTAGAATAATCTAATGCATCCTAACCAGTCAGTCGTGAGGAAAGCAGGGTTCAGATCTTCACAGGCAGGACTCACGTAGGAGCAACCTATGGAGGTAGATTTGTGTATTCTTTACCCGAGCAAATTTCTTGTTTGTAAGTAAATAATATTAAAAATCTTTGCTCTCAATTAAAAAAAAAATGCTCCAAAAATTAAAAAAATGCTCTCAATTCAAAAATCTTTGCTCTTAAAAAAAAAAAGAATAACCTCAAAAAAAAAACCTGCGCTCTCAAAAAAAAAACCTGTGCTCTTAATCCCAAGAGTTAAAGTTGAGTTGTGGACGTAGTGGGCGGGGCATGCGCTGCTGAGTGAGGCAGGAGTTTCTATTGGTGGGCTCGACTGGGCTCTCGGCTCACTCACACACTAACAGGAGGTTAAGTGAGGAGGACACGGAGGTAAGAAGACATTTTATTGCTCTGTTGTCAACATTATTGTCAACTTTCCGCAGGGAAAGTTCTCTTTTTTTCTTGTCCGTGTGACAAGACCGGTGCACGAACGAAAATAAGACGAGTAAGGACGGTTGGGAGAGACAAATTGACTGAAGTTAGTGAATATACAGTTTTTACCGCACAACATCTATGCTGTTTATGTCTAATGTAACACCTGTACATTACAACGGCCTCTAAACGTCACCCATGGCGTCAGCGAGGTTTTAAGAGGTCAACACTGCATCGGTCATCAATAAAAAGATGTTTCCGTTCTTCAAATTCATTTCATTTCGACACGGGAGGAGACGCAGGGACACTCGAGGGAGAGACGCAGTCACGGCCGCGACATTTATAGTAGCTAAATAAATTTACCGAGTGAATATTTGCTGGAATCCGGCCAGTCGAAGGAGTGTAAATAAAATGGTGAGGCAGGCGAGCCTGGAAAAGTTACTCCGAGAAGAATAAGAAGGCAATAATTATATCATGGAAAGCATTAGCCACCCAAATATATTTCCATGCTTCTCCGCCTAATGCAGACAGATGGGCTTCCAAACATGACACCCACCATTAAAGGCTACTTTTCCAAATTTAAAACTCTCTGTATTAATTAGGTTTAAAGAAAAGCGGCCGACCACGCTGCGCAAAGACAGATTTAATCTTCGCCTGTTTCCTATATTTTGTGCACTCACTCATACGGCGGGATAATTGGGAGATAACTAAAATAACTTGCAGAGAGCATAATTGAGATATAAAAATTGGAGAACACGCTGGGTGTTGAGCCCGGCCAACACACACACACACACGTACATCTTTCGTTGTGATGTCTTTGATTCATCATTTTTTCATGTTTTTAATTTAATACATCCTTTCCCTTAATCCCCGCTCTTAATTTCTTTAATTTCTTCCGTCCCTCTTAAGAAACACTCTTCTCTTACCCGTTTCCTCTTTTAATATCGTTCACCGTTAGGCTTCCATCTGCCGTCATTCACCGTCACTCATCCATCCGCCCGCCCCTCCATCACTCCATCCATTCAATCTAATAGACAAACAGATATTTAAAGTGTCTCCTTCTTGACTTGGCCGCACATTTCCACTTAAGAGCTCCCATGGGTGCACTCTCTCACTCACTCCTGCTAACTTTCTTTCTCTCTCTCTCTCTCAGAGCGCTCTCTGTGAGCAATTACTCTTCATCCTCATCTCCATTCATTTACATCCTTTCTAGCCTCACCGAGTCAGAGTTCATTACTGTCACCCACCTCAGCAAAGTGCTCCTCTTAACAGAGGGAGACACAGATGGAGGGCGTGTAGGGACGAGTAAAGACGGGTCGTGTTGTGCTATGTTTGTTTGTTCGTTGTGTTTTTTTTTTTTAACCGAAGGAAGTCGTTTTTGACGCATTGTTTTATTTCAAAGTCAAATCTACTGGAACATTCACCCGTCGCTGCCTCTTTTTTTTTTTTTTTTTAGGTATTAAGCTTTAGCTTCCATAACGCCCCGACATCAATAAACACAACAGGCGTATGTTTACCCAACCCGCTGCTGTGATCGCTGTTGTGTGATGTTCACGCAGGCGCCTCTTTGATTTCCAACTTGAAACCGGAAAAGCACAAAAAAAAAGAAGTGTTTTAGAAGTGTTTTTTGAGGGGCTTCAGTAAGTTTGAGCAAACAAAGAGAGGCAGAAGTCAACTTTAAAGAGCCTCGATGCATATCGTCATATTGGAGCAGCAAGAGAGATTCCTGATGTAATTGAAGTGCCGTCTCTGCATCACTAACACAGTGGTTCTCAAACTGTGGGGCGCGGAGGTAGTACAGGTGGGGCGCGGGAAGAGATGCAGATTTTTGATTATTTAAAAAAATAAATAAGAATCCTTTATTAATCCCACAGTGGGGGAATTATTCTCTGCATTTTACCATCCTTAGGAGTTTTGTGCCCCTGGGTCTTGCTCAAGGACACTTCAACATGAAACTATGGGGAGAAAACTGGGATCCAACCGGCTTCCTTGGTAATCTATTAATTAACAAAACGGACGAAGGAGTCTCAAAAAGTTGGATCATTTTGTTGCCATGTTGTTTGGGCGGTGGAGGCCCGGACATTTAGCTTCCCTCAAAGTGGGGCGTGACAGAAAAAGATTGAGAACCACTGCACTAACTTGCCAAATGTCCTCTTTTCACGGCCATTTTTCACAGTAGTCTGATTAAAAACAATGTCCTCTCCCACAATCTGCAGGGAGCAGAATGACTCTACCTCTGATTGGCTTGTACACTTTCTCAATAAGTTCTCAATCCCAGCCAGTCGAATACAGACGCTAAGGTCAGCCTGCAGGTCGCCCTCTAGTGGCTGTTTTGGACGTGGCAGAGACGGCAGAGTGTGTTTGCAAAATAAACTTCCGTCTTCGCTAGTTTTTAGCATCAAAACCACTAAGATAAGTTGAGGAAAAGAGCGAGCGACGGCTTGTCAAGTTAATTGTCTCAAATGACGACTTCAAGCCGATTACCTGCGTACATCGCTGCTTGTTTTTTAGCTTGAACGGCGACGCCTTACTGGTTCTTGCACGAGGCCTAAGCTAATTGAAGTTTATCTTCATTTTATCGTAAAATATAGCCGTTGTGAGAAACATAACTAGCAGAGCTTTGCACTTTATCTACAGTGAGACTGGATTTTAAACCGACTGCAGATTTGGCTTTCTTCTCTTTAATTAATATAATCCAAGAGCCAATCATACAAATCTGGCGGAGACCGAACGAGGAAAAAAGAAAAAAGCACAAAACAAAACAACGCCATTGAATTCGGTCTTTTCACGGCACTTCACTCGGTGGCTGTGACGATAAAAATAAAAAGCCGTCGGGAGCAGGTGTAGGGAGAGAGTCGAAGCAGAGACGCAGAGGGGGAGGGGCAGGGGAAGCAGAGAGCGCCAATGATTTGCCAATTACTCCATTTATCTCCACAGCCGTTTGATGAGGCCGCTCGAGGCTGCGCGGCTAATCAAACACACTGGCAAAGCGCCGCCTCAGCAGAAAAGAGACGTCCCTTTGAGTTCCCAACAGGTGACTCGTGCGACGCGCCCGAGTGTGCACTCGTGCCTCTGATTGTTGCGTTATGATGTGTCTTTTGTGTCTGGGTGAGACTCGTCTCAAGTCTTGCTGAGAGCTGCAGGTCCTCATTTGAAGATTTGCAATATGCTGCGAAGATCCCTGAGTCTCCAAAACAATACTTTTTAAAAATATATTACACTCCTCAAATTTGCCCGGGTTTAATTTTTCCCTTACAATAATTATTTAGACAAACAAGCGTAGCACTTTATAATAACTACACGGTATTTTTGCATGAGTGAAGCGTGAGTGAACACTTAATTCATCATGCATAAAGCATTGTTTCAACATTAGTAACTCAATAGTATGCAATTCATAAACACTAGTGTGTAGTTATTATAATAAAGTTTTACCGTTACAAGTATTGGCAAAAGTTAAATAAAGTCTGTAAATGAGCAAATCATAAATACATTTTTTATTAAAATATATAGCAAATCAAAGCTTTTAGTGTCAGCTGTAAGTTCGACACGTTTCTCTAGTGGGGACATTATTTGGTCAGTACTCAACATGATTGCGTTTGGTCGTCTCACCACACGGACACGGCACATTGCTTTTACGGTCGCTCAATGTATTTTGGAAAAGGTTTGATGAAGACGCGTGTTTAAAATGCTGTGCTGCATGTGCACATCGGCGGTGGACATTTATCTGTGCGTGTGATCCCGGCTTGTCCGTCACGCGCGAGTAAGCTAGCGGCTGTAAATGGGCAGATAAGACCCGCGGACGAGCTGCTATCTGTTGTCTCGTCCCGTCCACGTATGAAGGCACTGCGGAGGCTTATAAAGCTGCCACGTGTCATTACCAAGTCCGTCCTCCCACGCCAATAAAATGCATAATTACAACCCTGCATATAACTTTAACTGGCCCGACTGAGGTCATTGGAAATCCATGATACTGCTATCATTGGCTTCATTATGGCCTCTACAGCCATTTACAATCCAAATCAGACACGCTGACGGGCAGACAGACAGTAAATGAGAACACAAAGGGGGGAAGAGTATGATGGGCTGGGTCAAATCACAGTTAAAATACTTTTTTATGGTTTGTTTTAACCCCACTTAGGCAGCAGATCAGTTTGTTTCATGGGGCGATGTAACGCAGATGATTATGTGTTGTCAGATTGCTATTTTTCAATAGCGCGTTAGCTAAAAAAAACTCTTGATTCGGTAAAGACCAGAAATCAACGACGACTCTTTGTTTCCAAATAATGGTTCCATGAATTTCTTTTTCAATAATGTCACATGTTAGTCATGAGATAAGCAGCGTACTGAGGTACGTATTCAGACATAATGAGGTCATAAAGTCCAGTTGATGCATTTTTCTGCATTATTGTGTATGGCCAGCAATAGCAGATTGTTGTATTTCAGTTCCAAATGTAATCAGTTATTTGTCTGTAAATTGTAACTCCTTGCGTCATGTGATCGTCAGTGTTCACAGCCTTCTCTATAACACAAAGCATGTCATTATAATGGAGAATACAACCCCATATCCTTCTTATTTTATTGTTTAATGTGTATCTTTCAAAGGTTCATCATGACCGAAGTAGAACGCAGTAAATCTTCACAGAAGACAAAAACCTACGAGTCATTACCTTTTGAACCAGCAATTTGTTTAAAAAAAGGGGGGGGGGGGGGTGGAATAACTCTTTTATGAACAATTTTATGAATCTGTCAAGTCTCATTGCAGCTGGTTTCGTACAGCAGAGGTTTGTAGGTCACTGGGTCAGCTCGTATGTCCTCTCCATTCACTGCCTGTTCAGGCCGCCTCGACTCAAACCCCAAAATAAGCTCTACTCACCCATGCGATGCGTTCATGCTGTTTCCCCCCCCCCCCCCCCCCCACACTGGAGCTCAGGGGGAAGCTGCCGCGCAGCCGACTGGACAGATAAATACAGCTTATAGCGAAGACCGGACAAGGCCAGAGGTGTTTAAACCTTCACGGGCCGAGAGCCCGCCGGGAGGAATACAGGAGTCACCTTGGAGCTCGGGATCAGACTCGTGTTAACAGAACGGCTTTGGAGAGAACCAGCAGGAGGGATGAGGTCGCTCACTGGTCTGTGTGGGATCCAGGGTCATTTTCATAAACTGAAACTGATCCTGAATAAACACTAAATCCTTTAGAAAAAAACTAATCTGAAACATTATTGCCTGGTTCAAATTCGAATGAGAGAAACAAAAACGAATGTACATTCATTTCCGTTTGAGTTTTCTCAAACGCATCGCTTCTGATAAAATGGGACATTAATAAGACATACGATAAATAAGACTAATAGGACACTAGTAAGGCGAGGCACGTTTAATTGTGTAGCGCATTTCAACAACAAGGCGATTCAAAGTGATTCACATAAAACCATTAAAGGCATCAACACATAATGCAGAGAAAAGAGGATTTTAAAACCAGCTGAGACGACATTAAAACAGTCAATGTAGCATGAAACATTATATCCATTCCTGCCCAGTTCCTCCAAATATGGATTTTCAATGCATGGATAGTTACATACTTCAATATTGACAATATGCCCTAACGAAATCGAAATAACAGCCGTAATCTAAAACTAATTATACACAAAACTAAATCTTTTTGAAAAACTGTACCTAAACTTCAGACACTATCTAAAAAAACGAAAATTAAATTATCTTAAAAAGTCAAAGCTAAAACTGATTGAAAATCCAACACATTCTCACCCCCATTGAAATAAACCTCCGTGTTCACTGGAAGTAAAAAAAAAAACAACCTTAGTTACTTCAACTTGCAGGACGAGCAAGTGACAAACAAGTCACATGACTAATGACATCATCCATGTGACAAAATATCAACGCACACCTTTAGTTTCATCTGACTTCCGCCCAAAGTTCATATTTTTGTCACCCATCCTCCGCTTAAGAGGCCCGGGTGCTTCAACGGGTGCTCTAAACTCATTATATTACACGTCCTCATGGCTCAATATTAATGTTTTCATAACCCATGAGAACAATATCTCCCGCCCCGAGGGCTTCGACACATAATCAAAATAAATGTGAATCATTCTGTAGTCCTATAGACGTGCATATGCAAATGATGCAGAAGCGTTCATAATGACCATAATGTTTCCTCCGAAACGTATTAGCCGCTGTAAACGACTGACTGATTGTGTAGGAATGTAATTCGAAGACACGGTTGAACTCACCCCGACAGTCTTTTCTCCGTCCGTCTGACAAGCTGAGGCATTGAGTGTAATTACAAACCTTTAGGTAAGAAACTAATTGGCGTGGAGTTAAAAAATGAATCCGGGGAGTCGTCAAAAGTTGAAGGTAAACGTGGTCACGGATCAGAAGCGCACCCTGAAATGCGTCCGTGAACTCATGTGAATCGCCTCCGTTTGGAAAGTTTGTGTCGTCGTGCTCGTACTTCATTCATTATCTCGCAACGCAAAACATGCAACCCGCTGCATTGCCTTCATCACAACAAAAAAAAAAGATACAAGAGCCTCACGACATGATGACATTACCTACTGATGTGTTTTTCTTAGAAGGGTGGGGGGGGGTTGCGCATCTTTTTGTTGTTCCTCCGTACGAGACGTGTTATCAGCAGCCGGTGTGCTTTGATGCACTCGCTGAGTAATTACCACTCCACATTATGGTCCTCGGCCTCTTTCATATTCTGTGAAGCCAAATCAAGGGATGGCTGGATGATTACAGAGAAGCTTTGTGAAAGAGAGGAAAACAAGGACGCAGCGCTGCGCTGCAGAGACTTTGGTCTTCGTCAATGATGGATCCACGGCCGGGTTTGGCCACGTGGACGACGCCACAACACATATTTAGCTATTTAGCAACACATCAGGAGATCAAAATCACTCCAGAAAGCTACACGAGAGGGAAAACATCAAAGAGTCGTGCTTTTACCGCAACAACGAGGCTTCAGATGTTTTGGGAAGTTTAATATGCCTTTTTTTTTTTTGCAACGCTTTCATAGTTGTCCATCAGTTGTCAGTTTATGCGCAATACGCAAGTCAGCTACACATGTAACCCCCAGAGGCTGCCAAAAATTATATTATGTAAAGGATGAATTCTATTTAATCATTGAAGAAAAATTCCTTAATATTAAATTTAACTCATAAATCTCTATAATCTCTAGAAAAAGTGGTTGAAAAGATGAAGGATGTAATTTTGTTGGTCTTGATCAGACTGGGAGGGTTTAAATGTCAAGTTGCATTGTGGGAGATTCAGGACCCAACGGTTTTGGAGTTCAACCCACGCCTTTGATTTTGAGTAGTGCCACAACCGAATAAATATCCTACGATTCAAAAAAACAACCTTTTTAATATTCCACTCTGTGTTTCTGCTGAACCTCTCTATCTCTCTCCCTCTCTCTCTCTCTCTCTCTCTCTCTCTCTCTCCAAAGTCAAGGACATGCGTGCCAAAAATCACATCAGCAGTTTAGCTAACATGCAGCGACATGTGGGACTGAGGCAACATCTGCATCTCCCACTCTGGTCCTTCAGAGACCGGGCTGAGGATGATCTGCTGAAAGCGGGATCAGAGTTTCCGACGGCAGATGGATGAGACGATGCCAAACTCGTAACTCTTTAACAGCCTCTTTGTATAATGCAGCGCTCCAAACTGCAAAAAAAGAGAGGCACAAACGTTGAATGTTCAAACTCAGGCGCTCAAACAGACTGGGAGAAAGAGAGCGGGTAAATGTGTGTTACAGTTGAAGGCAAAAAATAAATGTTTAAGTGGGGTGATTTTATAAACTGTTTCTAAAGTGCAGCGAGACCCTCGCTGAACTCTGGTGGATTTATCGCAAAGCCTCCTTTTTAAATGAACTTCCTGCTGAACTTCCTGCTTTATAGATCACTTTATTACTGCTGCAGAACGTTTGAATTGTTTGTTTAATCAAAAGTCACAAACTCAGAGTGTGTATTTAACATGGGATCGCAGGGACAGATTCATTTATAGTGGCGGTGTGGCAGCAAAAGAGGAAACAGTTCACCGTCGTAGCCAAAGGGTGCGTTGCATATCTGTTGCAAACCCCACAGGCAAAAAATATTGTTGTAAAAGCACTTAATGTTGCTTCCAAACCATGTCTCCTTTCAGATTGGTGGCAAGACAATAATCCAAAATACACATTCAGGCGAGTCTATAGATTCCTCCGAATCTCACCAAAAGTTAACATTAGATAATGTCTCATTTTCATATTCAAACATAAGATTTCAGAAACCTTGTAATACAAAACACAATTGTCTGCCCCAGCAGCAACGTCAATAGCAGCATGTACGACATGTAAGTTACACTAAAAAAGTCAATCTGTTAACATATTGTTTTGCTGTCTGTCATACCCACAGCAACCTCTTCGCTGTACTTTCTCACATTGAAAGGGAAATTCCAGTTTTCTGTTCATTCCACACTTTAATTCCTCCCCTTTTAAACTGGTAAGAAAAACCTGAGGCCAAAAATAAAAAGCTCTGGGGTCAAATGTGTGACCTGTGAGTGGAAATAACTTTGTTAGCTCAACTCATGAAGATCCACTGACTCCGAATATCAATTGATGGAGCCCAAAACCCAAATTGGTGCAATCATTGTGGTCATGACCTGCGAAAAGCTCAATCGAACAAGAACTCCTTGGGAGAGAAAAAACACACACAAAAACAAAAATTCTAAGGATACAGGTGGAAAAACATTGGGATACTTGTTTTTTTAAACTATCACCGAACTGAACAAAAGTCTCTCTCGCTCTGTCCCCCTACAGTTGATTCCCGGTATTGTCTTAACAGCAACTTTGATCTCAGCTTTCTTTCCATTCAGGCTCAGATTTATTCTCTGTCATTACGGAAACAGCCCTGACCTTCAACCGCTGTGAGTAAAACTCTCACGCAGCTTGAACCAGACTCTCATTAGCAGGCTCATGGCCGAGAAAGGGCCCGCGGGTCAGCCGCCCTCTGCACCCTCTCGCTCCCGGAGTTCTGATCCGCTCTTCCTCAACTGTTTTTGAGAGAGTCTCTGCTCATGTTTTAGGATGTTTCCCTCGGAGCCGCTCAGAAGGAGCTGGTATTATTCCGTCCCTGCCTTGGCCCTGTGGACCCTCAGTAGCCTGGAGCTAACCTTGCATCAGCCTTTTGGCTCCAGGGTTGCCACAGACGTTATGAGGGCCTCTGTTGAAATAGTTAGCCCTTGGGAGAGTGCCTTTTTCTCAGAGTTGACTGTGTAGACTTTTAATGCCCTTTTTATGTGCCAGACTGTTTTTCTGGGAAGACAGACGGGGAAGATGGGACAAAAACAGAGGGCGATAACATGCCACGAAGATCGCAGACCAATTTTGAACCCAGGAAGTTAAATCGAGCCCCCTGAGATAAGTGCTATTTTCGCCCTCTATTGAGCGTCCCAGGAGCAATCCCTCCTCGCTTGTGAGCTGCTCCCAACCGGTAGCTGAGCTACACGTGTGAAAAACGTTCAAACACTACGGAAAAAATACTTTTGAAGGATTTTCGCAATGTCACAAAGTTTACGCGAAACTCCTGGGATCACGTACGATGCGAAAATCCATCGTCTTGAGTAAGTCCAGTCGGCCAAAACAAGGACCAATCGGCGCCCTGTGAGGCGCTACGTGCTGCTAATGTTGGGTCTTATGCGAGACTACCTGCGTTAGCATTAGCTGCTGCATTGGCATCAGTTCTATCGGAAATATAGAGTCTTTCTTCCTTGGAAGAAGATCCAAGAACGATACTGAAGGCTTTTGCTATGCTCCGAACTGGCTTTGTCTGAAGTTGATTGACAGATTTTGGTTGCTTCATTAGTACCCGTAGGTAGACGGGTTTGCAGTAGAAAATGAGACATCCATGTCGACATACATGACAACAAACACAGACAACCAGACAAACATGATGAAAGTAGGTTTATCCGATCACCTGCCAGGTATTTCTTTTTTAAAACAGTTATCAGTGAATGTGTCTTGGATGGTTCTGTGTTACAAGCCATCTGGCAAAAATGTTTCAAATTATCTCGCCTCCGAACACGGCGTCCGAATGAACTGAAAGGAAATCTCATTTCAATCTGATTGTCAGGCCGTAGGATTGTCTCTGATTTCTCCGGTCATGAACACAATGATACCAAACCAGCCAATGATTGTACGTCGATACCTTTTTGTCGATACATTAAATAATGTCAAAAACAGGAAGCCGTAACCCCAAAATGTAGAAACTGAATACTACGAAAGGTTTCTTATGACTCGGGGATCCACAACAAGTGATACTACAAGTTTCAAAGTTTAGGGATGTAGTTTTAGAACGTTATGCAATAAAATACTTTCTTCTCCCGAGGCTGATCAAACAGACGACATTGTCTGGCTATCTATATATATATATGTATATATGAATGTGCAACACAAAATGAAACATATTGGGCCGTGGTAAACCTCAACAGTTCTGCACTTGAGAAAATATCTACCCTCACATGAAAGTACCGAGGTGATCTTCATCTTTATGTTCCATCAAACCTTTCCCAGGCTCGGCCATATATCCACCCCGAAGGCTTCAGTCTCAGACTTTTATTTCCAGCCCTCCTTGCCTCAGAGTGGACACCGTTAAGCCGTAATAAGACCATAAAAGACACCTCAGAGTTACTGCGTAGGGGGACGTCACGGCGGAGGATTTATTCAAGGCGAGACAGAGGCAGCCTACATTTCATGGTTTTATCTGGTGTGAATGGGAAGTGTGCTAGTGTGCGAGCGGCCATTGGATTCCTGTCAGCTGACCACGTTAAGGAGATGATGAAGAATCCATTAAACCTCAGTCACTGCAGCAACTACTGATCTGTGTTTGTGCGTGTGTGTGTGTGTGTGTGTGTGTTACAACCGTTCATCTCCACTGCATTGGCTTTCAAGCAGACTATTAAAATGAGGGGCGAACTGAGGAGACACTCAGTTTTGGAGATGTATGTTTGCGTGTTCAATGCACATCCCTTGATTGCCGTAGATGTGCGACGACTCCATCGATGCCGGAGCATGGGACGTTCCACAAAAAAAGCGCTCGTCCATGCAGGTTCATTCGCAGGTTTTTCAGCGTGCGCGTTGGCGTCGCTCACACCTGGGTGGCTTCAGGGTTCCAGGACGCCTCCCTCTTTTTTTGGCCGACGTAAATCCCGGCGGTCACGAAGCCAGATTAGATTGTAAAGCGTGACGGGAGGGAAGGCGCGCTCTCCTCCCCCCTCTGGCACCGAAACCCAGCGAAAGTGAGGCGAGTTTCGAGAGCGCCGGCGAAGTTTGTTTGCGGACATCGCGGCTGGCATTGTTTGTTTTCCCAAAGCACTTATATGTCAGGGAGAGAAAGGCGGCGTCCTATAGGCTGTCTCTACCCTCCCCCCCCCACCTCCCTCCCACCTTCAACACATAATGAGCCATCTGTGTACGAGAGAAGGGGAGTGCAGTTAGCGCTAATGTAGTCATAACATCTCGTATGGAAGCATAACCGACAGCCATGATGCCATTCTTTCAACACTGATGGCCGAGTTTACTCTGAGGTGACTTTCACTGTCATCTTTGGCCTGGGCATGTGGTAAAGAGGAAGAAAAAGGGGGGAGGTGGGAAGATAACGGGTACACTACGGTGTGTTTCTTCTTGGGTCACCCGCACTGTACTGTACATTGTTCACGGTGTAGTTTTGGGATGTTGTTGAATCACAAAGTATCGCCTCATGTCATGAGATATTTCTGTTTTTCCGTCTTGAACAATGGAAGCAGGAGATGAACGAACACATTGGTATAGAGACATGTGATTGTAGCACAAACGCCCACTTGGACTGAACTCAACTGGTCAAAGAGTCGAAAGAAAAAACATTATTTTTGGCCCCAAATCGAGAATGTATGCGCCAATTCTGATGAGACAAATGTCTCATGAGGAAGTGAAGACCTTTTTAAAAAGACGATGTGAACTTAAACTTGACAGGTTTACGGAGGCGCACAACCACGCGTCGAGGACGCCTTTTTTTTACACGTGAAACATCCAACCAGGTTTGCTAGCATCTCTTAGAAGATGTTCGTTTCTACTCTGGAAGATCAAATCACATCAAGTGACTACGAATTGGATCCCGACCCCCGAGGTTAAGAAGCTGTGATGGAGGTCCTCTCGTTCCCTTTCCTTCACCGCCGCTTGTCTCTCTTTGACGTGAACAGCTGCGGAGAAGCTGATTATAATGCGCACACAGGAAGGCAAACACGAACAAGACAAACACGAGTCGCCCCACCTACACATCGTGTTCTAATTGTTAGGGGTTTTTTTTTTCTCTGTTGTGTAACTACTCTGCCGCTTGTCATTTGCCCAAGCGCTGCCCTCATTTGTGTCTGCCATATGGCTCGCTCATTATCATTTTAACAGGCGCTGATTGAATGGGAGGGATACACAGGGAGGATTTTTACAATAAGCAAATGGTGGAAAATTTGGTTTGGTTGTGTCCATTTGTGTAGTTGAGCTGGATCAATATAGTTATTGGTTAATTTATATGTTTACAATTAGCATTAAGAAGGAAAATAAACACCTTTATGAGTCCTGGGGTTTATCCTTTACACTACGTGCAGAGATTCAAGAGTGAAACCAAACCCCGAGAACAACGCAAATTATTACAAAAGCTACAGCTGTAAAATGATGAAGACATTTACCTTCAATCAGAAACACATCAAAGTGACTTTTATCATACATAAAAGGCCGTGGCATGAAGAAATAATGAAAGAAAAAGGGCAGCTCTTTTTGGTACTGTCAGGGATGTGAGAAAAAGCCAGCAAAGGCAATCACCGGCAATAATAAAAAGTAATTAATTCCCTGAAAAGTCAAGGCGCGGAGCTTCATTATCCTACGTTAAAAAGCCTTATTAGCACGGCTCGATGATTTTAAAACGAGACCAGCGGCAAATAATTACCACGATGAAGGCCACAAGCCTCACGTGTTGGTCTCACACTGAGGTTGAGCGATATTTGTTTGGCCTGTTATTAAAATGATTGCACACACAGACAAGTGAATGATCACACACACACACACACACACACACACACACATATGCTCGATACTCAAACTAAATGAACCTCCACGAAAGAATTTGACATTTTTAAAAGGCCTCAAAACAGTCGAGCAGTCAACGTAGCATAGCATCTCACATGTTTTTAAACACTATCCTAATTTAGAACGACGCCACATTGGACTGAAATGTCGTTCTCATGGTTTGAGAAGGGCGGATGTTCATCGCCCGTTAGCGCCCACTACATCTTGGTAAATGTGTCCTGTGGCTGGTTTTTTTTTCCCGCTCCGTTCAGATCCTCCTCCGGCTCCCTTTGACCTGCCGTAATGAGATGGAGGAGAGAGCGAAATATATCTTGTGATAATGTGCAAACCTCACTGTCCCGTTGTGAGACTGGAGCCCGCGGGCCCCACCGTCCAGCCCCCCTGACCCTCATCAGCACCCCGGCCGACACGCACCTTCATCCTCCTCCTCTTTATCATCCTCCCTGGGTTTAATCACCTGAGTCGTTAAGAAGAAATAACGAGAGAGAAAGAAAAAGAAAAGGAGGGATCACGGTGAGATAGGAACAAATGGAAAGAGAGAGAGAGAGAGAGAGAGAGAAAGAGAGAGAGGTGGTGGGGGGAGATGTTCTAGAGAGCTTCCTGAGAAGGTGGAAGGAAGGAGATAGTGAAAGAGATGAGGAAAGGAATGAAACATTAACCCGTTAAAAACTGGAACCAATTATGTCTCCAGACCTCCTTTCACCTGTGTTTGAGTCGTCATAGGAACCCCAAATTGATTCCAATACTTGTGTTTATTGTATGTGTTTGTTCAGCAAAAATTCAGCAAATGTATATGCAAAAAAAAATCACTTTTAAAAGAAATTTTAATACTATGAACATCCAGCATCATATGAGCCAGATTGTACAAAAATGCCTCCTGGAGCGCTCAATAAGGCACCTTTTTGGAAAGATAAGGACTTAAAGAATTGAAATCTGCAACAAAAATCACAATAAAACAAAGCCTTGGTCTGTTACAAAGGAGTTTCAGTAAAAAAAAAAAACTTGTTCGGTTTAAAAAGGGAAAAATTACATATTTTATGCCAAAAGACTGTCTGAATGAGGCATGCTGGGACTTAAAATTCTCATGGGACGATTTTCGAGCACGTTTTCCAAAAGGTTGAAGATGAAGGAGGACAAAGGACAGAGGGTTTCGCATATTGCACAGATTGTATAGCACCATGAGGCAAATTAGTTAAAGAAAGGTGTCAGTGAGGGGAGAACACTGTGTGATCAATAAGGCCTGAAGCTGCTTACTTCCAGTGGCTCTTGTGTCTTCCAGCGGGTTCAGATTTATGTCATTTTCTTGGTAAATGCGTGGAGATGCACCACAGCCAGACGGATGGCACCAATTTCCCTGCATCGGGCCACCTGGAGCAAATTTCACGACTTGCGGGAGGTTTCTTTTAATTCAGACTACGAGGTGACATGTTACTCTCTTATCTGGCTGGCAGCTAATAGCAGTCATGGATTTAAATGAAAGGCTGCAAACAACAGGGGGGGGGGGAATGTTTTCCGTAGCTAAATTGCGACAATTGCTCTTATTCTCCCGCTGTTCCACAAACTGTCTGCCGAGAAAAAAAAGATATCATTAATGGAAGGAAAATAAGAATCTGAGTGTAAAAAGCAGAAGTAACTCAGGGAAGCTAACAGTTGCTTGACTGTTTTTACATTGCTGGACATTTATACACGCTGGTGGTTCATTTCTCAACCAAATGCATGTGTGTATCTGGCTAGTGTGTATCTGGCTAGTGTATATCTGGCTACTGTATATCGGTTATTGTATTTTGCTGATGTATTCTATGCGCTTCACGAGCGACACGTGGATTTGGAAAGTCAATTTGTTAAGGTCGCGTTTGTGATCGTTGGCGGTCAATGTCCTCGCACAGATCGACAAGCTGTTGTACATCTGTGACAATCTGCGTGCGGACACGTGCGTACGTCATCATTTTTAAGGGAGAGAGTCTAAACTGTGCTTTTCTTTCACAGGAAAAATATATAGTTAAACATTTTAAAGTGCCGCCGATAACATTAACTATCGTAATGAGCCGAAATCCCAAATATGTTCGATCAGCAGTTATATAAAAGAGAGAAAAGTCCCACGGGCTCACATTTAAAAAGCTGGAACTAAAAAAATTGTTTGACTTTTTTTTTGCGTTTTAACACACAAAACAAGAAACAGTCCAACAAATCAATCCAGCAGAAGTTACTTACTTAAGATAAGATAAGATAATCCTTTATTAGTCCCTCAGTGGGGAAATTACAGGATTACAGCGGCCTTGCTCAAAGTAAATAAAGATGCAGATCAGGTAATATATATAAACAGTAGAACAGTCATAAAACAAAATTAAATAGTGAGAAAAAAAAAGAAATATACAGATGGAATAAAAAATAAAATAAGCGTGTATAAAAGTATTGCAAAATTAGTCAAATGTGTATACAAGTATTGATCAATAACAAACGTGTATACGAGTATTGCACAACTAAACCTAACACAAACCCACATGTGTTTTGTGTATACAATGCGAGGTCCGGATGGCTTCCCGCTGTGACGTGCTGCTCGTCTCCGGCGGCCTCCCTTCACGGTGTTGAACATACTTATTACTGAGAGAGACTTGCTGAACTTTTTCCTCTTAATTACAGCGTGCCGCGCGCATCCTGACATCGGCACTGACATTGGCAGCTCGCCGTTTAACTTTGGACGGCGTTTTGATGGCGTGAATGTGCACAAGCGATCTTCATTAAAAACGGCGTGTTTGGTTCCAGGCGCGTGTGTGTGTGTGTCTGTGTGTGTTTGACGGCGCTGGTGAAGAGCCGCTTAAGGTGGCTGGTGTGTAGTCGTGGTCTTAACGGCCCGGTGCGGTCTCCCAGGGGAAGCTTTATGGAACAGATGCTCGCTTTGGGTTATAGACCTAATAGAAATATACATCAGAGCTTCGCAGCACCGAGGAGGAAAACTGCACTTCTCTGGACAGAGATGGGCTGAAACAAGCATGAACACGCATGAATATGAATGTATTAGCTTACTGTGTGTGTGTGTGTGTGTGCGTGATTAACCAAATTATTTAAATACATTCTCATTAAGTTGTTTTCAACAATGTTTTTGTTTTACTCGTGTAAAAAGTCTCGTGTAATCAGGGGAAGGCGGTTTATGCTGAATTAACTGCGACGCTGCAGCACATGTTTGTAAATTAATACCTTTGAACATAATGATGTTGATGATTATAATGAAGAAAAAGATATCCAGACCTGTTTAATTCATTTGTTAAGTCACAGCTCACATTTCACAGTGTGATTTTGTCAAGTTCATCACAACTTAAAACCAATATTTACTCATTAAAACAAGAGCATTACATTATATTTGATGCGTGGTTGGCTTGTTCTTTCCATATTGCATCATATCGTGTCGTCCCATGCTTTTCTTCTGCTTCGTGCCGCATAATCTTTTGTTTTTCAGATTAAATGGGATTTCAGTTTTCACTCTCTCACTCGTGGCAGACGCCCATGAATTAACTACGGTGGCTTTCGGGGGACAGTAGCTACATAAATCAAAAGAGGGAGAATCCAAACCTGGTGATATGATCATCGGCAGCCCCCCCCCACCGCCCCTCCCTTCATTTTTTAATTTCAAAGGCATTTTATGAACTCCCACATCAATTTATGCTCCCTGACCTTGTGAGCCATAAATTACTTCATCTAACAGTCTAATCTGCGCAGCAGTGCAGCTCACTGCAGTAATTCACTCTCTGTAGCCGCCGCACACCTCTGGGCTTTCTCGCGTCGTGCAGTACAGCTCGCTCTGCCCAACAGTACGCAACACGTTCTCGCAACCAACTTGTCAGACTTCTTTGTGACTAATGACTCTGAGGATACGGAAGGTCGGCGAGACTAAAGGGGAAGAGGCAAAGTGGTTTCATGTGGTTTCCAAGTGGAGAGGAACGGTGGTTTCCTGGGTGAAAGTCCTGTGGTCGCCCACTATGGATGAGTCACGCATCCTGTCACAGTCGCTCCCAGCGTCTAATTCTCTAAAGTTAAAGGAGCTCATCAACCTTGAAACTTTGAAGACTCGTGTGAGAGAAAGCAGAATGGCTTCGCACCGCACTTGTTCTTGTTTTGGTGTGAAGCTTTAGTCGTATTGCCTTTTCTTATAGTGTATTTTACCGTGTGACTTATCTTGTGACTGTTGAAACTTGCTGCTGTCTTGGCCATGCCCTCGGAAAAGAGCTCATTGTATCTCAATGGGACCGACCTGGTGAAATAAAGGTTAAAATAAAATTTAAAAAAAATGATTGTCATGGTTTGAGTTTTGTTTCCTGTTTTATTTTGTAGTCTTGTGTCCCCTGTGTGTCTGCACTTCCTGCCCTGGTGATTGTCTGTCTGCCTGGTTCCTGATTGGGTCTTCCCTGCACCTGTGCTGTCCTAATTGGTTCCACCTGTTGCTCGTTACCTCTCTCTTGTATTTAAACCCTGTTTGTCTCCTTGTTGGTTCCTGTCTCTGCTGCTGGTTTTGTCTTCAGTTAGAATCTGGGCGGTTTTGGAGTTTCCTTTTTTTCGTGAATTAAATATTATTTGAACTGTTGACAGCGTTTTGGGTCCTTTTTCCTCTATCCCCTGACACTAATAATGACACGAATGGGTTTACATTGGTGTTAGTTGAGCTGTGTGTGTGTGTGTGTGTGTGTGTGTACGTACAAGTTGGGGTACAAATGCCACTGCAAAAAAATCACGCAGCATGGTTTTCCCCCCCGGCTGCAGTTCTTTATAATACCCTATTTTCTCCCATAATACCCATAATTCTCCACCACCAATGGCTCTGATCCGGGTAAACAAAATAATTTCTCAGAATAGCAGATGGCCTGAAATTCCAGTGTGAATGCGATCTTATTGGGTTTATAAAGACTGTTAATCTTTCTTCTCCAATTTTACTGTTTTATTTACTCTCCTCACCCGGGGGCGTTATTCTTTATCCACCACCTCTCTCTCTCTCTCTCTCTCTCTCTCTCTCTCTCTCTCTCTCTCTCTCTCTCTCTGTGTGTGCCCGTTTCTTCTCCTCCTCTTCCTCCTCCTCACCCCTGTTTTCTCAATCTCGCTCTCCGATGCCGCCGTTCCTCATCGGTGCCACTCGCTCGCCTACATGAAATAGCATTAAGTGAATCTTCATGAGGCCTCCAAACACCACTGATTCATCCCGCCGCACGCTTCATAAGTTCCTGATTGATCTCAGCTGCGACCGACAAAAACACTGAGGGAGGGACGAGCGAGAACGCGAAGAGAGGGAAGGAATCTGAGAGGGAAGACATGAGACGGAGAAAAGGAACAGCGAAACGAGGACAGAGGGGAGGGGAGAGGAGGACCAAAGGAAAGACGTTCAGAAGAAGAAAGGGAACATGGAGGGCAGAGAGAGAGAGAGAGACACAGATGCAAGAACTGGAGTGAAGGAGCAAGGCGTTAGGGAACGAAGGAAGGAAAGCTGAGTGAGAGAACGGGAATAAAGTGAGGACGGAGGATAGGTAAGAGGGATGAGTGACATAAGAACAGAAGACAGGAGGAAATGAGGGGAAGGAACGGTGAAATACCTAATTGTGGAAAAAGGAAAGAGGCAGAAATAGAAAAAAAAGAATGGAGAGAGTGTGAGAATGAAAGGAGGGAGGCAGAGGGAGGTTAAATGAGGACAGGAGAGTAGAGGATGAACGCATGGAGGAGAGAAAACAAGGAAAGAAGAACAGGAACACATGAAGAGTGAGAGATGAGGAAATAGTTAAAGCTCTGGGGAAAAGAAAAAAGACCCACGGATGAAATTGGTATTGGAAAGTGAAGGAAGCAGGGAAGGAAGCAGGGAAGGAAGGACAAAGGTGAAGCAGAAAGGGAACGTGCAGATTAGAAGGAGATGCGGAACAAAACAAAAAAGAAAAGAGTGAGGAGGAAATGAATGAATGAAGGAAGATATGGAATAATGGGAAGGTTAAAAAGGTGAGCGGTAAGGAGAGAAGGGAAGAAGGCTCTTCAGGGAGGAAGGATAAAGGAAATGAGATTAGGTTATATTAATACAAAGTGGGCGAGAAGGAAGGAAATTGGGAAGGCAAAGAGAATAGAAAGAAGAAATAAAGAGGAAGAAAGTAAGATGACCACCTGAGTCAAATTTTGGAGCCGCACTGATGAAATAATTTGAAAGGAGGCGGCGTAATATTTTGGCTGGAGGAAGTCGAGCTAAAACCCCAGGATGGGTTTTATCGATTCCTCATGCAGTCTGTTTGTACACGTTTACGAGGCAAATAGAGAGGGAGAGAGAGAGAGAGAGAGGTGATGAGAGGACGGAGGAGCAGAGCGGTAAAGAGCGAGGGCGGAGGCGGCGAGCGCTGTGTGTGAATGCAGGTGGGCCGCATCGATCCGAGTCTGCCGGCTCCTCATCGACTGAGCAGCAGATGAGGACTGATTACGCCGCGGTTAAGAGGCACATGAAAGGAAACGGCAGTAATGGTCCGACAGGTTCCCTCCGCCCCTCCCCCCACCCCGCACCCTCCTCTGCAACCCTTAACGGCTCTGAGGATAAAGCGGTCTGTCCGACGCGCGACCCGCGAGGTGTGGAAAGTCACACATGAAAGAAGATCGTGACGTCAGACGTGGGTTTGTCTTTGTCTCGATGAAACCCCGGATGAACTGTATACGCTAACGTTTATATTCCAGCGCATATCTTCATTGTGCCAGATGAGAAAGCCATCGGATTTGTCTTCTCCCTGTGGAGAACACTCCAGACCAAAGGGCCCTGATGCCTCCATGGGCCTCAGGATATGAAGTTCTCGCTGGAGGGTCGGTCTTAAACTTTCTCACCGCTTGTCCAATTTGGGCAGCCGATGGCGAGAGACGAGGTCCGTATGTGATGGTGTGGGTTTGTCTTGGTTCCTGTTTTTATTTTGAAGTCCTTTTCTTGTGTGTCCTCTGTGTTGTGTGCACTTCCTGCTCGTGTGATTGTCTGTCGATTCTCTGCCCTGGTCCCTGATTATTTCCTGCCAAGTCCAATCACCTTCCCCTTGTAGTTAAACCCCGTTTGTCTTCCGTCTCTTTGTCGACTTGTCCTGCGCCTCACCTGCGTCTTCCTCTGTCTCTGCGAGTAAGACGCGAGAGTGTTTCTTGAAGCCTTTTCTTGTTTTTTTTGTTGAATAAATGTACTATTGAACTTGCCCCTCCCCGGTCAAACACAGACTTTTAAACCTACTTTGGAGGTTTATTTTGGAAAGACGCTGTATGCATGTAACGAGTTGAAACCAGGAAGTTTATTTTGAAAATACACAATGCGTGTAATGAGTGTAAACTAACGCGTTGGGGGGCCACTGAGCCAGCCTCTGTATTTGAGCAGTTGGGTTTATTAATGTGTTGGTTGTGTTGCTGCATTGACTATATTTCACTTTCTAAACAGACAATCTGACGAATACTCTTCACGGTCAGGTGTACGGCGACGTAAACATGGGCAGGAGTTGAAAAATAAAGGTGTCTATATGGTCCCTGTGGATGGATTTATTATTCAAATCTGCGTGAGTTGATTTTCATCCTGTAGCTAAATGAATGGAAGGTAACGATATCAATCATGAACTCAGTTTGCTTTGGAAAAATGCTCAGCAGCGACGTGAAGTATATACCAGTCATAGTTAATGAGCCGTAACATTAAAGTGTAATACTTAAATTAAAATATGAGGTGAAAAATGACACCGCTAAGACCTGCATACACCTCTCTTTGCACTATTTCAATGTCAAACTACTCTCTGCAGCTTGTGAATGGAGCAAGATAGTGTGCCAATTGGTTGCAGTTTGACAAAATTGTTGGTGAAAAACCATGAATTTAAAAGTTAAACTCGTAACAAAGTATTTTCATTTGATCATTTATCCGTCCCTGCTCATTTGGTGTGCCTGCTTGGGTCTAAGCTTAAGTCATTATGAAATAGTTTACTCATGCATGAGCCTCACATCCATGCAGCTATAAATAGATGTTGACGCATGCTGCAGCTAAACTTGGTTTACACATCAGTGCAGAAATATTCAACATAAACCAGTTAGACACTATAAAGTATGATGTATGATATGATTGCCTGCCGGTCAACCTAGTTAGTCTCATGATAATGAAAAAGAAAAATAACTTGTTTTAGATGTTGATCCCATAATGATTCTATGGATATATACAACTTTTGATTGTACTATTTTCATACCATTGACAGTTTTCCTGAATTTCAAAAAAATCGCAATAAATAGCATTGCTTACAGTATCGCGATACATCACGATACGTACCGTATTTCCAGTATAGACTGTCTTACTTGAGAGGGCTTCAGAAAAAAGGTGATGGTGACATCCACATACTTTTGGCCGTATAGTATGCACTGTTAAGAAAATCTCTTCGATATTCTACTATTCATTTTTCTCCATTTAATATGTTCCAACGCAGCCTGATTCTCCTCCTGTAAAGTGTCGTTTGCAGTAAAGTAAAGCAGGACGGATGAAAGGGGACATTTAAAATCAGCTGCAGACTCATCAGAATGTGTTTGCGGCGCGCGTTCAGAAACTATTTTATGTTCATGTTATTTTCAAGAGACACAAAATGCAAATAAATGACCTCAAATGAGCTTAAAATACACACACACACACACACTCGCTGCCTTGCTAATCAGCTTGGCCTAACACTCTTCAAGTCGGTGTCCCCGGCAGGCCTATTTGCAGAGGAATATCAAACGTCCTGCTCACTATCATTCTTTCCCATTAGAGGCTCAGGACTTCATTACTGCCGCCCCGCCGGCTGCAGGCTTCAAACACGTCCAGACAGACAGACAGACAGACAGACAGACAGACAGGCGGACATCTAGGTTCAAGCTCTTAACTTATCTTTTTCAATCTTTGCTGGAAATTGAAGGACGTCACCCACTGTGTGCTCAGCAATGTCCATCTGCGTGTCTGCCTGTCTCACTTTAGCTTTGTCTGTCGCCACCGCTGTGTCTGCGCCGCATGCCGTCATGCCCCTTTTCTACAATGCTGCTCATCATTTAGCCTTTATGTTTGTTTGCCCTATGAGAGGATGAGTTTTATGCGCAATAAAATTGACACTACTGACACTTACACCTGAGAGTAATGCGACACATGACATCACTTCCATTTTTACACTGCAGTGTGAGCTCATGTGACTTTACTAGGATTATAATGTGAGGTTTGTCCTTTCCATTTTTGTTCCAGGGTTGTTTTTTTTGTATTTGCAAACATATAAATCCTTGTATTGGACGTGGAATTTTCTAAAATGTTATAATTAATAAACAGAATATTTTCCAAAAAGTGTTCTTTGATGTTTTAAGGAAAAATGATCTGCACTTTCTGGACCACTGTTTACTGTACGAAGAGCAAAGAAAATACCACAGTCAAGTTCCATGGAGGTGAAAATTTACATGGCCATAAAAGCTGATTCTGATTCTGATTATTGTAGCACGGGATACTTTTCTTGTCAGAAAAAGTGAAAAGAAAATGGCGGGAAAAAACACACAAATGAGATGCTGATATCGCAACACAAACAAGACAAGTAGTCTAAAAACCACGTTAGCATGTCTTTGAAGGAAACAAACCAAACGCTAAAGTCCACACGCTGACAAAATCAATTTAACAGCCCTGATTCTTCGCAGGTATGACGTAAATCACGTCCGCCATCTTCCTTTAGCGTGTTAGCTCGCTAATTACAAATTTCAGCTGAGGACGACGGGGAACGGCATTCATTTTTTCAGGTTATTGGACAATTTGAAATTACGACCCTACGATTCTTCCCAATGAAATGTCAGAGCATCACCAAAGTTACCTCGACGTCGCCCGCGGGCAACATGAATGTCCGTACAGAATTAAATCAGGACCCGGGCACCAGGTAATGAGATTTTTCCAGTATGGACCAAAGTGGTGAACCGACAGTCGTTGCCATTTCAGGAATCGCGAGTGCATTCCCGTGAATGGCATCGACCTGTCATAGAGTTGTACTGAGGTGTCCGATACAAATTGGCTGAACTCTGCATGTTTTTTTCTCAGTCCATGACATTCACACATTGGGAAAAAAAAAACCTCCGGGAACTTTTTTTGATTTGAAGCTGATTTGAAAAAAACGTTGGCTCTGTGACACACGGGTGAGAAAAATCTGAATCTGGACACATTTCACCGCAATGGGGAAGCTCATCATTGAGCTTTTACACCTTTCTTGTGTTTGTGACGATGGGGGGGTCGACAGAGTGGAGGGATTTAATCACCTTTATCCCGGACTGATTACCACGGCCCTGACTCATATCTGTCAACTGTGTGTGTCTGTGTCTGTGTGTGTGTGTGTGTGTGTGTGTTAAAGAGAGATGTGGAATAGAAATAACAAACATTCCGTATTGGCACATAATTTATTGAGAAAGTCAAAATTACAAACACAAACTGAGCTTTGATTGTGAGACTTAATTGTGTGTTGTCACTGATTGTTTTGCATACATTTCGTGGGCGAGATTTCAAAACTGCCGTTGAGCTAATTTGCTGTTGGCACGACCGAAAGAAATACCAAGTGGCAGGCTCTGAGCAAGAGAGACTTACTGTACGTGTGAGGCGCTGGGTGAGGAGCATCCTGCACAGATCTAAAGGTCCGGCTGATGACCTGGAGTCGGATAAGTTGGCTACCGATGAGCAGACAAGACCTGCACCCGACTGCAAGCTGCACGCCATTCAGCCCCCAACCGCCAAAAAAACCCCTCTCATATTTATGCCAGTATGTCAAGATCTCATCCCCAACAAGTCTACAATTTAAACATGTTAATCCAAATCAAAAACTGCTCCGTAATCTTCCAAAACCCGCTGGCTGTGCTTCCAAAAATGCGCGCACACACACACACACACACACACACACACACACACACACACACACACACACACACTCACTCTGTTGTTTCTATATCATTCTGTAGTGGATGACAGCTCGTCACTCGGTGCAGACCAGGATGGATGTTGCAGCCGGCGCTGTGGACGGCCGTTATGAATCCTCCGACGCCGACGCCACACCCGGCATTGTTAGAGCGCCCGTCGCCGTATATCACCCGCCACTGTCGGCGCTCGCCTGTCACTTCCGGTGGCGTTGCCTTTTTGCGCTCCGTCAGCATATTTAGGCGAGAGAGAAATAAATAAATAAATAAAAATAATAAGAAGCGTATAAGTTGGGACGTGATTTGACCCGGGGTTAAATGATTGATATTCACCTGCAGTGTGGGGGGAACCTGTCGGCGGTTCGTCCCGTCCTTCCTGTAGCCGGCTGTAATCCGCTCGCTGCATCCTGTACGCGACCAGTCCAACTCGAGTTGAGCGAGAGAGACCCATTTGTCACCGCGCTCACGGCGCAGTTGGCTTCTCTTTCGCCTCTTTATTTTCTTCTTCTGGCCTGCTCGCTCGCGTGTTCTTTCTGCTACTTTCCCTCCATTTCGCCATCTCCCCTTTTTTTCAGATTTGCTCCCCTTTCCGTCTAAATTCACTGACTTTGATCTCTCTTACTTCTCTCTTTACTTTCTCTAATCCGCTGGCTGTGTATTCTACTTGACAGCCCGGACTTACTGTTGGGGGGTGTGGGGGAGTTGCCCCCCTCAATGAAAGTTGTTGATTTGCTCATACCATTCAAAGGAGAAAGGGCAAAGCGTCTTAGCAGGGGGTTGCTGGCTATTTATGAGAAAGGGCTGCCGGCTACACCTCCAGTGTGACTGCAATCCCAGAAACGGGGAAGATTATTATATACTCTGAGGCTGAGAAAATGAGAGCGAGAAACCGATGGAACGAGAAAGAAAGATACTACGGGGCAAAGAGAGGCAAATAGTAAATGGATGAATATTAAACGGCGGGTCTTCAGGATGACTCACCTCCAGTCGGTAGTGCAGTAAAAAAAAGCGGCATACCAAAGACGTTAGCTGACTAATTCATAATTAATTCTCATTGCGTGTGATGGCTCAAACTATGAAAGTGTCTAAAAGTTGTAGAGAGTATTTTTTACTGACAATTCGATAGTTAGCTAGCTTTAAAAGCATGGTGGGCTCTCAAGTGTCACGCATTGAGCGTGACTGTCACACATTTCGGTCTTAAGTCAGCCCCCCCCCCCCACCTGAGAGCCTTGGCTTCAAAAGCTAGCTAGCTCAGCTAGCTAGCTCACTTAGCATGAACGCATGGTGAATTCAGATAGCTAGATTATCCCACCATGCTTTAATGCTACACTAGCCACCAGCCATTCAGTAACAAGTGTAGCGTGAACGTATGGTGAAATAAGCTAGCTAGCTGATTTAACTGAAATGCTTTGACTGTGATCGTGCTGAACAGTCATCATTTACATCTGAATTAAACATGATTTCATCTCACCGCTGGTTAATTATCTACAGTACGATTTATTTATTTTTCCGTTAATGCCTCCTGTCCGTGTATTCATGATCTATACACACTAAGTGCCTCACAGACAGCCAGTGTGACCGCGCATGCTAACCTAGCTCACGTGTCAGTGGAGCTATGTGACATTAATATTCATGTATGATACAGCCAAGTTTTTGTGTCGGTGCGGCTCCATGTGTGACTTTTGCAACGCTGCATAGTTATAGCGGACAACACCGTCAAGAAAAGAGCTTCGAAGTTTAATAAAAATGTACGGCATTAAACAAAAATGTGCTGTCATAACATGTGTGAATGATTCATCATGAAAGTACATTTCAAAATAATGTTTTTAGTACGATGAATTCAATGTATGGCTCTAGAACGGCTTTGCAGAGACTCTGAGTGTATTTTCAGTTGAAGGTCACCGTGTTTAAGCTGATGGAATACGTAGTATCCTCTTCCATTGATAAACATTCATATTACTATAATGTGTAACTTTGAAATGACAGCCCATTTACAGCAAAGAAAAGGATGTAAAGTTCAATCTCGGGGAGAAAAGGCTCTGCTGTTTTAGGGATCCTCAAAAATACAACCGCTTCAGTCACATGAAGAGGGCTGTGCGAGTGTGTTGGGTTCGAATCCCAGGCTCGGTTTACAAAGGCTGCCAGACAGCTGAGTAATGAGCAGGCGATAGCGCACATGAAAGAAGCAGCTGGTGGCTATGAGCGGATGCAAATGTGACGTCAGCGCTCTGCCTGAACTAACACGTTGCTTCATGGTTCAACAAGATAAGGCTTCTGGTCTTTTTGGAACGCAGAATATATTTTAAAAAGTTAGATTTTTTTTTTTTTTCAACATGGGTTTCCGCTTTAATTTACTAAAAGTTTGATACATTTGACATTTTCTAGGTCCAACTATGACTACATATGTGCACTAGTATCTCTCAGAACTTCACTTGTATTATAATTATTATTATTATTGCTCGTGCACTGGCCAGAACCACCAATCATTGAAATTATTTCTAGAGGGAGTTTCCTCCTTTCCGCCCTTCTGTATCTCAGTATTTCATCACCTCAGATACTTCAGGCCACAACTGATGATATCCCCCGCTGGTCTGACTCCCGCCTCATAAACACACACACACTCACGTATACACAGATGCACGTGGACACACAGCTGTTCACACAGACACATTAATCTTTAATGGTATCATTTATTTGCTCCCCAGACCCCCCTCCCCCCTCCTACTGGTCCATGAAGATGTCAGCGCTGTGACGTATCGCTGCTGTCTGCTCGGTATTCACGTGGCGCCGGGGATCCGAAAATCAGATAGATCAAGTTTTATTCACGGAGGTGGAGTCGTCACACGCTGCTGAATACAAATAAAGACAACAAGGGCACAAATATGAACATCTGCAGAGGAGTCACAAAATCAATAATCCGTGACATTCAATGTCTGTGCAAAGGAAAGGCAAGGTCAAAAAGAATTGCGTCGGCCTCTCGCCATACTCTGCACGCCGGCGGCGACGTGCGAAGCGCGGCAGTCGATCGTTGCACATTCACAGTCTTTGACGGGGAAGTCGGCGCAAAGAGAGTCTGCGAGTGTGGCGGCACATTGCTGGAGTGGATCAGCCCCATAATGTAAAGATTAATAGCACATGTGGAAGTTTATTTGACAGAAAATGTGGTGCCGCACGGACGAGTGGGTGAGGCCGAGGGGCAGTGACCGAGCCGCCGTACAAAAACCACGATGTCAAGATTTAATTACTAAACGTCAAACATTAAATGCGTATTGTTGAAAAAAACGTTGCATTAAAAAAATCTGCAGTGTTTAATAGCAGCGTGAGGTTCGAGGTTAAGCTTTGTTGAACTAATTTCAGCAAGTTTAATTATTTCTCTTATGGGTTCAGGATCAATTTCACTTCAGTTTAGTTACATGGTGCTGTGTTGTTGTTGTTTTTTCATCCTTATTGTATCACAGAGCATTTTTAATATGCCAGCGTTGTGGATTGTGCAGCTTGTGTGGTATAATCTCCACAGAAGTAGATTCATGGGTACTATTTTTGTGTGACAAACTACAGATAAAAACTGATTCAGAAAAAAAAACATTCATCATTGAATAACTAAAATACCCCTTTATCATATATCTATCTATCTATCTATCTATCTATCTATCTATCTATCTATCTATCTATCTATCTATCTATATATATATATATATATATATATATATATATATATATATACCTATATATATATATATATATATATATATATATATATATATATATATATATATATATATATATATATAGATAGATAGATAGATAGATAGATAGATAGATATATATAGGCCACTATATATATATATAGGCCACTATATCTATATAT
This sequence comes from Clinocottus analis, assembly GCF_023055335.1. Classification (NCBI taxonomy): domain Eukaryota; kingdom Metazoa; phylum Chordata; class Actinopteri; order Perciformes; family Cottidae; genus Clinocottus; species Clinocottus analis. The sequence continues at coordinate 18,349,111 of NW_027176207.1, read as the reverse complement.
ATATATATATATAGATAGATAGATAGATAGATAGATAGATAGATATATGATAAAGGTTATAAAAGTTGGATAATGTAGCATCCTTGGGACAAGTAATGGACTTAAAGCTATAAATATACACAAAAATACATAATTGTGTGTGTGTGTGTGTGTGTGTGTGTGTAGAGAAAAATGTAAGTTATCCTAAAAACTGAAATAATTATTAAAACAAGATTGTCTGCCGGTGACATCACTATTTGAACTTCACGTATAAGGGATATTAATGGCGGTATGCATAAAATGACATTGCTTTTTATCTTTTAAACTCGCGATTTAAGGCAGAGTGACAGCCAGAAGCAAAGCAAAGAGCTTTTTGTTCTTTATATTTCCGACAGAGAGCCGAGATTTCAAATGTGAGGCGTCTGTTTTATCTCCACTCACTTTACTGCAGGAAGGCGTCAGTGCCACGCACCGAGGCCTCCACTTCTCTTTACATCCTCCTCTTTGTTCTCTGGCTCTAACTGACTGAACAGCTATTTAAATGTCAGCTTTCATGAGCTATACAAGGAATATAGATTTTTTTTTTTCTCCTCCCCTTCCTTTCTTTTGTGAGCCCTCTGTTGTGTTTCGCTTCTTTAAAATCAACAAACAGGGAAGTCAATCAGAAACCGTTCAGCATATATTTGCGAAACTTCAAAAACATGGATTGCGATACTTTGTTCAAGATACGACGGGTGAAATGACGCAGTAATTACCAAATATCCAACGGCATAGCGCGTACGCTTTACCTAACAATCCTAGATGTACCTTTACAGAGAGCTTACAGAAGAAGAGTTCAACACATTTTGGGTAAAAGAACAGAAGTGACTCCACTTGTCGTCGTCATTAAAGGGAAATGTGTGTATCCCACAGCCACAGCCCCACTTTGCATGCAGATATTTTATTTCCCTGACTCTTTTGACAGCTTGAGCTGTGTTATGAAGAGCTCCCCGGAGGAACCCGAGTGTTGTAAATATCTCAGGCAACATCAGGGGAACTCGCCCATTAAACGCCCGTTTAACTGAAAAATGCTCAAACTTGTCAAAGTTGTCCCGCCACACCTAAATCTGGCCTGCTGGCTCGTGACATTAACGACTCGAATAAGAGACAGTTGTTAATTTAAATTGCGGCTGCACGACGTAACGACTGAAATAACTACTTCTGCACTCGGTGACGTCCATACCAATGTTCCCCAATGTTTGGGCCATAATTCCTTCCCTTACACTACTTGTGTGGCTTTATCCGCACATCATCTTATCTAACCTTGACTATAAATATGTCAATGAGCACGATGTACGTTTTTTTAATCTCTTAAATCATCTGAATTGTGGGCTGGAACCGGACTAATACATATTTTTGCAGGCAATGCAACTGTGATATTAATCAGCTGAGAAACGCATGTTGCTCCTCTCTCACATTCAACGGGCATAGGAAAGATGGAATATGTATGAAACCTTCACCAGCGTAGATGTAACTTAATGTTTGCCCTTTAACGGATGCTTTGATATGTTTTCTGGTTTTAATAGTATAAGAATAAATATTGCTATGTTTTCTTTTGATTCCATCTCGAGGAAGTGGCACATTTAAAGAACAAAACTAAAGTACCGAAATTGATTGGATGACTAATTTAGAGCCATGAATAGCGCCGCTCATTATCGGTTTGAGTGAGAGCAAAAGCTCGGAAAGAGGATCGGAAGATGGTCTTTATGTTACCGATCACTCTCTTGTAACGCTGCTTTGACACTTTTTAAATCTGTCCGTCTGAACCCTGAGATATGTTCTTGTAGACCAAGCTTTCAACTCCGTATGATCATGTTCTTCTTCGGCTGTTTGAACTCCATGGTTTACAAGCTGGAGCCTGTTGGAATGAGAGAGACATTAACGCTGACTTTCCAAATAAAACGTTGTACTTTTCAATCGTCAAACATGGATTCTTTTGTTCCTGTTGACAACAATTCAGACTCCACCGTCACTGGAAAATCATTTTTGTTTGATCGTCACGTGACGTCAACGGCGTGACGTGTTGAGTGAGGCGTCACCTGGACACACACACACACACTTTATCACTCGACAAATATTACATGGACAAGGTTAGAACGTGTGCTTCTCGGTTTGGCTTGGCTGTGTGCCGCTGAGCGAGGAGCGCTCTGCTTCCCCGCAGTGCCTCAAACGCTTCTCAAACACATTTAGTCATGGCCATTGATCTGCACCTGATGCTTTGTTGATTTGATGTACCTGACTGCTCCGGTTTACTCGAGCCGAGCCGCCGTATTTGCACTACAGACAGCCGAGGACCCTCCGGGCTGAGGGCCAGCCGAGCGCCTGACCTTTTTAACGCCGCTATCTTGTACTTCGCCGCAAACAAGCGGCGGCGTGGAAGTCGTACTTCAGGGGATTCAGGAAAATGGAGGAGCTCTACTTTTTGTGCAGCTTGGTTTTGGGTGTTCATGCCTTTGCCTCTCTGTCTGCATCGTGGCTGCTTTGTGGCTCTGACTTTCTGTTTCTATGTAATTCCTCTCCTGCTACTTCTTAGGGACGGCTATTTCAAGCACAAATGACTTGACGAGACCACTGACATGGACTGTGGCTATTTGGATCGTGGACCATGCGTATACTACTTGTTGCGTTGCTCATTCTGGTCACATGACATCTATTGCTTCTGGGATCCTCCTCTGTTGCTCTCCTGAAAGTTTCTTCCTTTTTTTTTTTCCCCCCATAAAACGTTTTTTTCTATCTTTATTTGGGGAGTTTATCCTGATCCGATGTGAGGTCCTGGCACCGGGATGTCATGTGTACAGATTGTAAAGCCCTCCGAGGGGAATCTTGTATTTGTGATTTGGGGCTGTGCAAAATAAACTGCATTACTGTTCCATACACACCTAAATAATAAAAATGTCTATAACATGCTATCACAGAGCGTTGTCCTGCTGCTGCTTATAGTGTGAACCCTTAAAAAAAGAGATTGAACGCACATCTTCTGGGCATCAAAACACTTATTAATACACATATTTCTCACGTTGTTTTCAACTGCCAGCGCCAGTGGCCTCAAGTAGTGGGAACGGGCCCCATGAATGCTATTGTGAGGCCCCTGCACACGAGTTACTGAGCTATGGCGCGTACATTAAGACTAAATGTACCCAGTAAGCATCGTTGCATATCTGTAAATGACAAAAATTCCAAAGAAAATAAGAAATGACTTCTTTTGTTATACAACGGTTTTAATTGTGTGTTGAGAAAAGCAGCATATTATTTTGTCATAGGTTGCTACTGACTATTTTACCCCAAAAAATGCAAACCCATGAAGAAGATCCTTTCCGAGGGAATATATAGCGAATGTCTACGACGAGCACTGCGCCCGATTACCGCCGGAGAACCTTTAAAATCGATCCCTTTTCAAGTTAGAAAATACATTAAAAAGTATTGCTCGGCATCAGAAGTGTGTGAGTCTGTGCTCTCCGTGGGTTGAGGGTGAGGCGCTGACTGGAGAGCCGTATGGATCGGCGGGCGTCTCTGAGATGATGTCCATTGATCGTCCAGGAGGGGTTTGTGTTTTCTGCCTGACGCGCTGTTTCTGTGATTTCAGGCGCCGAAGGAGCCGTGTTCAGCAAATCACTGGAGACGCCGCACGTCAGGGCGGAGCCTTTCAAAGAGCTGAGGTGAGTCAGAGTCTGTTTGTTTTTGTTTTTTTATCACGGCGCACATCATGCGCAACAATAAAAAAGCGTATGTGAGCGCACACTTGGCTTCAACACAGACGTATGCAGAAACAATGTGTGAACGGGTAACAATCATGTGACGTTATCCTGCAGCTGCACTGCATGGAAACTGCACCAAACAAACACAAACGCACCTGAAAGAAAGTAATCACTCACTTAAGCACACACAAATATACACAGAAGTGTGTTTTCTACCGTTCAGTATTCATGTGTGATCTGAGTAGAGAGGAAATTAGTCAACAAAAAGTGTCATTTTTAAGTCATTTGTCAAGAAAACTGACACTTCTAACATGATTATTCTCTAAATACTTGCTGTTGTCTAAATCTTAATATAGTACAATTAAATGGAATATAATATAGACTGCAAAATGTTGGGTTTGGACAGTTGATCAGATCGATAATCGACCGAATGTTGAGTCAATGAATCGAATATAAATCAGCACATCAATGTTTGTTATTGTATGCAAACTCATGTATGTGTATTGTGATGAAACAATACGCATATAATTGTGACACATGTATCATACACACACACACATACAGTACATAACTTATAGCTAACGCTAACCCTCTCCGTGTCTAATATTCGGTTATTTGTAATGAGGATTTATGACCTTCACCATGTTGCGTCTTCATCAAAGAGCCTCACTGAGGTTTGATGCCGTCAATTATTGTGTGTTTGTGCTGGAAATGTGTGCGATCGCACGATCCGATTTTTCCATGCTGATTGACGGCGAGAGCAAAGGAAATCAAAAGTAAAATCCATCCGTCTGTGAAAAGGAGGTGTAGAATCTGCTGATTTCGATCAGCCTTCAGCAACAGTTCAAACAATTAAAACAAGCAGCCGATTATAGCTATTAAGGTTTTGTTCCTCTGTTAAACAGCAATGCTCTCGCAAAAGCATTCACACACACTTAAACTTGCCAAATGCTATTCATTAACGGTCCGGACTGTCTTCCAATTCTAGTCACGAGAACGCAACGCTTGCATGTCTGTGCCGCGTATTGGAACCCGTGACGCGTGGCGAATTGATGACTCATCAATGCTTCGCTAATGGCTTTCCAGTTTGATTCATCGCGCGCATTTATTAGCCCGAGAAACGTCTCACGACGTGACAACGGAATTAGCATGAAAGGATTTAGCGTCGATGAGCTCATTTATGCATTTTTTTTTTTTTTTATCAAACCGTGCAAATTGGGTTTCCAGGTGTTTTTTCAGCCGCCGAGGTCTCGATGCGTACGCAACTTACTCGAGTACATACAAGATCTTGCCCCCGTAGTGTTGGGGGAGATAGGAAAACACAGTAAAGAGGAAGAATTCACATGTAGAAATCCAGAAAGAGGTGGAAACAGCACTTTCCCACGTGCAATTAGCTCTCCTGTCGTCTGTCGGAGCCAGAATCAGTTCTGTGTCACATGCAAGTTATCTTTAGATCAATGGGTCCATCTTTGGCAACGGATGCCTCACCTTTTTTTTTCTTCTTTTTTTTATCCCTCTTCACTTCCAAATCCACATCAAATGTTCATTGACATCAACAGAAATCAGAGCAATACATCCTGTATCAAAGGGAGGCGAACCAAAGAGTTTTAAGATGAGAAAGGAGGGAAGCAGAGAGGAACTGAAGGTCGTCCTGCGACGGGATTACAGCCGGCGTGTTGGCTCTTCAGCCGGAGTTTGAATCCCGATCCCGAATCTTGTGCCTCTCAAGTTGGGGAATGACTGTTTTTATGGTTAAAACAAAGCACAGTGGACACTCTGAGAGAGGCGATGTCTTTGTGAGTCTCTAATATGTCACCCGACCTCCTCTCCCTTTGCTCCATGCAGACAAAAGTCGTGATTCTGATGGGAACCGGGGCATTAATCCAGTCCCATCCATTACAGAACATAACTGTATGATTCATCCATCCGCTACAACAAAACCTGCAATTATTCAGTACTCTATTTTTTTAAATAATAGCGACTCAAATGACTTGTGTTCCTGTGGTAATGAGTCCTCCATATGAGAAAACGGGTCCCTCCTTATCCCCAAAAACTGTCAATCAAGCTTGTCTCCAGCCGCAGCAGGGAGCTGGTTCAGCAGTCAGGCTCCGATAACCTCGCCGTTCACTTCCTGTCCGGCTGCAAAAAGCAGACGAACACAGTGAAAGACGAGCTGGAGGAGAAAGTGGAAAGTGTAGCAGCTGAAAAGACAGATTTTTTTTATTTTTATGTTATGAATTGATGGAGACCAAACTCCCTCGGATGGATGCACACACACGACTCCACTGGGATGACAATGTTTCTCTGTGTCTGCTAAGTGCTAGCAAGTGGACTTATAAGGCGGTAATGGATCAGGACTGCGCGTCTGGATGCGAGCAAACAATCTCTCCAGGCAGGCGCTGTTTGAGTGCAACGACGGCAAATGAGTAAATTTGAACAAAACCTGAACGTGAAATCGTCCCGTCGGGCTCTCAAAGACCACGCTCACATAATTGTCCACTTCTTTTGCCTCTAAGTGGTCCAAATAATGCTGCATTTGCCACGAGAGAGCAAATTACAGCCACTTTTCCAGCCTGAGAGTTTGATAATCACAGGCGTTGGGCTGGACCGTGTCTTTAAAGCAGACAGGTGTCACAGGATCCCTGCGCCCTGACAAATTTCAAATCTGACTCTGTGTGTGTGTGTGTGTGTGTGTGTGTGTGGACTCGCTCTCCTCCCTATCCCGTGTGTGTGTGTGTGTGTGTGTGTGTGTGTGTGTTGTTCTGTGTGGACAGCCAAGGATGTCTCCTTGATGTAAACGTCTTGTTTATCATCTTTCTCCTGGCGGCGCTGTCAGATGTGATGGCAGTCAATCAGAGCAGAGAGAGAGAGAGAGAGAGAGAGGGGGGTAGGGGGAGGGAGAGGGAGAGAACAGAAAATGAGAGAAAGAAGAAGAGAGCCGTGTGACAGTGACGGAGTGAGAGGAAAAAAGGCAAAGAAAAGACAAACTGAGGAACAGAAAAATGCAAACCATATTTGTCAGAATATCTATTTTGAGGCTTTTTGTTAACTTATTGATTAAAATACAGAGTAAACCAAAATAAAGTACATTCTCAAATGGCGGTATTATCACTTTATAATTATATTGATTCAAGTAAAAGAGCTCAAGGAGTAACTTCCTTATAGATCGAGTCGTACCAGGTGAAAATGTTTTTGCTTTTCAGCAGCGTTTAATCTCTTTGAAGAGGACAACATGGCCAACAAACAAACATTGTGTCACTTACTGAATCATCGAGGGTGAGGCTTGGATTACTCTCGGAAGTACAATGATTTTATTTAAAGGAATCTTTGCATTGTATTTATAAAGCATATTTATATATCATTTAACCTGTTGAAAACTGTGGAACCAATTTTGTCTCCAGACATCTTTTTCCCTGTGTTTGAGTCGTCGTAGGAACCCCAAATTAATTCCAATACTGGTATTTATTGTATGTATTTGTTCAGAAAAGTCTTGGGAAAAAAATGTATATCTGCAAAAAAAAACACTTTTAGAGATGTTTTTGATAATTACTATCAACATCCAGCATGATATGAGCCAGATTCCCCAAAAATGCCTCCTGGAGAGGTCAATAAGACACCTTTATGGAAAGATTCGGACCTAAAGAATCGGAATCTGCAACAAAAATCACAATAAAACAAAGCATTGGCCTGTTAGGAAAGAGTTTCAGACAAAAAACTGTGTCGTTCGGTTCAAAAATGGAAAAATATGACGTATTTGATGCCAAAAGATTGTCTGAATGGGGCATGCTGGGACTTAAAATTGCCGCAGGAGGATTTTCTGCAGCAGTCACCGATCTTCGTCCGGAAAACCAGCAACACCCGACTAATACGAGGAAAATCTATCCGAATTTTTTTTTGAAAAAGAGGCGCAAATACAAAGTGTCTGTGAGGTGAAAATAAGAAATTCTAGAAGAAGCGATGAATAAAGTACAAAGTGTGAAGATTAAAGAATGAGAGGATGTGAGGAAGAGGAGGGAGGGGGGGGGGGGGGTACGTGAACAAGAATGAAAGAGCTTGAAAGGACAAAGTATAAGAAGACGGGCAAAACAGAGAGCGAGAATAGAGGACTCATTTTTGTCAGATACAGAATGAGACAGAGGAGTGCAAGACCTGAAGAAGAAGGAGACGCAACACAAAGGAAAAGTTTGCGCTTCATTTGACGGAGAAGAAACGCCGTGACGGACGTGACATGAATTAAGGGTCGCACCGAGGACTTTGATGACAAATATCTAATAACAGTATTTCAGCGGCGTGTGCGGCAGCGGGACGAACAGTGACGCATCAATCACCGCTGCTTTTCCTTTTCAAAACCGTCGTTTCAAATCAGAACGAGAAGAAAGAAAGAAAGAAGAAAAAAAAAAAAAAAAAGGCCCGTCGGTGTTTGCGCAGATGATTTCTGAGCGCCGCTCCAAAGCCGCCGCCCTCATCATGTGACTGTCCGTGTAATTTGACATTTGAGTCTAACACGGCGACGTTGTTGTTGTTGTTGTTTTTCTTCTTCCCCCTCTTCATCCTCCCCCTGTGTTTATGCATCTTTGGTGACAAGCAGTCAATTGAGAATGAAATACGCGGCGGAAAAAGCGGCGCGTGCTCGTCGGCGCATGGCTAAAATCTAATCTCACTCTAATCTCCTTCCCGCCCTTTTGGCAGCTAGCAATAGAGCGTTCAAGCCCCATGCCGGGATATCGCGTTAACCCCCAACACACACACACACACACACACACACACACACACACACACGTTGACAGTAACCGTCATATCCATCTGGGAGGTAATGCCTTGTCGACAGGATGTGTCCTTGCGTCTGACACAGTTCTGGAAAGGTAATTGGCAGCGTCTGTGAATCTGATCGTTCACCTTGGTTTATGTCCCGGACAATTCAGAGCACAGATTTTTTTTTTTTTAAAAAGAAGAGGGAAAAAAAAGAATACAAACAAAACGATAACGAGTACAGTGGAACGTGGGACCTTGTGGGAGAACCAAAATAAATACAAGAAAGAGCGGTGAGAAAAGAATCGTGAAAGAGTGAAGTGACACTTCCAGCAGGCGCTGCGAAAAAGTCAATCTGGGGATGTTTGTCCCTCGGCTCTTCCTGTATGGACAGTATCCGCACGACATGTTTACAGAGAGCAGCGAACAATCATCAAGGTGTAGTTTTATTACAAAGTAAATCACTAAATAGTACACAATAACGTGACCCGGCTATCCAACCTGACCACGGCGGTCTGGGCCGCGGTCAGAGACTCGGTGAACGTTGCCTTAAGCGCTTCCTCCTCTGTCTCCTTTCCTCTTCCTCTCCTTCTCTTCCTCGCCTCTCCATCTCAGCTCCTGTTTCAACTCTCTCTCTTTATCAATGCCTGCCCTCACTTACCCTCCACCTTCCTCTTCTTCTTGCCTCAATGACCTTGACCTCACCCCTCCTTCTCCTGATCTCTCGGTCCGCCCCCTTTCCTCTCCTCTCATCGCTCGGCCCCTTCGTCTCCTCCCCGCTCTCCTTTCATTCTCCTCACGCGCTCACCTCCTTTTTCCTTTCTTTTATTGTGCTCACTTTGCTTCTCCCGCGTTAATCTCTGACTCTAAACCTCGCTTCACACGCTCTCTGTTTGACCTTGTCGTTTGATTCATCAGCTAGCGTTAAACTGCGCCGCGCCGTTATAAGCGACACTAAACAATCGGAACTCGGGGACCCGAAAAAAAACAAACAACACATTCCCATTAGAAATAATGTTCATTGTGTTGTAATAGGACAAAAGAGATCCCGGCTGCTGGTAGAGATCCCGACTGCTGCGTAACCTGTCGCACCGTAGCACATTAGCGCTAGAATAGGTAGCAAATGATCTTTTCTTTTCCTTTCCTCATTCTCCCCCTTTTCCATTTCTGTCCTCTCTCATGTCACGGTCGCACCTTTCTTTCCTCCCTCCCCTCCTCCTCCGACCCTCGTCATCCTCCACACCTTCAGCTTGCACTGATCTCAGTAATTGAGCGGATGGCTTGTCCACCAGCAGAGCGTCCGGCTGTCCGCGGAGTCCCGCGAAGGCAATCAGCCGCGCTCGCTTCAGGCCCCAGATTGCCATTTAACCTGTGATTTGCCGCGTGGCACGAACGGCAGCCCAATTCAACTCACCGTTGCTGAGCTATATATATATATATATTTATATATTTATAACGCCGAGCCGCTCTGACCGCTGTGCCCGCACGGCACAAGAAGCAGTTGCCGACCATTTGAGGAAGCCGCTGTCGCCAAGGACAAAAGGGGTTCGTGGAGGGATGAGGAGGAGAGCGTGAGAGCCGCTGGTTTCTCAGACCGGGCGAGTTCACCGCCGTCAAAAAGCCTCCAATCGGCTCTGTTGTTATACGAAGGCGGGCGATACGATATTAACCTTCGCGGATATGAAACGCTGCCAAGAAAACTACAGGGAAAAGGTAAGAGGAGGATGTACAAAAGTGAAAGTCCAAAACAAGGAGGTGAAGCTTTATCGATCGCAGAGGGGAAATTAGTTTGTGGCATCAGGGAAATAAGATGGAAAAAAAGCAGAAAAAAACAGAAAGCGGAGCCGAAATGTAAGCAGCAGAATGAGTCGTCGACAGAAAGCGGAAGGGACCGAATATCTTGACATCGGCTCGTTAATAATTCATGGGCTTCTTGAAGTTTTTGTACACATATAGCTTCAAGTTTTCACAGTCACATATCCAGCTTATGAAATACGAAAAAACTGTTTATATTACAACGAGGCAGACATAAGAGTGAAGGAAATGGGGAGATTATTCACGGGGACGGCTCTGTAGAGGAAATGAAAAGTAATATAACCGCGGGGCGGACATATGCCGTGGCCTGAACCCCCCGCGGAGCCACCTGGGAGAAAGAGGCAGGATGAGGGAAGCCTTCACACTGAAAACCTCTTTTCAACTTTTGTAGAAAAAAAAAAACTTCCTCTCTCTTTCTCCCTTTACACTATTTCTTTGTAAGGGTGACGATCCAGGTACCTCAACCTAGAGCCACAGAATTTGGTTATTTTATGGCTCCGTCTTTCTCAAGTACATCCAAAGACTTCCTGTGAGGCTTTCATGGCCTCAGACTGCCAACAAAAAGTCCCCAAAAACGCCTTGTCGGATGTTTGAAGTCCCCCGCAAACTCAGTTCTTTCTGCAGCCGGACCGCGAGAGCGCTCCATCCCTGAGCTTTTCCTGCAACCTGTTATCATCCTCACCACGACCTCCGCGGGACAATTTGATTTTGCGCCCTCGTCTTCGCAAAGCGCGAGAATTAAAGTCTCAACCGTGTTCAATTAATGTCCAGATGCAACAGTTTTAAACTGCGCCGGCTCTAATTTGTTTTCATTCAGCCCTCCGGTCGGCATCGGTTAACGAGAGAATGCTAATGGGCTTCGTCTGCGCTGTCGACGCGGGCACAGACGGAGAAAACGAAAATAAAAACAAGCCGGTCGAGTGAGCCATCGGCCCGGACGCGTTCGGAGGGCAAAGAAAAACCACTAATTAATCCGATCTAATGAAGCGCGTTTGCTTTTACATTGCTCCCTTCGTGACGAGTGAACGCTACTGGAAATCAAACAGCGACGGCGAGGCGTTCGACAAAGCGCATTTGATTAATCGCCGCGTTTCACACACTGTAATTAATGTGTGTTCAGGCTTAACCTTCTGCGGTGCGGAGAGCAAAGGGTAACGCAAAGGAGATTAACGCTTTCATTTGGAAACTTGCTCACGCTCCTAATCGGCGGATGTTTTGTCACATCCTTCAGCTTTTGGCGGCCATTTTTTTCCCCCCATCCGTCAGAGTGAGCCCTCAGAATGGATGTTCCAGATTACTGTTCCCGAAATACTTCAGTGAACTCACCCTTTGGGAGAAACTACTGTACTGGATGTGTGTTTCGTCCGCACACGGTATCGTTACAGAGGACATTTTTGTATTGCTGTTTGTCTGAAATCCTCCGTTAGTGGGCGGGTTGTTGTTTTCTCGGGGCTCCAGGTGCACTGCCTCTCTTGAAACCGCCCCGCACTCCACTTCAACTCCCCATCAAACGGCTGTTGGTCACAGCTAAAGTGTTTACGTTGACACGTTGAACAGTTCGGCGCTGCTGGCCTTATGGTAAATGTGAAATGAATAGACAATTTCCATGCTTCAATTTTGCAGCCTTTTTTTTTCATAAAAATGTAAATAGCGGGGGGGAAAAGGACAGCAGAGTCGATATATTCAAACTAAAAAAAAGTATGCTACACGCCCTCTGGACAATATACCCATCATGCACAGGGAATAGCGTAATGTTTTTAACTTTTGTCGAGATGCAAAAGTGTAATGCTGGAACATAAGCAGGCATTTTCAATGGCAGCAATGTTGTAATATAACACATTGCTTTTAACTGTAACATTGCTCAACACTTAGAGAAAAAAAGACTTATGGCAAAAAGACTTTTGGCTTTATTGTGAAATAAGCTCCTCCCTCTTCCTCTTTTGTTCTCTCTCTCGTCTTATACAACACCATGAACCGGATGGTGCTCCATCCAAAGTGCTTTTTGGTACCTTTGCCATAAAAGGTGTTAATCCTTCACCCTGACATTCTTCTCGGCCAGATAACCTGACTTTGAACTCCGACGTAGAGGTTCTTGACATACTGTGTTATTTTACTTTGTTGAAACTAACGTAAAGTTTCAACATGTACTGTGGGAACATGCAACCAGCTGCTTTACAGCCGCTCCTCTCTCCTCTCCTCATCCTCTGAGGAATTCAGGTCACTGCTTAGGCGACTTTGTTCACCTGCCAGCAGCATATTCAGAGAATGACACGATTCGACTACAGGGGATTACGTAAGAAATAAGATAGTTGGGTTCCTCCACTGTTCTTTCTCTCGCTCTCATGTTTTGGTTTCTGACTCGCTGATGAAATTTATTCGACTCAGTCTCTTTCGCTTTGTGTTACTATTTTTCCTGTTCCGTGACACTTCTAACGACTCTATTAATTGTTAGTGTTGTCAAATGCAAGTTTTTAGAGATTAGTATTGTAAAACCATATTGTTGTTCACTTTCTTTGCGTGAATCACCTTGTGGAACACAAGTGATGTTTTACAGCAATACACAAAGTAAAGTACGTGAAGAAAGATGTTCTACATGGATATTTGTGACACTTTCCAGGACTGCAAGCAACTATTGTGCGGCTCGTGTTCCTCAAGACCAACAACACAGTGTTTTGAGATACCACTGACACACCCGAATGGAGAGAGACTATCATTATGGAGATTTCACACCACCAATGACACAGCAAGCTAGCACCTGCGGCACGAAGCTAGCACCTGTGGTGGCGAGCTAGCACCTTTGGTGGCGAGCTAACGCCTTTGGTGGCGAGCTAGCACCTTTGGTGGCGAGCTAGCACCTTTGGTGGCGAGCTAACGCCCGTGGTGGCAAGCTAGCACCTGCGGCAGCGAGCTAGCACCTGTGGTGGCAAGCTAGCGCCTGCGGCAGCGAGCTAGCACCTGTGGTGGCAAGCTAGCGCCTGCGGCAGCGAGCTAGCACCTGTGGTGGCAAGCTAGCGCCTGCGGCAGCGAGCTAGCACCTGCAGGGAGTTTTTATTCATTTATTTAATTGTCAAAATTCTTCTTGCCTCAAACATTCCCTGAAGTGAATTTAATGATGAAATAGCGTGCACAATTTGTAAAAAGGTTTCCGTCGTTGGTCTGTTTCTCCGCCACTCAATCTATCTTTAGGCAAAATTTGTCAAATATTTGACACAATGTAATTAACATTCATGATATTGGTCGTTGATTATTAAATGTAACTTTGGTGGTGTTCGCACAACAACACGTTGAATTTTGAAACCCATTAAGGCAAAATCACAGAAATACACAATCCTCACAAATGAATCTGAAATAATGACTTGACAACTCTAAACCTTTGATACTGTGACATAAACTATTGTGTCTCCATGTTGACAACCACTCAACAGAATAGTACAAATGAACACATACATATAAATTATCACATAGACCCAAGACGCTGGAGAAGATGACTCATATACTGTATTATGTACAAATACACAGACCCTTTAAAAGCTGCTGCTCGCTCAGAACTAAAGCTCACAATCCTCCAGCTAAATAATACAGAGTGTGTGTGTGATGTATAAATGAAAACCTTCCCTATGGAGAAAACATCACGTATTTTTCCACAACTGCCGTGGTGACAGGAAGACAGGAAGTCTACTGAGACCTCCTCTGCAGGTCTGAACCCACTGAAGCGTTTTGACACCTCCGCTGCTTCCCGTAAAGACGGGCTCGTGGCTCTGAGTGGTTTTTGTCAAGATGTGAAGAGGAGTGGGCTGCTTTTTAATCCACAATTTGTAATCGTATAGAAATGTCTTAAGCCGGCGCAGCGTGCAGGTGGGCCGTGGTGTCAGATCCACTCAGTTTCCTCCACTCCTTTCGTGGTGGTGGACCTTAAAGGGTGTTTTTAGATGTGTTTTTCTTTGTGAGGACCTATTTAAGTTTTAAACATTGAGAGTAGGGGTATTTTTGCTGTTATTATGGAGCATATGGAGCAAATTAAAGAAAAGATCTGAGGATTATAATAAAGAAAACACATTGAGGGTTTATTCAAGGCGTAAACTTCTGTCTTTTCTTGCTTTTTAATATTTGTTTTTAAGACTTCAATTCAGTTTATTTTGTATAGCCCCAAATCACAAATACAAGATTTGCCTCGGAGGGCTTTTACAATCTGTACACATGACATCCCTGTGCCAGGACCTCACATAGGATCAGGAAAACCTCCCCAAATAAAGATAATAAAAGCCCTTTTACAGGGAAAAAAGGGAAGAAACCTGAAGGAGAGCAACAGAGGAGGATCCCTCTCCCCGGATGGACAGATGCAAGACTTAGCTGTCCTACTCTAACACGGTGGAAGCGTCATCGGTAACACCGCTGTCCTCCCTCCCTTTCTTCCCAGGCTCGAGTCTCCCACTCGCTCCCTGCTGATGGAGGCTCCTAAAGGCATCCAGATCTTGGCTGAGGCGGGAGACATCCAGGCTATCTGCAGGAACGAGCTGCGACTGGAGTCCAAAGACGGAGAGGTGAGTCAATAAGTAGCGGAAAATTGTTCTTACCGAGTTCAAGAATAACCGAAGCCCCAAACCATTATATATATGTATATATGTATATGAACAACATTTACATTTGTGAAGGAAAAAAAATGAAATCATCTCTATTTATAACCTCCTGCCATCTTAACATGAATCATTCTTTATTTGTATTGAGCTTTTCTTATTTTGGTCCAAAATATGTAAAAGCTGGACTCCAAACTCATCCTTTAAAAACCATGCGACATTAGTCTGTCACTGAAGATCATCACTAACAGGAAAGACATGTCCGAGTCGTAAAATACGTTTCATTTAGTTGTTTATTTCATGACAAAGCTGGGAACGTGCAGCTAAATCCAGTCTTCTTACTTTGAACGTACTTTCAGGCCAAACCTCCCACTCTGTGTACTGACAAGTTGAAAAAATTAACTTCTTAACTTCTCTTGTCGTCCGGCCATATTGGCTGATGGGGATCTATTTCAATTCAATATTTATCCTGTCCAAACGTATTTTTTTGCGAACGGCGATCCAAACAATAGTGAGCTCCCTCAGCCAACATGGACCAGCATTTAGCTTATTGGCCGGTGGCAGTTTTCATGCTGGCCGTCCACCAGAATCTGTTAGAGCCTCTCGGAAAAGCAGGAAAATAGAGAGAAGAAGTTTAATGTTTTTGCCTTTCTGCCCGTCCTCCATTTAATCACCAATTCCATTTTCATTGGTTCGTCCACTTGCTGACTTCCTCTTTTCCATCCATCCTATACTCTTTTCCAGCTTCCTGTCATGTCCTTTCCCCTTCCTTTGTCCCATTTTTCTGTCTTCAACTTTGCTTATTTACCATCCTTTTCCCCTCCCTTTTAGCTGATCCACTCCTCATCTTCATGCTGCTTCTTTCATCTCTTCCTCCCTGCTCCTAAATTCCTCCAACCATCCCCTGATTCGTTACACACATCAGTCCTCACATTCATCACAGCCGGCTGTGCTGATAAAAGGATTTCCCACCTTAGGTTGCACCAGTCATGTCATGTCAGATCTGTTCAAATCAGCGAGGGAGGATTAGGGAGAAGAAAGTGTTTAAAAAAAGTTTTCCCACAAAAACATTTCCATACGTTGAGACGAGCTCCGATATGAGATGGACGAGGCGAGAGAGAGAGAGAGAGAGACCGTTTCTGCAAGGTGCCCTTGGATTCAGTTTGCTCCAATTAAAAGTAACCGCAGTAGCCACGCCCACACCTCATCGCTCTGCAGTTTTCACGGGTGTGTGGTCGAAAAGTGAGGCTGTTGAACTCGCGATGGTCAATTCATATAATTATAATCACGTTCTCACACTCCATTAGTGTTGCAGATTTCCATTTGTCAAACCTCCTGTCACACACACACACACACACACACACACACACACACACACACACACACACACACACACACACACACACACACAGACTTTCTCTCCCTTTCCCCTCAGGACCCCATCAGCAACACCACGGCAATTACAGATGCTTTGGTCATTAGACACCCACAAACCACACAGGCAGACACAGAAATACACACACACACACACACACACACACACACACACACACACACACACATACACACACACATCCTGATTCACATAACTGACAATTGATTACACATGCGTGTTCTCTTAAAGGGTGACTCCACCCCGTCTAACCAGAAGTGAAAGCATGTTTTATCCCCACACTGTGCACATTAAAGTACAATAAAAATGCCTCCCTACACCTAGCTGTGATGCAGGGTTTGGTTCACTCCATAGACGCCAGTGCAGCAATTGTTTTCCCAAAATGCAGCATGGACTCTGTAGGGCTGGTCTACACTGGAGGCCATTTCGCCAAGGGCTGTCGAGCACTTGCGTTAAGACGAACACACTTTGTGATTATGTATTGGACTCGGGGCACAGCAAGAACGTGGGTGACCAACACTCAGCGCTGTGACTGAACGCATCCCATGCAGACAGTGATGGAGGACCGCAGCTGCTGCTCTACTTAAGTGCTGCTTTCACTTCCACGGACATTGTGTAGGTATTGAGTTAGCTTCTTTTATTTTATTTTACCCCAAGGTTGTACGCTAAGTACAATGCAGAGGCAAAGTGCAGCTTGGGCTTACATCACCAACGTGCGCAAAGTAGGAAGGTCCTGGGGAATCAAGAAAGTGAAAACCGAGAAAAAAAAACACTGTTTTATCAGCGGAAATATATGAGTCTTACCTATACTTGCCTCCTCTATATGTACTTTTGTCCTTCAGTACACAAAAAGCACTCTTCAGCTTACCACACACATGAAACCATCTATCCACACACTTACGCACAGATCCTCCCAGTCTCACACTGTCTGCCCCTCGTGGTGAAAGATTTGCTCAACAGCAGCTGTCGGAGGTAGTCAGCTGAGACTCTGCTTTAAAAGTGTTCCAGGTCATTTGGTGGCGATGCCTCCCAGAAGGCGCCTGGTAATGGCTCCTTTACCTTTTTTATGGCTGGAGAGCTCCTCCTCTCCTTGGCCATTGAGACACCGGTTCTGTACGAGCCCCTGGAGGCCTGTAGGGAGGAAGGCGAGGAGAGGGCAGATAGATGAAATTCATGCAGCAGTGGTTCGTGTCTGTGCAGAGGGAGAAGGGCAGTTTGTTCCAATCAATGTGGGCTTGAAGGGAGTAAAATGAGTGGATGAGTAGCTGTGTGTGGGTATGTGTGTTTGTGGCGGTGTGGCAGAATACATTTTTCTGGTATTTTACTCTTTTTATTCCTCGGGAGACAAGAGGAGTGATCCAGGAGTCGGCAGACAGTTATGTTACGCTCAGTTTTTGGCAGTTTTTAGGTTCAGAATATGACAATGTATGCGTAATTTGCTTAGGACATGCTTTCTAGTGTGTGCGAGTGTCCCGACATGAATCCCCAATACATTGAGACTTTCCCAGGCTTTGAGAGACTTACTTTTTCCCTTTACATACATCTTCTCTCCTGCCTTTAGGGATTCAAACTGATGATTTGTATTGGTGGCAATCCGGTTTCCCTCTCCTCTTGGCTACCTCAATCCATGAGCTATTTGTCTATAGAGGTGTAGAGGTGATGCCACACAGATGCATTCTGGGTGACTTTTCTTATGGATATCATTCTGCCACTTGAGAGTTCACACTGTGTGCTTCAAATTCAACACACGACCTTCATCATTCACTGCTCTCACTCAGCTATTCTGTCACTGTGCAATGAATGTCTCAAAGAGTTGGAATACGCTGTAAATATGGATTGATAAATCTCTACTACACACAATTTAAATGTCAGAGAAATTGGATGGATTCAGCCATCAACTGCAATATCAAGACCACTTAAAATTATATGCAAACACACATTTTGAGATGTTAAGGCCAACAGACACGATTCGTGCAAGTCCAATCCTGTGAGGTAGAACTTCTGTAAACAAAAACAAAAGCTAAGCTATGGAGGGAGGGGTGAAGAGATTTGCTCCAAGAGCAATTCAAATGAAGAGACCAGAGGAGACCCATTATTCAGTGGAAGTGATCCAAGCTAAAGAGGAAATGGAAAAAGATAGGTTTTTAGCCTATAAAGAAATATAATGATTGACTATTCTGGTCTGAATGAATCCTGACTGTAAGAAGGTCAAGCATACTGTACATTATGCCGGGTTGTTAAAGGTAAAGGCAGGATATGCAGATGAAGACATTTATCGAGGAGAGGTGATTTTAGGGAATTGTGTTAAGATGTAGCTGGTTTTCTGCCAGAAGTTACACATCCTGACTATCGACAGAACATCCCTGTCCGCCTGGCCTCAGTCCAAACCCCTTAATTCACCATCAGCCAACAAGAAACTACTTAACTTAGACGTCTCCTTTGAACAGCAAGGAGATAAGATGGCCAAAGTCACAATAAGTCCAAGCTGCAACCTAATACATCAGACTTCCAGAATCCATTATAACTGAACTTCAAGATGTGTTACTAGGTGGGAATTAAACGATTTTAAAGTTGATGAATCTCGGATGCTGCAAGGTGACTTAGGAAAGAGCTAAGTATGTCTCACTGCAGCACTGGGTCCATACGGAGCTCTTGGAGTTATTGACTCTCATCCCGACTGCTTCTCACTCTTAGTGCTTGCCGAAGGTCGTGGTCTGCTGGAAATGCAATTATCAGGTCGTCAAACCGGACACCCTCCTCTCTCCAGCTGCACTTCGTGTCCGTGGAAATCACAAACAGAATGCAGGTGACGAGGGACAGCCCTGGCGAAGGCCAACACCCACTGGATTTTCTGCCGAGTACACTGAAACAGCTCTCGCTTTGGTTGTACAGAAGGACCAGATGGCTTGCAGCAACAACCCCTCTCCCCTATGTTTCAGAAGTACCCCTTTGACCGGAGTGATGGTCTTAAGCCATGACCCCTTCAACAGCCCTGCGAGGTTAAAGAGCTGGTCTGCTGGTCTACTGTTCCACGGCCAGGACCAATCAACATTACTTCTTCTGGGTCTCTGGTTCGACATATTCCTGAGGAATCAGATTGGTATCAAGACAACCCAGATGCTATTAGCATCTCAGGGTGAATCTCATCCACCATCACCCTTACTGACTCGCTCAGAGACTTCTATCAAGGGCATGGATGAGTCTTTCTCTGAGTCTTCAAACTCTACCAATGAGTCTTCAAACCAAACGTCCTTCTCCATAGTTTCGCCAAACTCCCCAGGGTTTTTCCTTTGGTGACCGCTGCAACTGCAGCCGGTACATGTCTTAGGTTGCCGCAATGACAGGCGTCAACAACCTTCCAAGCACAAATACTAGCAGCCACTACCACAATGGAGGTTTTGGGTTTTGGGTTTAGCAGTTCTGTCTAGCCGTTCCTCACGGCATTCATTCTACCTAACCATCAAGTGGTTATCCAAGACCAGCCACAGATCTGATTAACTAAATCTGAGAGCTGAATTTTAAAACCACAGTTGCTTTTACCACCAGTAAATAAGGTGTCGACAAATCAACCTGGACTGAAACCTCAATGAGTGACGCTTTAAGACAAGATAACAAAAGAAACACACAAAACTTGGGACCCTCTGAAAATGTGCGTCTACCGCCTTTCACATATTTTTCATTCTCATTCACTTTGAATGCTATTTAATACAAATCTGCCTATTTCTCCCCCCTCTTCCTGTTTGTCCCACTGGAGATTTGCTTATTTTGTTTTCCTCCTATTTCCAATTTTACCAGTTTTCTCTCCCTCCACACCAGATCTCTTTGGATGCTCGGAGGATTCGTCTGATGCGGCTGCCTGAAGGGAAGGCCTCCACCAGCTCCTCGTCCTCTGGGAACAGGCAGACTGTCTACGAGGTTTGCGTTTGTCCCAACGGGAGGCTTTTCCTGTCCCAGGCCGGCACTGGATCCACCTGCCAGATCAGCAACAATGTCTGCCTCTAGGACTGATAGATACGAATATAAGTAAATACACCGATATCCTGAAAGAAAAACGGGCATAAACGGACAGATGTACACATATTGCCTGCCTCCAGGATCGATAAACAGCAACCACTCCATACAAAGACTGCCTGAGGGAAATATCAACAATCTGTACCTTTACAGACACTAATGTATACACATTGCAATTACACACTCAGACTGATGTTTAGGCTAAACCGATATGTTTAACAGGCCAATACTGAAAATTTTGGATTGAAGCTGCTGACAGCTGGTCTTTTGTGCCAATATTTCAATGCTAAAAGATATTTTCTCCCTGATTTTCTACGTTTCAGAGTGGAAAACCTTTGAAATCAGCATTTAGAGCATCGGGGACACTAAAACTCTTCACTGTGTCATACACATCTCTCGAAGCTCTTTATACATACGGCACTGCAGGAGTTATTAGGCTTTTAAACTGAATTACATGAATAAAAGAACAAAAAAAGAAGAACAAAAAGGTTTCATTGACGGATTTCACAACTTTTTTATACAACTGAGGTCATATTTGGAAAAGACATCGGAGACTGCTTAATGAAAGGACAGTAATGGTAATATATCGGTCCGACCCCAACAGTACAGTTTATAGCGTACACACATCGGGCAGATGCACACACTAGCTTACAGACATGCATTCACACAGTATACATGTGGTGTACGTTGCGTACACACCCAATAACACTATTTGCTCGCAGGAGCTTCCTGCTAGAAACTGAGAGGAACGTCTCCAGAGAAGAGATCTGTTCCCTTTCTCCCTCAAGCGCATTTCAGTATGAGAATCACTAGGGTGATCACCTACAGGCCCCAACACTCCCCCTCCCCTTCATCCTTCTTGCCCTTTTTACTCATCTGCTTTTTTTTCTGGGTTCTAACAGTTACCCAAGCTGAGATAACTGGAGGGTTTTTACTTCTCCTCTTGTTCATAAGGCATTTTAAACCCAGCTGTAGGTATTCTATGAGCAACCGTCGCAACCATTAAGGCTATAAGATGGTGTAATGAACATGAAGACTTGTCATGGATGTATTATAAGAGCTAGGTACCAAAATGCACCCATTCATTTGCTCAGCCGACATACACAAGCAAAAAAAAAGGCTTACAGTTCACCGGCTTGCTCGGCCATTAGCCTTTGGGATGATGTCACTGATGTTTAAATCACTTTCCTAGGCTCTTTGAAAGTTTTACCAATATAACACCTTCATGGATTGAAATTGCACAGCGGCCTCTGGGGTGACACAAGTTCCAGCTCTTTTAATACATCCACTGGACTTGGATATTTTTTTCCGAAGGCTTTTATGAAGTTGCCGTTTCAGTCTGAACACATACCCGATCCAGAAGTGTATGTGCTGTATCTGTGTAAAAGCATTATGTTCTGTGAGTGTGACAATACATAGAACCACCTTTGAGTTTTGTGGAAAACATTATGCATAAGAGCAGAACCGTGGGGTATTTCCAATTGAATTATACACTATTGGGTCAAAGGTGATTCCAGTCTTTCTTTGTTGAGGTCTAAATCAACACTGCAGTGAAGTTGTTTATCAGTAAATTAGCACACAACATGTTCCATTTGGTCTTTGTTACAATCTGTTCAAAGTGGCAAACTGTGACCGTTCACGTTGTATCACACTCACCCAACTGGGACAAACCACTCAAATTAGCTTCCCAGTGCTAGCAGCAGTTAATTCATCGAAATTATGGGAACATTTATTTCGCTAACTTTGATTTTGACATTTCAACATGTTGTGGCGGAGAGTTGTCGCCAAGTTCTGACACTTCTTGTGATTTGATGTGAACACGACACAAGTTTTGCCACGCAAACCACTCCAACAACCACTGTTCAGTTTTGTTTGTACTTTTTATTTGATGTGATCTTTTGATTTTAATCTGAACAGAAAGCTCTTTTCATTTCCCATGACGACTGTCAGAGTTCTGTTTGGCACAGAACGTCTGTCATAAATGTTCACTGTAAGCTGCTTTGACCTCGGCGGTGGTCACCCTACTTGTTTCTTGCACTAGGACGATTTTACAAAAGGACAAACAAACTAATGCGAGCCACTCTGTTGAAAGAGGGGGACTGTGCCTGTGCCTTATGTCCATGCACTTGTGGCAAGAAGAAGCACATCACACAGACTTTCTTTGGCATCAACAAGTACATAACTCTCCGATCTCGGTTCCCAATCACCAATCTCTCCCCTTTGTGTGAATGCAAAGACCTTCAGCCACATCTGACTGCAGCGACCCCTGCTGCCAGCACCTGACTCTGCAAAAGGATGAGTTGTTGTCCATGTTCTATTTAGCCCTTTAGCTTTCCCAGTTTGGGATGACGCACTTCTTATTTGGCTTTTTTCATCTTATAATCTGTGTGAGGACATGTGTGTATTTTTGTTAACAATTTGAAGTGACAAACGTATGATCCTGTGGAGTTTAACACAGATAACAGCACTGTTTTCTGATTTTCACTACTTATCGCAGACTACTTGGCCGAAAACATCTGCTTCCTCCAACATGTTGAGATCTTTATGTCTTCGCACACTGAACAGGTTCAGATGATAAAAGCATGCATGAACTCTTTTTCTGTGTTTTAGGTGGAGACCACTTTCTCAAGACCACTTCCATCTTGTTTCGTATTTATATGCAATGCCGGACAACTGCTTCTGAGCTCTATTCAAACCCCATTATAATTATCATTAAAAGTACAACTATAGTGTAGTTGCCATAAGCAGATGATCTATAATTTGCAGAGTCCTCCAACATCAATGTTCTTGTCTGACAGTGGAGTTGAATTTGCATCTACCAATGTGGAAACATTTCTTATGAATATATCTGCAAAGTTGTACAGTTGATCAACAATACAAATATAATAAGAGTAGAACAGAAACTTAACTGTTTTGGACATTTCTGCTAGTTGTTGTGCTAAAAACACACACGTAGGTACCAAATTTGGGCAGGTGTAGCGCAAAGTAGCTCTGTGCGAATGGCTGGCTAGTTAGCTAGTTAGCTTGTACGTTTCCTGAGCGCTGGGAGGCGAGGCGGAGGGACTGTAGGACCCAGCAGCCCGTTATTTGGCGCATTTTCTTAAAGTGTGTGTGAGTCAGCAAACTAGCTAACATGCTAGCTTGCTGATCACGCTTTAACGCTACGCTGGAAACAGAAAATTAGTTGTCACATATCCGTCGATAGCAATGTGACGAGTGTGAATGAAGCGTAAAGTTGTTCAGTTGTACTCCTTTAGTCTGGCTCTTCGTAACATTACTCCTCCACTGCTCGTTTTAGTCGTTAATTGCGACATGATTGCCATAAAAACAAAAACAAAAATACTGAACTTTCACCCAGTAGGCCGCTGTTCATGTCCCATTTAAAAACCAACATTTTACATTTCTGCGAGCGCGATGCAGAAACGTACAATGCCAATTTGTTTCTGCCGACTGGTTTTACAATACAATGACTTGTAGTGTGTAAAGACGTAAAGATCTTTGGCGACAACACCCTCGAGGAACTGGACCTGTGGACACAGTGCCTTGTGATAACTCCTGAACACAATCATAGTGGTGCACTGCATTTACGCATATATTATGTTGTTTGAGGTGTCACATCCTTTTTAAGAGTCAGGTGGATCCACCTTCTCGCTGTCTCTCAGCTTTTCTGTCGCTGCGTATTAAAGGACTTTCAGAAATATTTCACAACAAAGTCAAACCTATCTGATGTATTTTTTTTAAATTCATGTACACAAGAGAAATACACATTTTTGTACGGCTGTATTTGTAAATAATGTATACATAACCGCGTTGGTTGAACAATAAGCGCCGACGAAAGACAAACTGCTCTTCTGCGAAAAGGAAAGCCTTTTTTATAATGTACTTCACTCTGTGTTTTATAGTAAAAAGGCAGAACAATAAGGTTAAAGGATTTATTCAGTTAGCATGTATAGCAATGTATACAATGTTCACCAGTGGAGAACAAGCTGGTTTTGTTTTGAAGCCTTCTCCTTCCTGTACTTGCCTCTCCCGCTGAGCTCAGATGTTTCACACAGACACAAACCTGCTCTCTTTTTGTTTTGTTGTTGTTGTTCTGTTTGGCCCAAGGTCTTTGCATTCTCTCCAAGTGTGCAGTGTGTGTGTGTGTGTGTGAGTGTAAACTTGTGTTACTTCGAGTGAGCTTTCCTTTATTTCTTATGCTCCACAGAACATGTTGAATGATTATCAGAGAAGCAAACAGAAACCAAAAGTCGAGAGAAGCAGAGAGGGAAATGATGCACAGAGTTGCAACTCTGGGAATAATGCAGAAACACGAATTTACAACAAAAAAAAATCAGATTGTCAACTATGTTATCAATCAGTCTGAAGTAATTTCTTAAGATGTTGGAGCGTAAGCAGCCGAAAGGTGATCCGATGATGGCTCTGATCAGACATGACCCAGTGGGTTATGTTGCCGATCATTAAATAATATCCACCCAGATCACACTCTGTGATGCGGCCCCCCCTGCGGGGTTCACGCTCTGTACTCGCTTCCTAACATCTATCCTGAACATTTGCATTTTTTTCTTCATTCTCCCGTCTGAAACTGCCGTTTGTGGAGTAGTTTTCAAAGATGCCAAAATAAAAGGCGGTGTTCAAATGGACTGCAGTAGTCATTGGATCCTCGCGGACAAGAAAGAAAGGAAGGAAGAAGAAGAAAAAGATGAAATTTGACCTACAGAACAAGAAACCTTCTTTGTGGCTTTGAGGATGTGCCAGAGGGTTTGTTGACACGTTAAACCACATCTTGACCCGCTAGCTTTCCTGTGAGCTGGATACATCGAGGTTATTGTGTTTAAATTGATATACAGACGGTCCTTCACCAAGTTTACTATTCTGTAGTTTTTACAGCAGACCGACGCATATTAAAACAGTCAATATTCCTCTCACTGGTTCTCTATACAAGTCAGTGACGTCTCAAAGTGTAAAGACAAGTGGGACAAGCTGATGCTTCCCTTCTGTAATCTTTGTCTTGTCTTTACCTGCCGCTCTGAACACTGCACACAGAACAAGATGTCATCCTCATTGAAGCCAGTCATAACAAAGTCAATACACAAATTCTTCTTTGAAAGTTTTCAGGCTTTTTTTTTTTCAACGTTGGTTTCAGGCCGCTTGAGAAAAATTTGACTTGACGGCGTCTAATCCTTAACGAAACAGGAAGTCATCTGCTTCCCTCAGGCTGAGCAAGACTTGACTAATTTCCTTTTTTTTTTCTTCATCTGCATTGCAAACATTTCTGCTTCCACTTACAGTGTTCAGGGTGAATATAGGACAACAGAGATGACACGGAGTCATGAAGACGCCCGTTTTCAACCGCAACGTCGTATTTAATTGCGTCTGCGTTTCATTTTCTAATAGATTTACGGTACAAGGTCGTAGCTACATTGTACCGGTGGCGGGCCGCCAAGGCCTGCTCAGCCTTCACTGCTCGCCTAAACAGAATCACCAAGTTACAGCTATTTTATGATTTAATTTGTTTTCCCAAATACACTACATGTATTATAATGATTTTTCCCTGTTAGCTATAAGATTCGCGGGTTAAAGTACATGGAGAGGCCTTCTAGCATTATAGCCCTGTCGACTGAAGGTGCAGGTAGTAAATCCACGGCCCGCCACTGCATCGTACTGCTGACGGTCATGTGGACTTCACATCCTCGGGGGAGAGTTTGCAACCAGGCGTTCATGTCCGCGAATCAACTTAACAGAAAATATAACGTAGCAATGAACTGAAAAACTGAATAATGACATTTGAGACTCCAGACAGTTTGTCCATGTGGGGCCCAGAAGGTTTACATTTGGGCTGCAGATAAGGGTCCCAAGCCTCACCTGTGTTTGCCCATATGGGTTTCATGTTGGATTATAGTTGGATTATTCTCCATATAGTATAAAAGTAGGGTGATGGGGTTTTGGTGGTGATTAGAGTCTTGGAAATGTCAAAGATTAGCAACACAATTGATTTCATTGCATTAGTATGTTTCATGTAATGTCAAATACTCCCTCCGGACACCTTTGTGCCCAAAAATGCCTCATTGACTTCCATGAAAACCACATTTTTTAATCTCACTGTCATTGCAGTATGAAGCAATGTGAAAATGGTTGAATCTGGTGGAATACAGTGAAAACGTCAAATATCACTACTGTTCTTCAAAATAAAATGCTGACATCTGGGCAAACACATGTGAGGTCACCGTGGAAACTGCGGACAAACCCACTTGCTGGCTTGTTAACTTGATACGACAACGCCGCTTCACAAAGCCACTTGTTGCGGTAAAACTATCATATTTATCTATTTCTCATTTTCAACAATTCGTGAGTGCGGCAGTTTTTGAAATGTTTCATTTTCGAAAAGAAAATGTAGAAAAAAATGATGCACCATTCGAGTTCATGGCACTTCTTTCCATATGCATACGTCTAATGATCATAACACTGATGACCCGTGAAGAATCTGGGACATTGAAGAGAGATACTGGATTGAATCCAGCCAAGATGTCATCAAATGGCTCTCCGCTGGGTTTCATCTCCTGCCGTTCCCTTGATTCAATAGGTTTCCACATTTGGCTGATGTCTTCATCAACTCCTTGGAGCTACATCGTTCTGATGGCACATGGGTAATCACATGTGTGAAATTGCTTTCCAGAGACTTCTGATGCCTTCCTTTTGTCTCTTGAGCGTAAAAAACAGCTGATGTGCGAATAAGAACCCAATGCGCCCTGGAGCTTCTTTTTTTTTTTTTTTGTCAGGTGTTAATGAAGCTTTTTCTATTCCAGAGAAAACAGTCTAAACTGTCTCTTTGTGTCTCTCACGAAAGAAAAATGCAGACGCTTATTTCAGTCCAGGCCTTGATTCAACGCCGCTATTGTCCCCGAGACGCCAACGGTCGTTGCAGAAACCGTCCCGTTGCTTAAAGTTGAACATTCAATCCCTGAAAAAACAGACAAATGGGTCCGTTTTCAAAGCTGCCGTCGAGCAACATGTCCACATTTGCGACGGCATAAAATAAGCTTCCTTCGGCGTGTTTTTTCGTTTGATAGTTTCTTCCCCGACACCCCGCGCCGATCCCTGGCAGAGTTCAGCCTAGGTCGTGCCTCCTTTCTTGTTTGCCGTGTTATCAGCCGACTGAACCGGTGCCACCCCAGATTAAGGCGCCCTCCTTCGCTTCTCTTCAGCCTGTGACGGCGAGGGCCGGGCTCCAGAGAGAGAGAGAGAGTGTTTGATGTGTGTTTCGGAGCAGCTGGAGGCCTTGGAGTGTGGGCTTTCAGCGGGTTGGCTCATTAGCCAATCTTCGCCGAGCGGCGGCTAACCTCAATCTTCAGATTCACTCGCGAAAAAGTATTCGTAGCGTGGCATTAAAGTTTTTTTTTGCCCAATTTGCAGATATTTGAGAAAACCGCAGATCTGCATCAGAGCAAGACTGGCAACACGTCACATTGAAATGCTCCCTGCCTTCTATTTCTTTATCTGACGTTAACTATCAAAGGATGAAAGTTAGCGGGATCAGCGGCTTCCCCTATCAATCACGCATTCGATATGCCGACTTAACTCCGTTATCGGGGGTTTTGACCCGTTTTCTTCTTCGCTCGACGGCTCTCTTTCTCTGTCGTCTCAGCCACACCGATGGCGAACTGAGGGGCTTCTGAAAGTCCAGCGGCGTTCACAGAACGGCAAAGATTTCACGTGATTTTCACTTTTTTTTCCATTTTAAAAAACGAAAGAAGAAAGAAAGAAAGAAAGAAAAAAGCTTCTGATTTTTCATACAGAGAGACAGTCTCTTAGAGATTACTTTACTCTTGGATTATTGGAATAAGAAGCCTCTGAAGATGAAAGTGAGTGATTGACCGGGCTTCTCTCTGTCTCAAGCCTCAGCTGAAAGGAGGAAGAGAAAGGCTTTTTCATATCGTTTCTTTTCCTCCAATTTTCATTTCATGTTACCTAAACGCCTGCATGAAGAGGAATGCAGTCTGTTGAATGCATTGTGGCTTTACTCGAACTATGAATACGGAAAATGTTTGAACATTGAGAAGAACGTGGCCCGTTGTTGGATCAGTGAGGCTGGTTTATTTGTCGAGCGTGTCCTCACAGAGAAGTGATTTCACCTGGTTAAATATCAACATCACCTGTGTTGTTTGCGTCTGGTTTTAATATTTCATTAGTGTCTGAGTTGTTTATTGTTGCCACGTTGAACAAGGAGCAGCTTTCCCTCTTTTTTTATTTCATCTTCAAACAATTTGGCTCGCACATTTTGAGTTCAGGTGTCACGGAGGTTCTTTAGCTAACGCTGTCCCGGGATCTGATGCTCCTGGAAGAGTCTCAATCAGCAAAATACAACAAAATAAAGTGTTGCGGTTTTCAGCTTTTCATCCGGCAGATGGAAACGTTCCTCTCGGTTTCGTTCATCAATTTGCTCTTTACCGAGATTCATCACAACATGTTGAGCGCCGTGTATTTTAACTGTGTTTCATCTTCAATGAGTTTAAAATCCTTCATGGTATGTTTTGTGTTGGAGCTGTTTCTTGAGCTGTCCGTGTGCCTTGTGGGTACTGGATCAATGTTCATGAATACTTCTGAATGAAGTGTTTTCACCTGCCTGAGGGTTTTTCTTAACTTCAAAAAAGGAAAACCGTGAACATTCTTCGACGGCTAAAACAAATGCTAACCAATATATTAGCGGTTTTGTTTGAGGAGGTGTGGGCATTTGTTTTTTTTCTGGGTGGGGGCTTCACAGGAACGTGCCATTTGAGAATGAATTGTATAATTTCAGCGGAGAACAATGAGCAGATCAAGGACTCTGAAACAAAAGGATCCGTCTCTTCTGATGTCACATTTTCAAATACTGTAATTACAGCGAGCTGTTTGGGAGCAGTGGAGGTTTTTCTACTCTTCACCGTTCAAAAAGTGTTAAAAAAATAAAAAAAAGTTCTGAGATTTGTGAGATCGAGAATTTTATTTGTCATTTCGAAATTTACAGGCTGTTTTTTGTTTTTTGTTGTTGTGTACCGTGAAGAACGCAAAGAGGATCCTCACACAGTCTATGCAAACAAAGGGATACAGAACACATTGTGATAATGCAATGAATTATGTCCGTAATTGCTCTTAAATTTATTATACTTTCTGTATACAGTTTGTATTTATGAGTTGCAATCGAAACTGTATCAATAAACATATTTTAAAATGAGTACTTTCCCCTGACACAGTGACACAGTGTTCCTCTGAAACCCCTCAAACACACAGAACGCAAAACTAATTGTACTTTTACTGCATCCAGAGATAATAATCCTAACACACTGTCACGTTACTCCATTGTAAAAAGTACAGTAATTTACACCTCTGCAGAAAAGCTTGCGGGGGAAATGTAACATCATGGACCCCGCAGAAGTTTGCTTGGACATCAGAGTCGGGAGGTTGGATTTCAGTCACAAAAACCAGCATCACCATTTTCTTTCTCGCTACGAAGTTGTGTTGGGCCAAACTTATCTGGAAGCAATACACAACAACACTCTGTATTCCTGGCGTGCACAGAACGCGAGACATAAATCAGGCATTAGTTCCTAATAAAGCTGGATGAAAATAATTCAGTCAGGCAATTGAACTGAAGTAATTTGGTTTATTACCTCCTCCCCCCGCCCCCCAAAAAAAAGTGGTTTCCTGAGAGATTAAGATAAGTTATGCATAGACACGGAAGGATGTAAATAGTTTGATAGGAAATAAACAGTTCTGAGCAATGTTGAAGGCCAACAACAGCGGGGTAAACTAATAAAAACAAATGAAAAGAAACTGATTGTGTCTTTAGTTCCAGCTAGTTCGTTTGATTGGTTATTGTACGTGTCAATCAGTGCCACCTGGGGTAACTGGTCGTAGGTCAGGAAGGTATGGATGATGGGAGGGGCGTTACAGGAAAGAGAGAAATAAAAGGCGGGAAAGACTCGAAGTGAAGGACACGAAGCGCGAGCTAAATAGAGGAACAGTATTAGCGGCAGGTCAAGACACCGACACACACTTCTCCCTCATTAATGTGTGTTAATTAGCCTGCGCGAGTGGGAGTAACAATGCTAACTGCTCCGCCGTTGTTGAACTGTTACTAATTAACGTTTACTGTATTGGTGGAGTCTGATGGTGTCATTTCGTGTGACTAACATGAGTGGATAAGTGAAAGCATAAAATACAAATAAAGGACTAAAGTATGCACACATTGACCCCACTCCAGCGCAGCGTTTTGTCCACTTCTCTGGGCGCATTCTCAAAAGAGCCTATTGTTCGGCTAATTATGAATGAAGAAGGGTAACAGTCTACTGGCTGCTTTTTAAAATGTCCAGTTACTATATTTACTCTTTTAGTTGAAAGAAACAGAAAGTGGATCCCTTAATGTAGCCTTTTAAAACAATACACACCTATATTACGACGCGCTAATCACTTACTTACTTGAAAACAAGATGCAAAATGAGCTTAAAACAAGATATTACCAAACACACCTTGAGACCTCTCATCTTTATTATCACCATTTCCTGTTAGTGAACTCAGTTCCACAACTAAAGCGTCGGTATCTTTCAATATAAACCCTATTTTCCCACGTATAGGGGACTAATTGAAACAACAATGTTGGTCCGGTGTGGCGGGAAAACGCTGCGTGTACGATGGCACATGAAGATCCCATGAAGATCCCACAATGTCATTTGTTTTTTTTTTGGGGCTTAGCAGACATCTTGTGAAGTCAATGTGGGAGGAAACAGACGCTGCTCCTGCACCAGCAGCGGCGCTCTCTTTATGTTCCTTTTTTTCGGTCGTTGTTTTATCAGATTTTGCCCGCTGTGATTTACTAGCATGCTGCGTGGAAGAACAAGCAAGACAACAGAGAGCATGGCTAGCATTGTTGCAGTAAACAGCGGGAGTCAGCGGGCGAACACGAGGCCCTTACCGGTTACTACTGCTTGTAAAATGCGTCTTGTAAAGTGTGCGCCTCCTCTGCTGCTCCAAACAAGATATCTACACACCTCACACACTTCCTGAATGCTCCAAACATCCAGCAGGCCTCACAGAAGAGACCGCAAGCAAACAATTCCCCCCCCCCTCCCCCTCCCTTTTTGGTCTTTTCTTGGTCAGTGATGTTGAGTTTGTGCCGACACAGGGCTTCGTGTGATGTCGGTATTTTCTCCCTCCGCTTGCCCTGAGCCTGAGGTGTCTTTCTTCTGCTTCGGGCGAGGTGGTCACCCACAATACAGTGGGAGGAAATCGCATGAATCATCCCCGGTGGTTCCACAGTGGTTGTATTCTCCCGAGGGAACAGCAGTCACATTCATGCATGCCTAAATAGCGAGACAATGCTGAGGAGGGTGAATGTCTATTAAAAGGGCATTGTTGCATCTAATGTTTCATTCATAGTCACTTAATGAACCGTGAAGGACGTCTTTGTCCCGGATCTCCATACATTTATGATTAAAGTGTTTGTGTACATTCTTTTTTCCCGAAAGGTCAAAGTCTACTGATCCTGGAACGGTTCAGTAAATGCATTTAATAGCTTCACTATGAATTCTCAGCGCTCTAGCTGTTGTTTTTGAAGATGTAGCATATTCAATCACCTGCGTCAGATAAAACCGTTTTATTCCACGCCTTTGCAGACCGAGCACAATTCCGACCCCGAGTCTCTAAACTTTGTTGGTTGCTGTGATGAAGAGCTTTTGATTAAAAAAAGGGGAGGCTCTAAACAGCAGGAGGCGTGCAGCTCAAGCTGTGGACTAATTAACTGTTCTGTGATTGAAAGCCGGCGTACAGGAGCGAGTCTCCCCACCGTACGCCGGAGAGAGAAAGCTGCACTTTTGGGAAATCGCGCCGCGGTTGTCGAGCAACTAAACAGAGGATTGTGCCGCGGGCGGCGTGTGAACTATTTTAATGGTCATCGTACGCCCTTTAAACACGTGCGCTGTGATCTTTTTGGGAGAAAGGATCCATTGAACTGTGCGGTGGCTGATTGGCGACAGAAATGTGTTTGTCGTGAATTGTTTTCATACGACAAACGTTTCCTCAGTCGCCTAACGTTTTCTTCTATTGATGCGTTACAAAAGGAGAAAAACAGAATTGTCCCATTGTATACTGACTGTCAATCAAATCCCATGGAAATAACTGACTGTGGCACTCGGTCCCAATACTTAACCTTTAAAACAGCGCACAAAAATATATATATATATATATTTAAAGTGGGCTTTACTATTTTCTACAACAGATGGTTATTGTCGTTTTTCGCAAACTTTACTCAAACAGGTGAAAATTGTGCATGTTTAGGGACTATTTTCAGCGGCGGATTAATCCACGTTTGGTGCCCCATGGTGAGTATTTGAAGTGGCAGGATGGTGTATGTTGGAGTGAGTCAATAGTTTATTTAATAAATGGAGCTTTATGAGACTCAGGAAGTAGATTTCAGGCGTGTATGCACTACAGGTTGTTTGTTAAATCTACATGTATTGTTGTTTTTGCTATTTTCTAATAGTGAGTTAATACTCCTTACATTTTTAATCAAACTATTTTGAAAGCAAAAGACTTGAGAAGAGATCAAGATGTGAGATTTTGAGTTTGTTTGTGGCTCTCAGTGTCTCAGTGTCTCCATCTTTATCGTTGCATTGTTTTATACAAAAAGCCAAAGTTTTACCATTAAAGCGTTCCTTTTCCCCCTAAAACTCACATCAACCTGCGTTCTCTCTCTCTTAAAAAATATTCCAATCTTTAAAAATAAGACTCTAACCTTTAGAAATGTAACCATGACCATTCGTCAGGGGGAAGAAGCCAGACTGAATGGGGACTGTAAACTTTTTAATTATGGCGCTGATATTCAGGAAGCTGTGCCGCTCTGTTGAGCTGTAAAGCGAAACAAAAAGATATAAAGGGAGAGAAGACGAGTGGGTGAGAGTGTGAGGGTGAGAATGTGAGACCTCGGGGAGTCGTATAGGACTGATGATATCCTCCGAGGCTTCCTGCCTTGTTTGGAGGTAAACAGAGCGAGAGACAAAGCCGCTTTTTAATATCTACTGACATTAACATGCGACTCATATCAACACTGTGCGCTGGCATTAAAATATGTCTCCAGGAAACGCAATGAAATCAGATTATTTATTCCCTCATAAAATGTGTCTTTGCTTCATAACAAATGTATCAATGAAAACTGACGGAAAATACATTGAACTTTACTCCAGGAACAGATATCATATTCATTGTGTGCGCTCGCGGCTTGGATCCAGACTTTAAGTAGGATTGTGGGTGGTTGTATAGTCTTGATTAAATAAATACGCCAAAAAAATGAGTCGTTGGTCAACAGGATTAAAAGTCATCGCTCATTGCAATGCGAGCTAACACCTCCGCGTCTCCAGTCCATTACATCTATATGTCTCTCGCTGGCTTTTTATTGTAGTATCATTATGTATATATTGTTTTTCTTAAAGCAATATCTTCAGTTGGGGAATTTTAATATCCCTCAACCCTAGATCTATTTTTTTGTCAGTTTATAGTGTGTATCATATCAGTTTCCCGATGACTTGTGTGTTTTGTGTATGGCAGCGCCCTCTGCAGGTCTATTTGGACATGACGGTGTGCCCCAAACCGCGTTTCAACGTAACCAACGTACCTTAATACAACGGTCGAATGATGTCTTACAAAACGTTTTGTGCGTTTTCCTACAACAGCCTGTAACACGGTCCTTTCAAAAAATAAACTTCACAACGAGCAACAACGCTTTAAGCGACATAATACCTTGATTAGGTTTCGGAAAAACATCGTCGTTTGGGTTCAAATAACTAGAGAAGTGCGGTCACTGAAGTTACGCGGCGGATAAATGAACATTAACAGCCATCTCAGATCGCCGTCGCAGGTGTGTGTTTTTTGCCGTCTTTCCACTTCCTGGTTCAAGATTACATGGAGAACAAAACATATATATATTTTGTGGTGTATTTACAGATATACAGTAGTTAATTTATTGTGTAGGTAAAGCTTTAAATGCTGGATAAGACCAGAATTGAGTGACTTGTCGAGCAAACTTCGATACATTTGATAAAAAATAGAAACAGTTCTTGTTCGTATACAAAAGTTTCTGATTCATAACGACCTGGATGTTTCCAGTACCTGTTACTGACGTCTTGTCAATCACACTCATCACCAGTGTGCTTAAGCTTTGCCGACACGAGCCGAATCAATTATCACAGTTGTGAGTAGAAAAAACACTAAAATGTGCTTTTAAAAGCTCCCGTTCACTCTGCCATTAACCTGTCAGCCAGCAAAGCGTCGGGAAAACGGGACGTTCATCGTCAGCTTGACAAGGTCGAAGCGAAGCTTTCAAACTACGTGGAGAGTCGGCTCAGAAACAATATAAATGGATCGCTTTACTTCCATTCACTTGATGCGGCTTCATTATGCTGACAGCTCTGATTGAAGAGAACGTTTTAGAAAAACACTCATTTCTTTCGGATGTTTCGTTGTTCCACCAAATGTTGGAATAAACTAAATGATGAAGACGAACAACCGAGCGTTGCTCAAAATGTCGGGTTCCCTTTTTTTTCCCCTCCACAAAACCATTCACAGAGGATTAATTCTTACTTACGGTGATTGTCTTGTTTTGGAGGAATCCGGTGACAAGTACAGCAAGCAAAGGACCGAAAGCCAACAAACGTCATCATGGAGCTCGTTTAATGACCCTCAACTCATCTGAAGGGCACTTCCTTTCTTTCAGAGGAGCTGACTGAGCTGTTGGCCATCTTGTTTTATTGATATGAAATGTACAGTGTGTGTTGGTGTGTACCAGTGTTTCCTGTCCACTGCGTCACCAACCTCACAGTCATTTTGGAGCTGTATGCGACACAGTGTCATGCGCCGTCTTTTTGCCGAAAGCGGGAGAAAAACAATATTTACACACGTTACCATGTTGCTGGTCGTACGCGCACACAATGTCGCCATCTACAATGTCATAATGTTGACACACAAACCAGCATTAATCACAGTAAAAGAGTGTCATCAAGGAATAGGATGGCGTGTAATTACCGTGATGATCATGTCGACTGCATATCGTCATGACAGGATGCGAAGCCGAACAGCTTGCAGTCAGTTTCGGGCAGTATTTGAACAGGTGGATGTTTTTTGTCGAAAGGGTTGCGCATTGTGTTTTGAAGCACTTAATCTCCGTAAACATACATATGCAAAGTCTGTAGGCGACATGACATCGTATCTCACGCGTTCCGGTGTCCCGTTTTAGTCCGAGTTGTGGAGAGCAGCAGAGGACAAACACATTGACCTAAATCTTCATCTCACAACACATCAGCCGGCGTCTGAGCGCCACCACATCCCCCAGGAAGAGCGGCAGTTGCCCCCGGAGGCTGAGTCTTCGTCGGACCGATCATTTCGGAGACTGTGAAGCACCTGGTGCCACATGCGTGAATGTCAGGAGTGTAACCTTTACGTGTATTTGTATTAAACCTGCTCATTACTACGGGCTGGGCTTGGTATGCGACGTCCAGCGCGGGTTTTACCGAGAGTTCACTTCTCAGTTGCCTTTTTGGTTCGAGGTTTTAGTTCCCCAAAAGGTCAAGAGCTGGACAGCTCTGTGCAACAGCTAGATTTAGACGTGTTGAAAGTATGAACTGTTGGAGCTCGCATGTAGTTAAAAGGTCGAAATACAAAGGTCTGATTAACCAGAACAACTGAAGGCACCTGTGAGAGTGTGCTGGCCCTTTAAGTGAAAAGATGCACCATCTCGGAACAATTGTCCTCTCTATTGTGTGTGTGTGTGTGTGTGTGTGTGTGTGTGTGTGTGTGTACACGCCAGAGTGTGTTGCCAGCGCCTCAAACTGACAGCTGAACTATCCACCCAGCATTAATTGAGTTCTCTCACACACACACACACACACACACACACACACACACACACACAAGTTTGCTCTGGGGATAGAAAGAAAATAACAGAAAGAAAAAAAAAAGAAAACACACTTCACACCATAATTTGTTTCACTGTGTCGCCTCCTGACATCGCGGGGATTGAGTTAGAATATCAGAGGGAGATTACGTCGAATTTAGAAAAGTTGTTTTGCCCGCGTCGAGCGCTCGGACTGACAGACGAGGACGAGCTGCTCGAGTGTTTACGAGCCGCCGCGGTGAAGCTCCGGAGGGGCTCGGATACAGGCGGCCATGTTTGTCTCCGAGGGAAGAATCCTTGGCCGGAGCGGACGGAAACTGAGGGGGGCGGAGGGGAGGACAATCTGCTGCTGAAACCAGACGGATGAAGGATGGATGATGGACCAGAGAGCAGAAGTGGGATGGGGAAAGAGGAAGGAAGGGAGGTGGTGAGGAAGGGGGAATGGGTCAGCGAAGGGAAGGAGTGGGTGCAGTGTATGAGGGCAGAGCATTAATCGGAAAGGGAAGGAGGGTGGGATGGAAGGAGGGAGAAGTGGGTGAGGGTAAGAGGTTAGAGAGAGTGGTGGGGTGAGTGAAGGATGAGGGATTGAGTGGGTGAAGAAGGGAAGTGGGTTTGTTTGTCCCTATAGGATACACTGTGAGTTGCATGCTTTAAAAACCACAGAAGAAGAAGAAAGAGGACCACAACCAAACATAATTGTATTCCATCTCTCTGGGTGATCCCACTCCCGCCTCCGTGGACTTTCGACCGGTCGCATTTAATTTCCTCTTCCTTCCTTGCTATTTACAATAATTACAAAATAGACACAAAATGTAATTTTCTCCCAGCAAGCAATGCTGCAGATTAAATTCTAAAGCAGGACACGTGTGATTACTGTAATACTTTCTTGTTCCTTATTTGTGATTTGTTCTGCAGCAGCTCCTTTTATCAGTGGCACTCGGTGAAAGCAGTGAATTAGTGTTTTTTTTTTATTTTTCGCACGCTTTCTATCACGTAAAGTTCAAAGAAAACTGACAGTAGCCGTGGATTTGAAGTGAA
Source organism: Clinocottus analis (assembly GCF_023055335.1). Taxonomy (NCBI): domain Eukaryota; kingdom Metazoa; phylum Chordata; class Actinopteri; order Perciformes; family Cottidae; genus Clinocottus; species Clinocottus analis. Next base: position 18,311,902 of record NW_027176207.1, on the reverse strand, counting down.
GTTCCTCCTCAAAGGACAAGAACAAGCACCCCCTTTGTTGTGCACAAGTTTTGAAAAAAATTGCAAATAAAATCCTGACTGTTCCTGTATTTTTTAATAGAGATATACGTTTACCTGTAGTGGTGCTTAGAAACACAACGCAGCCATGGACACGAGGCCGTAAGCATCCTGTTCCATCATCACGTTGGTCGTCCTTCATTGTCTTTTTTTCCTTTTGGCGGACACCCAAAAGGTTATTGTTGAGACTCCAAAAGGACCTTCTGTAACGAAGAAGAAGTGGTCAGCTGTGTCCAGAAAGAAACTAGTTATTGGTGTCAAGTTCTTGTGAAAACTGGCGGTTTGTTTGAAACCCTGGAAGCATGTTCCCGATTAAACCAGTATCTGCCCTACAGATCCCGCTACAGATTCAAAAAGCAATAACTTATGTTAAGAGTTAACATCCTTCAACAGTACATTATTGACGATACAGTACTGCCTACAGTACCTTATTGCTTAGGCGACCAAACTCCATGAACAAAACGAGACAGAATAAAAGGCATCGGGTCCAAGTGCTTGAGCCCCGCTACAATGAGCATTTCAGGATTTATCCGTCGGTCAGAGCCTGAAGACGGAGCCGCTTCCCTCTTTCCGCTCCCGTGCACTGACTCGTGCAATCAGGACAACGCATTATCGCCTCGGAGCGAGTCAGAGTTGTGAATATTACCTGCTTCATCGGGATCACATTCTGCAATTCCTTTTTTTTTTGGTGTAATTATAGATTAAAACCATCACTCCGCTGTGAACCGCCTGGTGCAGGAGCTCAGACAGCATTTCCGCGTTAAGTATCTAGTTATCATTTCACACTGATATCAGCTAATAAAAAAAATAGATTAAAATATTTTTTTTTTAAGAAAGTGAAAATATAAAACAATTCCCTAATTAAAGATTGAGAATCATGTGTTTGATTAACCACGACTGACTCCAACCCCATGGGCCCCGAGGCCGGATGCAGAATCATACGCATGCAGAGCCTGTAGAGATATGAGACGGGACCGCTCTGACTCACCTGAGTTTTTTAAAACACACACACACACACGCACACAGACACACACGCACGCACAGCGTGAGAGCTGCTGCAGCCGAAAGCAGAGCTGCAGGGCCCAGAGAGCAGTTAGACAATGTGTAATCAAGACAGAGGTTGGCTTAACAGCTCAATTAGCATCCGTAATTAAAACACTCGCTCAAAGACCGATAGCATGGATCTCCGTCTTTTCTTTCTCTCTCTCTCTCTTGCTGACACTGAAAAAATAAATGGAACCGTAGCACACAGGGGTTTGTGAAGAACAGTAGAGATAATATCCAGACACACACACACACACACACACACACACACTGGGAACAAGATGCTCTTTCATGTACTCAGTAATGATAGAATCCAGGGAAAAGCGACTCATGCATGTAATTATTAATCAGCACCACCAGCGAACTCGACGACATCAGCTTTTATACCGCCGCTGCGCTGAGAATTCTTTCCCGGGACTCGAAACACATGTTTCGTATTCGGTCTCGGTGTCAGCGTGAAGGAGAGGGAGGCCGCCGGGCCGCGTGTTTGATGCTCAGTGGCCTCCTTCGCCTCCGGGAGAGTAACTCGTTCGAGTGTAATAAGAGTTTCCCCTCCGCTCGGTGTGTTGGTACGAGCGGTGTGTTCAAGTGCTGGGGCGAGGCGCCGGACATCTGAAACCAAAGATGAACGAATCAATAAATACATTTCTCTTCTCCGGTCGCCCCCTTTTCAACTTTTCTTTACATTCTCCCCCCCATAGAGAATTCCTGATATTAGTCAGGCGAGGAAAGTCATCTTGTGGTCTCAGTATATCCAGTTTATTTCTGTTTTTCTTGGTTTTTAAGCATTCGGCCACAAGTCAGTTTAGTGTCGACGATGTGAAATGCTGGAAGTAAAGCTGGTTATTCAAAATGTGTCGATGCTAATTGCATTAATTGCATTTGTCATATGTATGATGGATCATGACCGCAGCATAGATACAAAATGGAGTGTTGTACTTAGAGTTTGAGGTCTTGCACACAATAATTGTGCAGCTTCTCTCGGTCACCTGCACTCTTTTATATCTTTTTATATCTGGTCTTATATTCAGGATTGTTTCAACAAGATTCTTCTGATCAGAGCCGATTGCAGGCATTTTTTTTAAAGGGCCGGTATCAGCTAAAATAAAAACAGGCATGTTAAATACTGCTCTAAAAGTATATGAACCTCCCTTCAAGAAGGATGCTCCACGTTGAACCTCTGCGGTTTTCTGCAATCAGAGGTGGGCGGATAAGTCACCAAAACCTGTGATGTGATTTCATTACAGCGAAATAATCCTTTTACGGCTCGTCCCGTCCCACACGTTACGACAATAAATCGAATAAACAAGAGTATTCGGCGCTGAGGGAAAACGAGCACAAACAGCCACTGAGAACACCATTTTTATTTCTCTTGTCACTTTTTACTGTATCTTCTTGTTCCTTTATGGCTTTTTTCTCTCACAATATTTATGTTCCATGGTCCAACGTGGCGCAGTTTTGTCATCGTGATTTGTTGCGGTTTCTCTTTTTTATTGTTTTTTTTTGTTAGGATTTTGTTTGTAGTTTGGTTGAGGTTGTGTTTGTTCCTCCGACAAGACTCCACGTATGAATTAATAATTAGCATCTCGGCCCGTGCGTGAAGTATAATTTATCTGCTATTGTTCATGCAGATTAGTGGCATCGCCTACTTTCCTGGGTCTACTTGTGCAAATGTTTCTTTGTATGCGTGAGTCCGTTCTTCGATGGCGGATGCTGCTCCAACGCTTGTGATGCAATTCTGCGTCATCACTACGTCATCTTTGTTACATCATCCAGCTTTGCTAATGCAAGTTGAGTAAAGGAAGTTGAGAGTCAGAAACAGAGACAAACAAATTATTCCATTGTTTTCCCAATGGACAATTCAGAATCAGTTGTGGGAAAGTGGCAGAAATATGACTTAACAGGTTTATAGTATATTCATTATTAAGGCTATTTGTATATTCTCCTTAATTGATCACTGGAGCAACAGATTTGAAGACTTTTACTTTGAAGGCGAGCTGTCTCCTTATGGTTCAAGTAACCAAATATGGTCACTTCTGCACCCTGTACATATGGCGTCTTTCCCGTGGCTCAGTAAATCCAAGAAACACATGGTCTTTACCCAGCCAATCAGCAAAGGTCACTCTACGTCACACCACCCACCTTTGTGGAATTTGACCAATAAGAAGAGACCTGGGGCGTAAACTCTTTTTTCCGGACCCCGGAAGAGACTCTGTCTACAATCACGGATCAAACGACTAAGCTAACCGTGGTAAGTTGCTGAAACTCACGTTATGCTTGAATAGTTGCACTAAGTGATTACATGTGTGTTTTTTGTGGATGACTTGGTGAAATCCCACCATGAAAAACTTAGGCATCGTATATGATCATACGCCCCTTTTACGCTAAACCTAGCATTGTTATGGAGTCACGGTTTTGCAGAGCGACTCTCTCTACATTCACGGATCTTTCATTGGAGCTCCCGCGTATCAGGATACATTTACATGAGCACAAGTAGACCAACTTTAAGTGGGCAATATCTCCGTAACTGACATAAACATTGGCAGATTAATTATATGCCAGCATGCACGGACCCAGGTCTTACTTATTTTTGCTTTACTCATAAATAATTCAAAGCAATCAACTGAACCAACTGTTGTGGAGGTGGAGTAAGCGATTCTGGCGTACAGGTAGTCGGTGTTTGACCTCAACACTTGTTCTTTAACATAAAAGGAGAAGAGGAAAAAAAAACGTTCATTTAAATAATGCATCAACATCATCCATTACGCCGGCTAATCGCGGCGGGCCCTCCCATGCGGACGGCTTTGGTTTTATTAAACAGAGGCTGGGTGAATTCGAGCGGGAGCGGACCGGATTAACAAGCAAGAGATAAAAAAAGTAGAAGGGCGATGGGAGGGAAGGGACAAAGTTGAAGTGAAGTAGGAGAGAAGAGGTGAAACTCGGTCTAATAAGCCGCTGCTGACTCACATGCCGCGAGATTAATAATCAGCTCTGGACGGCCTAATTGAGAAATCTCATTGTTTTAAATAAGCGAGGAATGGCCGGCGGCCAAGGACACGAGAGGAAGAGCAATTTCCTATTTCCTGCAGTAGTGTTTCCATCAGTTATTAAGCTGCATTGATCTTTTCCTCTTGCGCACCGCATGGGAGTTTGAAACAGTTCGAACAAATAAAGTGTGAGGAAGAGGCACTTTGAAGCTCAGAGCAGGGACTTTAAAGGTTGATGCTCTTTAACCAAATGGATGATGTGACCTCAAGTCCAGGTAGGATTTTTTTTTTGCCTGATTGCAGAACACTAACTGATTTTTTTATTTTTGTCCCTAAAATCACAAAGCAGGATCTTTCCGAGGCCTCCAAGTATGGAAGCCCATTTCCGACAAAATAAATAAATAAATGTTTTTTTTAAGTGACGAATAAAATAAAAAAAGAAATTTGCGTCGCCTTTTTTTTTTCGTGGTCATCATTTTGACTTTTTTTTTCGTGGTCATAATTGTGACTTGTCAACAAAAAAAAAGTGTCAGAAATGGGCTTCCATATTCATGCAGCCATGTGCGAAGAACACAAACAGTGTGACACATTGACTTGTGTGTGAGTTTCTGAACAAACGCTTCTGGTGATTTCTGGCTCACAGTTTCAATATCAACACGAGCTGCACAGCTTATTTAATCCAGAACTGAGATGAAAAAGTTTATTTTATCAGGATTTGTTTGATTTGGACTCACATCGCACAAACAGAACCAGAGCCAGTAAACAAAAGTCCTCACAAATTCAAGTCTGTAGTAACCTGATCTTTAATGGACTCGTCTCTTTTCCGAGTGCTGGTGATGAAACGTAAACACGTCCCATGAAGCTTTGTGTTTTGTGTACGTTTTCCTGTGGTTAAGCTTGATTCGTATACTGACTTGTGAGAAAACAGCTCTCTGTTTAATTTGGAAGAGGACCGACACCCAGACTTTTCAAAAGCCTCGGTGTTCTGAGCCAGCTGAGCTGGAACAACATGGTGCCCACTTTGCACAACAAACTCAAGTATGGAACACACTGGACAACGTGAACGCCCTCCAAACACGTGAAAAACCTCAGTAAAACACTGCTGATGTTTGTCTCATTTATTTGGACAAAATGCAGTTTTCTGGAAGCGTTATCTTTTCTCTATCAGCACGAATGTTGCAGTTTTCAAGAAGTATTGCAGCGCCACATTCACTCAATCGTGTTGTTCTGCAGCGGTTTCATATGAAATGAAGTCTTGTGTTGCTTCTCAAGAGTGTCTGACACCATAGCAGGGACCTCATTTAGAAAAATCTAATCTACTGGCATTAGACGGCTTCAAGGATGGGATCAAACTGCTTAATTTGTCAACTTCTCTGACCTTTTAGTTTGGGAAGCTGTCACAAACAGAGCCTTTTCCAATCTGTCCTCTTCCTCGGACTATATTAATTATCTGTCGCTGCTTTTTACTCACAAAAACAAGTTTCCTTCATCTGTTTGACATTAAAATGTTTGGTGTTATCATTGTGAAACCTCTTCAGGGCGTTCGAGGTTCAACCAAGAACACACGAAGACGTGGTTAAGTTCAGAATTTATTGATCAGTGAGTGAGAATAGTCATTTTCGAGACAAACAAGCAACTCACATGGCATCATTATGTTGGATTTGTGATTGTAAAATACTTTTAATGAGGTTTCTTCCTCCCTCTCTTCCCATTTTTATTTGAATACCAGCGTTTATTCCCATCTTTACGACACTTCTGCGGACCGAAACGAGCCGTTCGGCGTTGGCCCAGAGGAGCGCTCCGTGGAACTCAGGTGAACTCGCGTCTGGTTACGGCTTGAAGTTGTTGCCCTTATATTCTTCCCACCGACGCCGCCGGGGGGAAATGATGGCCGGCTGTTTACCGCTCAGTGTAAACGCGCCGCAGTCCTGAACTAAAGGCCTCTCGGTTCAGTCCGACTGCTATTTGTTGGACCTAATAATATTTAAACTGCAGCCTTCAGGGCGCGCGGCGAACCGAGCAGTGTGCTTAGTTATTGTTTGTTGACTCGGTTTTGTTTGGGCCGAGCGGATCGCTCCATTCAAACGGCAATAGCCGTGAAAAACACAACCTATCTGTTCGGGGTGCATGTTTTTTTTTCTTCTTCTTCTTCTTCTTCTTCTCCCCCCAACAGACCACCCAACGTTTGTTTTTGGAGCAGCTGATGAAACACGCGGGGCGCTCCGTCGACCGTTTGAACTTTCCGTGCGTGTCCGTCTCCGGTTTGTTTTTGTATTTGTCAGGTTGCAATTAGCGCGCGCTGTTTGTCAAACAAGTGACAGCCGCGGCCAAATCAGCCCCGCGGGCGTCCAAATCGAATGCTAAACAAAGCATGTCAGCCATTAAATGCCTCTGCCCAGATTGTGTCCACATGCGGCGGCCACTTAAAAAAAAAACACACACACACAAAACCCCGTCATTAACGACTCCAAACGTGCACATGAACTCACAATCAGAATCAGCTTTAATGGCCATGTACATTTTCACGGACATGGAATTGACTCCGGTTTCTCTTTGCTCTTCGTACATGTACAAAAGATGAATATAAAAGACAAAAAAAAAGACATTAAAACAGAAAAACAGTCAACAGTGGTCCAGAAAAGTGCAGCTAGTGGAGGTGCCTGATGAATTGTTCACACACACACACACGTTGTACAAATAAATACAGTGACTGTATTCAGACAGCTACAAAGTGCTTTACTGCAAAATTGCATTAAAACTTAAATATGTTGAGCGATAAAAGGAAGTGAAATCTGATCTCGGTCCTGCCGCCTTCAGATGTGATAAACCTACGGAGAAGGTTTTCAACAGCCGTGGGTGAGAATCACTCGTTGAGTCAGAGATCGATACGCACTGATTCACGGCTCCGGCTACAATCACGTTAAACTCTCTTCTTTTTTTCATTATTGATTCAAAGGCATAGGCTGGTTGGAGTTTCATCGAAACAATTTTACAGACGTTTATTCCCCTTCTGCACATTAAGTTGAAGTATTAAGTTCGCTCTTTTTGGCATTATCACAGAGGGACTTGGTACCAGAGACGGGTACCAAGACGTCTTCTCGCTGCTTTAAAATCCGACCCCATGTCCAACCCAAAGAAATCTCTGCTTCATATCGATGAAGCTCTCACCTGTTTGCGGCTCTTCTCCCGTCTTTGGTGTCAATCCGTCACATGAGTGGATCTCTAAAAGGTGCAACGTGTACGATGTGGAGAGAATTCTAGTTTCAAACTTTTAAGAAATGACTTAATCTTATCTTATGACTCAAAAAGAAAATGAAGTGTTGATGTCAGACGTGTCGGTTTTGTGTTGCAGAGATGGCTTCTACTTTCCAAGGTGAGTTCAACTAATGTCCCTCCAAGGCTACCATAGGTTATAAAAAACACTCCTGAAGCTCTTTATGGGTAGAAAAGTAGAAAGAAAAAAAAAAAAGAGAAAAGAAATCAGTTGTGCGGCATCGCAGTTTGGAAAAGGCTTTTAAATGTATTTCCAAGAAATAGAAAAGGTTTTGTTTCCTGAAAGTATTCTCTTGGTTCTCTCGAGTGGATAACAATAAAACAGAGGATTACAAATTCAAACACATTACAGATGAAACTTGACAATTTCTCTATGATTTCTTGTTTGTTGATTTGAAACCGGGCCATCCCCATTGATTTGTTCAGAAGTGAGCATGTTGTACATTTTGTGTGTTTATGGAGGACGACACATTGATCTTGAGACTTCTTCTACAGGTGCGACAGGGTCAAGTAGCAGCATCCAACACCTGACAGGACAACACATCAGCGTTGTACGCTGCAAACAGCCGCCTTCTGCTGCCTGACATTTCACGTTTGCTTCGCTGTTAGTATACAAATTATTGATTTTTGCAGCTTTAGGTTTGCTAACAGAGTTTCTCTGTTCACCTCGGACACAACATGACTGGGGAAGAGCCTGTTGAAACCCAAACTCAGTGATTAGAGGCCTAATTGTGCAACGTGGCCGCACGGCAGCAGCAGAGCTAAACACACACAACAGTAGGGTTGCGGTCTTTATTGTTGAGTTGTGGCTTGAAAAGAGAAAAATCTCCCGTTGTTTGCCGTCACTTCTGAAAGTAGAAATCCTCACAAAGCAGCGATGGCATTAAGTGATCTCTCGCCGTGAGACATAAAACAGAAACGCATCTTTTTGTGCTTGTTATCGGCGGCAATTGTGCTTTTTGTCACATTAACTGGATTCCAAGGGATTTTCCCTTTTTAAATCAGTGTGATGGCCCGTCCCGGAGACGTGTTGGCACGCTCACGCTTCAGTGCCTTTCCTCAAGTTTTACAGCACAAAATAATTACTCTGTAAGTGATCAGTTTATCCGATGATCAGTCGTCTATTTGGCTCATGTATATAGTATCAGGACGTGTTTCCTGCTGTGAATCTCAAGCACCCTAAACAGCCAATTAAAGCCGAGGTCTCCCACTACATTCTATATTGTACCGGCTGCTTTAACATGACCACTGTCATAACTGGTGAATGGCAATTACAAACCAACACTGATGCAGGCGTGCATGCAGCTTTATCGAGTCTACATTTGGGGGTCTGCACAGACAGATGTGTCCACACCTGCAGGCGCCAATCCATGCCTTTTGGAGCGCTTGTTCATCATCAGCAAACACTTCTTTGCAGATCTAGTCAACGTGTCATTTGAGCGGTACCCGGCGTCATAAATTTACCTGCGTGGACGACTCTGGATTAGTCGTTCGGGAGTCTTCCTAAAGTTCCCGATGGCCAGTCCGCTCCTGCAGTCTGGTGTGAAGCACTCACGCCCATTTAAAGTCCCAGCATGCCCCTTTCAGACAGTCTTTTGGCATAAAGTACGTAATTTTTCCACTTTTCAAACGAACAAGTTTTTGGACTGAAACTCCTTCCTGACAGGCCGAGACTTTGTTTTAATGTGATTTTTGTTGCAGATTACGATTCTAAAAAAAGGTACTAATCTTTCCAAAATGGTGTCTTATCGACCGCTCCAGGAGGCATTTTTGGGGAATCTGGCTCATATCGTGCTGGATGTTCATACTTAGGATCAAAATATCTTTTAAAAGGTGTTTCTTTTTCAACGCAGATATACATTTTTTTTCCCCAACACTTTGCTGAACAAATACATACAATAAACAGTTGGAATTCATTTGGGGTTCGTCCGACGACTCAAATGCAGGGAAAAGGAGGTCTGGAGCCAAAATTGGTTCCACAGTTTTCATACATTTTGTTACGTAAGTTTCCTCCCAGTAGAAGCTCCTGCTCCAGAGTTAACAGGGTTTCATCCTCCTTGTGTCTACCATCCATTTTGAATATTACACGGAACAAAAAACTACAAGTGTGAATCTAAAAACAACCAAACAGGGATTTTCCCCACTTCCACAGTTCGGATGTGGCGGGAGCTCAAACGGGGATGCACTTTCTGTTCACGGCCGTCGTCGGTTGAGACGGAAAATGAGCCGCCAGCTGGATTTGAGAGCGGTTTTAATGTTTACTCTCTCGGCGTGCAGATATGTAGACCATGTGCTGCCATTGACAAGCATATGAACAAGGTCACATCGAGGTTTCCACTGTGTACGCTCTGCAAACTGCCCTTATCTCCTGATGTATAATGTACATCCGCCCATCGCATTCATGTTGTGACCGGAGGTGACGGAAGTCAGCAGTGGATGTCAAACACAAGAAGCTCTATTAAGCATGCATTAAAACCGCTGATGGCCTCTGTGTACCAACGCAACTCATTTCTGCCAGGCAGAATAATATCTCTGCCAGGAGAGACGGAGAAGGTCATCAGCAAACAGAGCAACAACAACAATGCTCATTACTATTCATTGAAAGTGGCATGTAAATAGGGAAAGAAGTGTGGCGCATGTGAGGCTCAGACTGCCAAGAGCTAATGAAGAAGCCGTGAGCGGAGGTGCCCGAGAAAGCAGACAATGCCGGCGCCACGTCTATTAGCGGTCTGCGCCGCAGGTTTCCCGGCGTCGACCTCTGGCATCAATCTGTTTCAATCAAATGTTCCGGTTGAAGGCTGTGAGCAGCATGAAGGGCAACGATTACACCTCCACGTAAACACACTGCGCGGGGTTTTACGGCCTGGAAATTTCGCTCGACAACTTTTCTTTTGGCGCTCCGTAGGTTCGCCGCGTGCCACGCCGCACTGTCGGGCCTCCGTCACGTCAATGTTGGAGGCGGCATTCGGTGGATTCCCTCGCAGCGCGACTGTGACGAAATAGAGGACGTGTGAAAAGTGACTGCGCAGTTAAATGTGTGTTTTTAAGCTAATGGAACAAATTGATATGCTGTGATGAAATGCATGAATCTACATTTCTTCCCAAAGTTGAGATAAGTGTGTGTGTTAAGTCAAAGTACAGAGCAACACACACAAGCGCCACTGACCGTTGCACTCCAGGCCTGAAGGGGCAACAGCGAACAGCCAACGACCAAACTGGGAAGTGGAAGAAGAAACCTCCACCTGTGCTTCCACAGAGATTGGATTCACCTGTGCTTTCTCTGAGCACAGGGCTTAAAATGTTTGATACTCAGGTCAGTCACCCTTTTGGCTTGCTGCATCGACACAGAAGAAAGACACAACTCCTGTGAACCCTGAGACACAACTGGTAGGAACACGAGTGGGGGAAGAGGGGTTTGTGCTGATTGTTGTACTGTGATGTAATGTGTAGATGGGTTCATTGTGTTTGCATAGGTGTTTGAGTTGAACCAAAGTGAATTAAAAAATGTAGAAGTAATGCAAATGCTTAAGTTGATTAGAAGGAAATTAATGGAAATGTTAATGGCCAAAGAAATGTTTAAGTTTAATTCTTATTCATAGTCATAAATGTTTAAGTTTAGTTGAAAGAGGATTTAAGTTTATTATTTTGAATAGGCCCGATAAGTGGAAATTTACTTTGTAAAGGATAACTTTAAGGAAGCAGATTTGTTTGAAACATTAATGTGTTCTGTTTCTCAGTTTATGTTAAGGTGATCAACCTATTCCATCCACAAATATAATCTGCTTTTTCAATTCAACGATAACAAATCAAGTCCATGAATAAATCATAAAGAAATCGAGTTGTCCCTTTGTGTCCTTGGAGGTTGAACGGGCCCCTTTCAAGTTTGGGAAGCTGTGCACTAAAAAACACCTGCAGAACTTGACAGTGTGTGTGTGTGTGTGTGTTTTAAGAGGATATATTAAGTTGTACCAGTATAAAAGAAAACAGACAATCCCCATATAAATGTTCTTCACGTCCAGCCTGGAAAAATATTCTCCCAAAGAGCAAAATGGAACTTTAGTTCAAATTTGAACACTGAAATCAATTGTTTGAGTTTTAGAACATTGTTGCACGGTTTCTTTTTGTCTCCTTTCACCTGAGAAACTCTTTTGCATTTCTCAAAGCTCACAAAGCTTCTCTCCACACACAACCACGAGCGAGGACATGAAGCAGTCTACACAGCAGACCTTCACAAAAGTTCTCTTGAAGCGCTCGTCAAGTAGAGAGGATTATAAGGATCCATTCACCGGCCGGTCTGCAGCTCTGAAGCAGAGCGAGCCTCCGCTCTACTCTTCCCTTCTGAGCGATAAGCCGCGTAAGAAAATCTTCCCCCGGACAACGAGCGGCACCGAGCTTATTGTTAAACCTTCGCCGAGCAATAAGCACAATGCCGTTTCAATTTTTAGAGACGACGGAGAGCGTCGGCATTTTTTTATGCCACGTTTTTCAGAGTGAACTGAAATACTTGACGGGAACCGATGCTCGGGGAACCGTTCATGACGCAGCGTGTTGGTGTGCAGCGTCTGACCCAGAAATGTAGTCTTTTATGCAGACAAACCACTGAAACAGAGACTACAGCGTCGAGGGACGCGCAGTCTATTTTAGGCTTTTTAAAAAAAAAAATTTTAGGCACAATGACTCAACTGTTGGAGGGTATCTAAGGCAATGCATGTCAGACTTGTAACAGAAGATTTAGTTTAAATTAAACTTCACAGAAGACTGTATGATTTAAATGAGTGGCAGTTTATTTTCCAGTAAAATAAATAATTAATTCGAAAATAAGCATTCAAGCTTTCACAGAAGTAGTTAATGATTACACGTTAAATTAAAAGGCATCAGTCCTCACGGTCACAATATGATGTTCCTGATTTTGCAAGAGCAAGACCCAAAAAGCTTTTCTCAGATTTCATCTAAATTTAACCTGTTGCAGTAAAACCCTGCGTCTGTCTTTGCCTTTTCTGTGTGTGTGTGTGTGTGTGTGTGTGTGTGTGTGTGTGTGTGTGTGTGTGTGTGTGTGTGTGTGTGTGTGTGTGTGTGTGTGTGTGGTCTGTCTCCTCACACAGGAAACTCAGCCCGAATGGCCAGACTGTGAAGAGGTTGGCGTCGGTGCACCCGGGGGACTCTGCTGACAGAGCAACGTTCTCTCTCGCACTTTGAAAAGTTACCAGGTCTGGGTTTTGTCTACTCTTGAATTATTTAACACTCTCTCATCCCGTGTGTGTGTATGAGCTGTCTCCGAGCCGCTACTGTCTGTCTGACCTTGTGGCTCAGAAAACATTCAGATGCTCAGCATGCCTTAAGGCGAGAGGAGCGCACTTGCACACAGCAATGATGAGCTCTCTGAAAATAGCACAGTGGACTGTGAGTCGATGAGCCATTGTCTATTCCCTTTTTTTCTCCTTTTGAAGTTTGGTAGTTTGCATCCCCGACACTGTTTGGGTTTACTTATGACAATCAAAGGCAGTAGTTGTTTGCCATTAATGATTTTTTGTTTTGATTTTAAATGAATATGAGGTCTTTGTGTGCCGTTTAAAACGTTTTAAAGTCCACACAAGGCGACTTTTGCTGGAGTGTCACTGTGAAGGGTCAATCACACAGGACGCTACTTTTAAAAGCGCAGCAGCTTTAAAAAAAAAACTGACAAAACCGCGCTAGGCGTTTAAAAAAAAAACAAACTCGCAGGACATTTTTAAATTTGTTTTTTTAAAGAGTACGGCAAATACCTCTCCATCTCGATGAGGAGAGCTTTCAGTTGTACTTTGGGCTGAGCAGGAGTCAGTTCAAGCGTCTTCTGAACAGTAGTGTTTCTATCTAGACTAATAAAGCTCTTGGTAATTAAATACCGCTAACTTTAGCGCCCCGTCGGAGGTCGACATTTTCTTTTGAATTCCCCGCCGTCCATACCACGGGAAAACAGTTGTGCGACTCTGCGCCTAGCGCTTAAAAGTTGAGAATATCTTAACTTTTAAACGCTTTAAAAAACGCTAGAAAAAGGCGCCGCGCCGTAGGAAAACAACGGTTTTGCTAGCGACGCATTTTTCAGAGTCGAGTCTGGTGTGATCGGCCCCTAAGGGTTTTGTTTGTCTTCTCGTATTGTTTTTCACTTCCAGACAGCGTCTCTCCTCCAGGTCCCTCCATGTCTAACGGCTTCCATACGGAGGAGCTATTTTCCTTTCTTCTCTTTTTTTTGTCACGAGCGGAACGTGGGATTGATGTTTACCGGCGGAGGCAAATGGCCTTCCGGAGAGATACCTGTCAGGCCCCAGCAGTGCACCGGCCTCTCCACGGGGCGATGGATGTTACGCAACAGCAGGAGACGTCACCTCGGAGGACTGTGGGAAATGAGAGGGCTTGGAGTGCTTCAGTGGCGGTTTTGGTACCAAGACGTGAGTCACACAGAGATAAAAACGGGTCAGTGGATAGCAAACCTGAAGATATTATGCTCCAGTTACATAATGTGCTGTACTGTGCAGACTGGAAAAACAACTGTGAGCTAACAATTTAATCTGAGGTGGCTATATATGTACCATTTTATACCCTACATTATCCATTGCAAATGGATATTTTTAGCTAGCTTGCTTGCTCGGCAGCTAAACGCGTAGAAGGCGCTTAAACTTGGAGAGAGCATCCGCCTTGGTTAACTTGAGAAACACGTCTCTCATGCCAACACTCGGGATCATAACCAGCTCTCTCACTCTTTTGTTTGAACAAATGAAATCATAGTGAAATCAAACCGCTCCGCTATTAGCTAAGCACCTGTGGAAACCCCGCGCAGACCGCCGGACGGCCCCAAACTCCTTTTTCGTGAGCCGGTAATTAGCCGCTGAAATTCTTTTTTGCATTTGGAATCCGGTCACACGGGGGAGGGCAGCGGTTTTCATTTTCGGCCCGCGGTGAGTCCACGGGATCGGAGCTCATTACATTTTCTAAGAAAATCCACCGAGAGCCATCCTGGGTCCTGACCCCGCGGCTTGGAAAATCGCCGCCGAAGACTCCGAGGCCGGAGTCGGTCTCCGGCTCTCCTCACACTAATGCACACACTCTGTCTGCTGTCCTGAGGTCAGCCCGTAAACACCTCAAGTGATGCTGCAAGCAGATTATTAGAAGCTCTGCTCTCTAAGCAGCCGCTGCACTTACAAGTCAAGGCATTAACAATACTATTCCAACCTACACTTGCAGGGTTACTGGACCGTCTTTTAACCAACAGAATAGCACTGAGAGGGCGTATGAGGCTTTGAGAACTACTTGGGTGTTCAACATGAGGTAAATAGTTAGGATAGATACTATAACTTCTTAATGTTTGCTTACATGGGAGATATTTCAAAATGTTGCTTCCATTTTTATGTAAAAATCATTCTTGTTTTCTTGCCTGTGCATCATCATCGCTGTCGTACCTGTAATCAACAACTGCACCAGCGTCTAATATGTTGTCTTTGATTTTTTTTTTTTGACAAAAGCTTTTCATCAAGAAGTGACACGCAGAAAAAAAAAAAATAGCATTCAAAGCGGCTCCGTGATTAGCTCCAAATTTGTCACCCGCAACAATTTCCATCTCTGATTGGCGCTGTGCTTTTTTACTTCGCGGGAAATCGTCGGCGCAGTCGGGGAGCTACTTTGCCTGAAACAACATCGACATCAAAGTTGTGCACAGTGACACTCGGCTTGTCAGCTGCAAAAAAAACGACAAACAACAACAAAAATGAGGCGCTTTTCATTCGCCACGTTTATCCCAAACTTTTCTCAGATTCCTCTTTGGTGCCTTTTCTCTCTTCCGCGTGGTTTCCATCCACATCACACGTGACCAGAATAGTGTCGGAGTGCTCAACTTTGAAACTATTGGCTAAATCCAGCCTCTCATTTGTGTGCCCACATAAACACCGTCGCACACAAAGGGTCCATTTGAGCATTCAGCAGCAGCCCCTGCTGTGCGCTTAGAGCTCCACGGACTTCAGCAGTTCCCCTGCAGCTCCTGTACTTCCAGGCCTCGCGGAGGGAGGCGACAGCCCGCCGGCCGCTCCACAGGGAGGGGGGGGGGGGGGCTCGTGTGTACAAAGTGTTTGCAGCCCACACACTTGGCCCGAGTGACCTCACGGCGTGAAGAATCCTCGCCCCGCGTCCTCCTCGCTCGGCACCCCCGCGACAGGTAGGAGCTGCTGAGCGAGTGGAAGAGCCTGCCGGGGAGAAAGAGACACAAACACACGGGGGAGGGGAGGTTCAGGGAGCGCTGGGCATGCTGGGAGAGTCTCAAGAGGGAGGGAGACGCGTTCTGAAAGCGTCATCAGGGGGGGGGGAAAAGAGACGGACTGATTTCAACGGGGTGGCTTGTCACTTCTTGGTTTCTGCTCCTTCAAACGGACGCCCTCGCCAAGGCAACAAGGATCTTGATCCACAGCCTCCTGTTGTCCTTTCTGGTGCCTCTGATGAATGAATGAATATATACTTTATTAATCCCGAAGGGGAAATCTGTTGACGGAGTAGCAGCTTACGGAATAAAATATAAAACGGGGATGAAAAATGTATTACATTTAGCTGACGCTTTTATCCAAAGCAACTTACATATTGCTCAACGTACCATAGACACAGCAACAGGGAGCAATTCGCGGTTAAGTGTCTTGCTCAAGGACACTTTGACGTGGATAGGCAGAGCCGGGACTCGAATCCCGACCCTCAGATTGGAAGACTGGAACGCGAACCACCGAGCCGCCACAGTCACCCCAAAATAAAATAAAATAGACTAAAAAAATCTGGGATGAAAGATATTATATAGGAAATGAAATGTAAACAGTGCAAATGTGCAAAAATGCAAAGTATGCATGTGCGAGTGTAAGTGCACAAAAACGTGTCCAGCGATGAATTAATCTACAGACGATCTGGCAAGAGATGATTTATTGCATAGTTTTATTGCCGCTGACCCAAAAAGCTTCTGCAGTCGACATCCATGGCCTCTCACTGGTCCTCTCACCCGTTTCTGCATACCCAGCTTGCCAGATACCAGCGTTTCATCAGTGCCTGTGGTGTTTTTGTTGTACTACATTTCACATCCTGTGTATTGGGACATGCAAACTATTTTCCAGGCAGATGAAATAGTTCGGTAGTTCGGGACCGAGCTCCCGTTTCATCCTCTGCATGGGAGACAGTCCCAGGTGCTTTTCATAGAAAAGCTTAGGGAAGCTCTTTCCTTCCTCTGACACCAGCTGCACATATGAGGACTTGTTGGATAAAAGAGGAGGAGGAGGAGGAGGAGGAGGAGGAGAAGAAGAAGAAGAAGAAGAAGAAGAAAAGCACGAGTTGCTTCGCGTCTCACGTGATCGCATCCCTGGACTCTACATGTGCGTCGGCACAAGCTGGGATCAATCCATCATGATCCCAGCCCGCATCCCAGAGCTGCGCTGCTCAGCTTTTCCTGAAGTGAAGAAAGAGTGTGTGTGTGTATATGTGTGTGTGTGTGGTAGCACAGGAACATGCCCTCCTCCATTGTCAGACATAATCTCAGCAGTTAGAGGGAAGACTTGGTGAGCTTATTGGAGTTGAAGTCTGTCTGACGTGGATCTCAGTTTCCAGAGGTATTAAGGTGGACGTGGTGACGTTATTCACCAGACCGAAAGAACCAACAAGCCCGCACCCCGACACAAACCTTCAACCCCACAACGTCCATCCGGCTCCCCCGAGCCCACAGGAAGAGACATGATGGATTTGAAAGTAAAGTTGCGTTGAGTGTCCTGATGGAAGGAGGCGCTGTCAGAACCGCTGCCGCCCGCAAACACGTCGGTTTCCTGCAGATCGTCCTTGAGAGGGACGTGGAGAAAGGTACAAACGGAAGAGAGGAAGGATTGGACAATTGGAAGGAAAACAAAAGAGGAGCGACAATAAGAAAGATTGAACGGAAAACGAGACTGAAGAATTTAAGTGAAAAATGGGTCCGTTAAGTTTAAAGGATTTTTGGTTGAAAATGTGCAACAAAAAGAAAGGGAATTGTTGCATATATATGTAACAAAAACCAGCAATAATTAATATTTGTATTTATTTGTGTTTCCTCAACTGTACCTAGGGTCTAAGGATAGAGGATTTTGTGTAATGTAAATGTTTTATTCAGTTCTTCACAAATAACATTGACAAGATAGTCTCGGTAACGTTGAGCCGAGAAAACAAAATCATGACGCTCGCAGCACCAAGCAGTTCATCCTTTTTACCAGACCTTTTAAAAGAGGAAGTAATCTTTAAAACGTCACCAGGGTCTTCTTAGAGGCAGGCCAGTGGTTTACGCCCTACTATCAGTAAGTTGAAACCTTCTTGTTCCTGATTAAAAACAAATTGACCGCGCAAAAGAACTGGACTGTTGACAAAGGCAAAACACAAAAGTTACACGTCCTTGCTGTTCAGCACTCCACGTCTTCCTGACGTGATTTCAGAGGACACAATGTGTTTAGTATCGATCCTGAGAGTGTGTGTGTGTGTGTGTGTGTGTGTGTGTGTGTGTGTGTGTGGCCTGAGAGCAGTCAGTCCCAAAGTCAGACAGTCCGTGTCCCTCACTCAATAATTTACACCTTGTTTATGTCATATGGGAGTTATAGCAAAAACAAGTTGAACACTTCAAATTGTTGCTCATGTCAACATCCGGGATTAAAAGGTTGAATAATACAGATTCTCCTGCTACTATCTTATTTTTTTTTAATCCTCACACAGCCAACCCGTCGGTGTTGAGTCGTCAGCTGACCCGAAGACAAACGTGAGAAACTCTCCCGCCATCCATTTCACATGAAGGGAACGCGGCTTTAGTGCCGGTGAAGGCCGTCAGACGGCTCTCACACACCTGAGTTACTCTGATATTCCTACATCCTTCACGAGGAAAGTGTTCAAACTCAACAGCGAGGACGCAACGGTCCAAAAATGGACGCGTCACCAAAAGACAACAGGGACTAACTGAGAGCTTTTCGGCAACAATAATCCTTTCAAATGGTTGAGTTTGTATGCGTCGGGTAAGACCGTCAGGTGAGATGTCAATCCCGTCCTAATGAAAAATGACCACCCGCTTGTAGTTCCGCTGCTTTCCTTCCACGGTTTAAGTGCCTCTGTGCTGCTCCTGGTCCGCCGTGTGTTGAGAGGCTGTTCTTTGGTATCGATCCGGAAAGCACTTCCCGCCCGTCCACCGGTGTGTGTGGAGGCTGTCCGTCATCCCGTCAGCGCGTCGCTACGGGAGGAGAAGCGAGGCGAGGAAGTGGCTTGTTGGGGGTTTGGTCTGACGGCGTCTGCTCGGCCGTGTACGACGCGTCGGTCCGCGCGCCGCTCTGTTCTCACCGCCGCTCTGTTCTCACCGCCGCTCTGTTCTCACCGCTGCTCTCGGAGCTTTTCTCTTTCAACTAAGTTTGGGCTGTTTTTGAAATAACATGAATTTTACATGGCGGTCTTCCAGAGACGTGTCTCTCGCCGTGAGTGTGTGAAGTTATTGGGACGCGCAGGGGGAATGAAACCGATACAGCAAATGTGGCGGGAAAACACGCCCTTTGTTTAGCAGCTGCAGTAGACTGGACTTCTCTTTGTGTTATCTCCACAAAATATGATATTATCTATATAAAAGCAGTTGTTTTGTGTTCAAATGTATGGTATGAAGGTAATACTTTTACCGTAGGTTTTTTTAAACCTTATTTGATGTCATTGGATGACAAAAAAAGAACACAAAATGACATTTAAACATTGAAACACACAATTTCAAACAATTGGGCCTCTGCGTTCCTGCTGCTGTCCGTGGTGCTGATCCGAGGCGACTGTAGTTCCTGTGTGTGTGTGTCCATGCGTGTGTGTGTGTGTGTGTGTGTGTGTGTGCACGAGTTTGTCCCGTGCTCGAGGAAACCCAGAATTATGTTGCACTGCGGCTTAAAAAAAAGGTAAAAAGGGTCAAACGCTTTCCCGTTGGACAGATGCACGGCCATATGGAAATGGCTGATTCCAACATCTGTTACTTCTGAACTCATTTGGGAAACGTCTTTTTTACTGAGAAGCCCGTGGATCGCGCAAGTTGGGTTGAATAACGATGGCACGAACACAATGTCAACACACACTTACTTTTCCCCACAAAACTGCCACGTTCGGATGCCCGCGTCAGATGGCTAACGGCCCTGGCAACCTGAGCGGATAGCTGTCAGTCGTCTCTCTGATTTGTCGCGCGCAGTTGGCCGACAACCGGCTCTCCGTCAGCGGTCGTTTGGCTGATTCAGTTTGCGTCATCGGCGGCGGGGCGGCGGCGTTCAGTCCGACGATGAATTGCACTCATTTACTGCATTTATCTGGATTTTTATTTCTCTATATTGCCGTTTCTTTCTGTCTCCACAGGCTGACGACTGTTGTCCAAAGACCTGCGATGCGGGCGTGGCTTGAAATGAACTTATATAGCTAATGTAATGGTAAAAGATAGTTTCTCAGAGATGGTTGAAGCAGATAGTGAAGGGGGGAGTAGATCAAAAGCCTGTTGACATTTCCTTCTGTATGTATGTGAAGGGGATCGTGATCAGATAGGTTGTCGATTTCTCAGGAAAAAGGGAAACTGTGGCTTCTTTGTTCTCAGGGGTCAAGAGACAAAAAGGTCAAACAGGTCAGGACTCAGTGTTTTCTTTGTTTCACGTGGCTTGGAGGCGTGACCCTCATCATGTATAAAGTCGGGCTGTGACTGTTGTTTCATTGAATCTTGTGTCACAGACTGCTCTGAGTGGCTGCTGCGTACTTTTCCTTCTTGCAAGAATAAAAACGGACAAAAGACCATTTTGATTCAAAGACTCCATTCCTCTGTAGCAGATCAGAGAAAATCCTCCAATACACAATCTCAAACAAGTGCTTCTTGGCAACGAAGCAAACAAAAATGTGTCAAATGAACAGATTATTGCCCGAGACTTTAGTATCTTAAAGTGGATGAACTACACATGTAAAAGGGTGTGATGTAGTATTCATAAGTTTCTTCTCTTTAGTGTATAATCACATAAACATAATGATCATGCTGTATTTACTGAAGAAATGAGTGGTTTATATCCATAAGCAGGACCTTTACGGCAGCATTATACAATCTTTCATCCTCTCCTCAACTTGTATTCCATTCATTCTCACTACTGAATAATACAGTGCGTTACCGCGTGTGAGTCGACACAAACAGGTAGACATGCAACTGTACTGACGGCGGCAGAAAATGCTGATCGGATCGATTAGATCTTAAGGCTTTGATCTCCACAGTCGAGCGTTCGCAGCCGACAGTGTTGCGTTTTTCTTACATGTCCAAGTTGTGTGAAATGCTACGTGTAGCACACACACACACACACACACACACACACACACACGGATGTCAATCCGTCTCCGATCACCCGAGGCCGTTTGAGGTTGCGGTAGCTTTGTCAACATGTTTTATGCGTTTGAATGCGGTACGAAAGACTCGACGGGCGCTGAATAGTTTAGCGGCACGATACCCGCTCAGATATCTGATCAACGGAGGCGATGAGCGGTTGTCACGCTCAGCGGCAGGTACCTTTTAGATCTTTGGGTTTTCAGGTCATGTGATGAAAGGGATTTATATTTGAAAGACAGCTCCGCCAGGATCAAACGCCGAGCCGAGTCGAACTGAGGCAAGGCCTCCCGTGGGTCATCTCTATCTCCAGCCGTTATCTGAAGGCTACGGGGCTCAATTTACAGATGCTACAGGTGTTCACACACTTATTCTGAACGGGGACGGCAAGTCCGGCCATGTGACCACCACTTCCATCCTCTCTGAAGAGCTGCCGGCTGCAGTCTGGTCTCTGGTGAATTTCACACATATAAATCATCCTTAAAGCTAGGCTAGGAAATATCTGGGGGTTTTATTTTTTTCTTAGTCAGCGTACGGTTTGCCATAACTCTGTTCAGGCTGAAAAAGAAAAAAATGGTCATGTTTGAGGGGAAAGAAATGAGTGTTTTTGGTTGTCAGAACACAGCTGTCATATTGTAGGAGGCATTGCCTTTGACATCAGTAGCGCCGCAGACAAGTAGTCAGGTTCACCAGGCAATTGGGTTTGGACGGTCATGTAGACCAGGGGTGTCAAACATACGGCCCGCTGACCGGATCCGGCCCGCCAGGGGGTCCTGTCCAACAGAAGAACTTTTTTTTTTTTAGATCAAAATTAGCAGAGCTGAGATTGAAACCTCTGATCTTATGCCTTTAAGATGGACATGCAAACCATCGATCCACAGTCACAATTGATGTGAGCACTGATATTGTGTTGGAAGTCGTTAAAAAGGGATTATGTCATGAAAGTGGCGTCACAAAGCGAGGGAATCTGCAAAGGAGAGCTCAGGCAGATACACAGTAGGGTAAAAAAAAAAATCGATACAGCATATTATCGCGATATTTTGTCTGGCGATATTGTAAAGCCAAGTATCGATCTTTTATTTAATCAATTCTAAACTTTTTGGTCCTAGAATAATGGAATCAATTTATTTTTTGTTTCCTTTGGGGACAATTTGCAGAATTTAATAAAGCGAATCATATCGCAATACTCAATGTATCGTGATAAATCGTATCGGGACTTAAGTATCGTGACGATATTGTATCGTGGGACCTCTGGTGATTCCCACCCCTAATAAACAATCGCTGATGTCTGAATTTTTGCTCTTTACGTTTATAGTTAATTGTTAAAAGACCTTAAAATAGAGTTTATTATCCTAAAAACCTTCACACATGATTTAAACATAGAGAAAATTGTCGTTATTTATGCGTTATTATACTGTGATTTTACTGGTCCGGCCCACTTGAGATGAAAATGGGCAGCATGTGGCCCCTTCACTAAAATGAGTTTGACACCCCCGATGTAGACGAAGGGTCTCTGGATCTAAACTTGCGATCTGGAACAAACAAACCGAGGAAGTTTGGTCAGCTCAATCAGAGGACTGAGGCTCATGTGAGGGCGTTGTGCATTATGCAGCAGCAGGACTGGGTTCGTCTGAAGCATTGCATCAAAGGGAGTGGCTCCATCTCACTGTGTCGTGACTTTAAGGACAAGCATGGTGCCATTATTTTAATTCCCTCAAGTCTCCGTGCCTCACAGCTTATTTCAAATGCTCTTTGTTGTGGTTTTTGTTTTCCTGCCCCTTTCACACGTTTCCACCAGTGAAGGAGAAATGCTTAACATAGCCTTAAAATATGAAAAAGAGCATTCGGCGGAGATCAAATCAAAAGCTTTTAAAGTTAAGTGGCGAACAGCTGCTCTTTCAGAGTTCAAAGTAAACCTGTAAGCATGTCATTTTAGCACCACGAAGAAGTCTGTGGACATGAATTGCAGTAATCTTGGATTTGTTTTTCATGAGCAATACAAGAGTGTATGAAGACCGAGACTTTGATGGGTTGGGACCAAATCAAGACCAAGACTAGACCAGTGTGAGTCACACACTTAAACACCTACTGATCTGCAGGATCCACATTCCCATAACAACTCTGTTCCACTTCATTCACCTCGTTTATTGCCGTGTATACCGCATGTGTGTGTGTGTGTGCGTGCCTAATTGTGCCATGAGAAATTATACAACAATCAAAAAACTCTTTGCGTGTGGGAATTTCCCTTTGTTTTCCATAAGCAATCCCCGTAATGATGTCAACAAATGAATCAGACGGTTAAATACATCAGGGAGGATCCAGAGTCATCTTCGTCTGAGACCAAGACGAGGATGTCTGAGAAGAGGCAGAGACCTTTAAAAAAAGCAGTTTTGAGACTCGAGTCCCAGACCAAGACCCCACAACACTGTGGCTTGTGAAGCGCATCCTGATTCATCTAATAAAACTGAAGAAAAAGTAGGATTTTTCTCAAAATGAAAATATACCATGAATGTGAATGTCCATTAACGCGCGTAAATATGTGTGTTACTTTGCTAAATGCTAATTTAATGCAGAGCTGGGGTGTCAAAGTGAGCTCAGAGTGTGAAAGATGTTATGGGTAGCCACACTACCCATAACAGTAGTTAGCTGCGGTCACGTCTCATCAGTGCTGCTTGTATGTAGACATAAAAGGTACGCGAGGAGCTCGGTGAGTATCGCCGGAGCGTCCCGTGAGGAGACGTTGAAGCGACCGCTCAGGCGGGGAAGAGTTTCAGAGGCTTCATTTGCAATTTTCATCAAAAGATTTGATCACAATAGGGCAGAAAACCCGGTGAAACGACAGTTGGCGCCAGTAGTTTTTGAAGCCTTCCCGGGTCTCCTGGCCAACAGAGGGCAGCACTGAACGAGGGTTCAAGCTGTCGAGGTGAGAGGGTCACGAGTTTAACAACAATGGCGGGCAGCACATCGAGGAGGGGCACCAGCACAGCGGAGCATGTTACTGACAAGAGAAGTTCAAAAAGCTGAAGCTCAAGAGCCACGCGGAGGAATTTTGCTCACTCTTTTAGCGCCCGAGGAGAGTTTACTGATGCCGTTTGCTGCGGCAAGAGGGCCTGAATGCTGCTGTAAGGTAGACAGCTCATCAAGTTGATTGACAGGCTTCTGGGCAGGAACAACAGCAGCAGAGGAGAGAGAGAGAGAGAGAGAGCGAGAGAGGACCAGACTAACAACACAGTCTGAGCCCGCAGGCGAAAGAAAACTGGAGGAGAGGAGACGGGTTAAAGAAAGCTTTTAGTCCTCTTGACAATCAAAGATATTGTGGGTTTGTGAGCGGGGGGGAAGGGGAGAGGGGGTCATGATGCTTTGGACAATTGAGTGTGTATTTCAGAGTATTTTTCATCTCATGTACAGGTGCTATCGCTGAGACGTGCAGCAGAGAGAAAACCCCACACAGCACCGTCATATATCTCACCGAATTGCACAGTTTCTTTTCATTTTTTTTATCCTTGCTAGTGGAGTCTCCTGCGCTAACTGTGCTAACCTCATGCTAAACCTCCGCGCTCAACTTCACGCACTGTAAAACTGTGGCGATTAGCCTCTTCTTTTCCGCAGGGAGCACAACAAGTGTTTGATTTGTAGGAAATGAAGAAAAAAAAAAAAAAAAGAGTCCGGGTTTTCATCCAAGAAATTGCTTAGCAGAGGTGTTGCTCTCTTCACGGCCCTCTTTTGTGTTGCAGTGTGTTTGTGTCTGCGCGCTGCTTCTCTCGCCGCAAATATTACATTTCATAAATGTGTTATCTCCTCCGATGTTTATCAGAGTCAAGGTGAACACCTGCGCTGGTGGAAATTGCTTTAAAAAAGGACAGGGTCATGCTCAGAATAGTGGATTTTTTTGTTGTCGCAAGAACCAGTTTTTAAGAGCACCGCGGCTGCAGCGCTGATGCTAATGAGCTTATTTTACTTGGGAATAAAGGAAATCTCTCGCTTACTGCCAATGTGTTACTTCAAATATTCAGAAAAGATAAACATCAGCTTTAACGCCTCAAACTTGTGTCACTTTGGTTCGACGGGACAACTTGGAAACCAAAAGACGCTCCTCTCGCCGCCGCCGCCGCGCCGTCAAAGTGTCACCGAGCGAGGAGCTGAACATCCACCTGGATGTGCGAGTTAGTTCGACGCATGCAAATCAGAGTGTCACAAGGAAGTCAGACCTGTGGCTCTTTTTTTGTGTTTTTTTTTCGCTGCTCGGCATTTTTCCTTCCGCCGCTCGGCGAGGAGAGTTCACACGGCGGCGTGCTAGCCGAGTGCTATTTAATTACCCGCTCTCAGATAAAACCGCCGGGAATGCAACTAATTTAGGTCTTGTTTGAAGGGTAAACAAATGTGCCAGAAGATGTCTCCCGTCACCCTCCCAGCCGAGGAAGAGGAGGACAGCCGGGGGAGGAAGAGCTTTCTATCACACACACACACACACACACATTACAACAATAGCCGCCTGAGAGGCTCTTGGAAGGAGACTGAAGGCGTGCGGTAACGGTGACATTGAAGGGTTTTAACTTTGCATAACGCCACCGTGAACTGATCGAGCTTTGGTTTGCGCCGATGTTGAAATGGCGAGCTTTTTTTTTTTTTTTTTGGTTTCCGAGGCGCTCGAGTGTGAAAGCTTTGGAAAATAAAAGCAGGGGAATTAAATGGAAAGAGAAGTTTGCTCTGACTCGAGTGTTTTCCAACCTGCAGGTGTAGCAGCGAGCGTTTATGCAGCCATGTGTTGAGTGGGTTGGAGGATTTCGATGTCTAATTTCAGAGCTGGAGGAAAAATCCTTATTGTTCGGATAAGTTATGAAGCCAAGAAAACTTCAGGAAATATCAACAAAAAAAAAAAAAAATCCCCGTCGCCTGTCAAGTTCAAGTGGAGTTCAGAGTTTCAAAGCCGCGGGACTCGGTCTCTGCATTGTGACAGCTACTGTTTCCGTTGTTCTTTTTGTCTGAAGCGAGTCGAACATTTAATCCAACATGTCCGAGTACACAAAGCTGCATTTAGCATCCGAGGAAAAAAAAACTTTTTTCCACTGCGTTTCAAGTCTTTTGCACACAGGCTTCATTCAGGACGACTGGTGCACGTTCGGTGTTAAGGAGACCAGGACCACGGGAGGCTGGACCCAAAAGCAGACACAAGGTAGTTCATTGCGAAACAACAAAGTCTTTACTCGCAACACAAACATCTTCGAGAATCTCCTCGGCCAAACATCAAATGACACACTGGCACAAGCCTGAGGGTGGTGCTGACTAAATACACAGGGGAACGAGACACAGGTGGAAACAATGAGGGCGGGGCTTGCAATCACACAAGAGGCTGGCACACGAGAGGGGGGAGGAGTCTGAAACGAGCGACAGGGTGAGTGACAGCCAACACAACAGACAGTGAACACAAAACTACCCAGGTGTGGGCGGAGCATTCAGTGTGAATAGAAAGTTTGATTCCTGAGGCCCGGGTCTCGCGGAGAGGCCCGTTTTTAAAGCGTCTAGTGCGGAGTTACTGCATGCGCATGTTGCTGAAATCCAAGAGCTGCTTCATTATCGTTAAACTGAGCCGAGAAGCTGAAGGATGCAGGGAGGCCAGTGGGTGGTGATGGGACGAGAGAGCGAGGAAACATTTCAGCGCCTTTTTAAAAAGAAGTGCTTTTAATCCTGAAATCGGAAACTGTCTCTAAGTGCTCAATATCCAAGTCAATATGAGCATTATTTTTAGAGTTTTCTCGACGTTTATGATGACAGTTAGCAAAATAACATTGTTTATATTGCTGCCAAGATTCTCTTTTTGCGTCAACATAATGGCACTCGTTGCTCAAAGAACCAAATTAAACAATAAAACAAAGATGTTCCCGCTGCATTATTCCATAAATGACATTTTAATCAAAAAACAAAACGAGGGAGAATTGATTAGAAAATGAATGACGAGTTCAAATGAGCCGTTTGTGCTGACTTCTTGCTGTCGATGTGACAGCTGTTGGTTTTAACTTGTGTGTGTGTGTGTGTGTGTGTGTGTGTGTGTGTGTGCGGAGAGAGCGGAGCTGTGATGGAGAACGTGATCGTTTTGCCAACTTCCACTTCCCACTTGCACAAGTATAACTCTTATTTCACAACACTTGGCTGTGTTGTCCTTCACTGCTTTAGTTCCAGTTCCCTTACGGAAAAAGGAACATTTTTGGATAGTTTGAAGTTTGAAAAAAGCTTCAGATGCTTTAGTTACCTGTCTCGCAGCATTAGTGTGTGTGTGTGTGTGTGGTTCCTTCAGGCTGACTGGAGACATAAAGGGCTCAGACTTCATAAGGCATTTCCTCATGGGGCAAGAAAATACGAAATACTCGTGGGCAAATATTTATGATATGATTGTAAGAAGGTAAGAACGGAAAGAGTGGACATGGTCTGCGCTGTGCTTGGTTGAAAGGAGCGATAAAGTTTGCGGTGCCGACCACAGCGCCTCCGTGTTGTTATTGCACTTTAGCCTACGTTAATCGGTTCGGCATAATGTGATCGGTTGATGCCCTTATTACTCATGACAAAAACAACAGTTTGAATAGATATATTGCAAATGAATCGTACACAAAACGCCTTTGAGGCTACGATCACCATATTCTAACCGTCCAAGCCATTTGAAAGTCCTTTGGGACGCGTCCTGAGCCTTCTGGTCATCTGAGACTCGCAGTCGGAAGACATTCTGGACATGCTCACGGTGGATCGACGTCCAAGTCCAGTCTGGAGTCCCTCACGGCACAACTTAAGTGTATAAAACAAGTCCAAGTCATTTGAGACGAGCCTTCAAGGGCAAAGTCAGTGTCAACATGGGTGTCTGTGCCATGTCTCCACATGATGGCCATTAAAACGACACAGAACCGAGTTCCTCGAATGCGAGCCGTCGTTGTCGCCCCCCCCCCCTGTCCCTTCAAAGTTGTTGCTTTCATGTCTCATATTAGGCCTCGGTGGTTTCAGTCTGAAGTGACATGTCAACAGCTGCGTGTGTGTGTGTGTGTGCGTGTGTGTGAGAGAGAAAGTAGGTTTGTTTGACAAGGACAAAGGATTCAAGTTGCCGTTTATGGTGCGAGTGTGTCTGTCTTTGCGTAGCGTGCTGCTGCTGCTGTCGTCTTTGACCCAGGTTGGATGTCATTTCCTCTCTTCTGGCCGGCCAGATCCTTTAACTTCCCACACGAGCACGCACGCACAGAAGAAGAAGAAGAAGAAGAAGAAGAAGAAACCCTGCTCACACGGCGCTCGAGTTCGCATTCATGCCCCTTGAGAACACACAGACGTCCTCTCGACACACTGTCCTCGTTTGTTCATCTACATAAACAGTCCTTCACACAAGTTTGCTTTCACTCGCCCTTCCTCGAACACACACACACACACAGCCTTCTGGAGAGGGAGGTGGAGGACGGGGTGTTTCGCAAATTACATGCAGACGTTTTGCATCAAGTGTCAACCTTCCTCCTCCGCCTCCTCCTCCTCCTCCGCCTCCTCCTTCCTCACTTTAGCTGAACTGAAACACAGCCTCGGCATGAGCCGTGACGGAGTCGGCTGCCCACATGGGTTAGAAACTCTCCAGAAGCGCAGGGCTCTTCCGCGGGACTACACGCGGACTATGGCTCAGATCGCGGCGTTGGAGAAAACTCCGCTGCGGAGGTCCTTCAGCGAGCACGTGAAAGACTCCACCAGCAAGGCTTTGGATGTCTTCTGGAGGAGCGTGAGGGAGCGGCGGCTGTCAGGTGAGTCGAGATGGGATGTGTGATATGAGATGACGTGGAACTCCTCGGCAGGGTTTGAGAGTGGATTTCGTGCAAGGTTTTCCGAATGAAATTGATATCGGGGATGGGAGACGCGGTTCAAATCTTCTGTTATGTGCAACTTGATGACCATCAACATGTATATCGTGACAGTTTCTGGCAGCGTCAGCATCTGTGGAGTCGTGCTCGCTTGTGTGTGATGTGGTGAGCGCTCGGAGTAACATGCAGTGGCCGCCTGCATCGGTTTGTTCAAATCCGGGCCTTTTTAAAGGTCCTCGTCGTCAGCTTGAGCTCATGGCAGTTTATGAAAATTGTCACGAAATGAAATCCTTTAGTTTCGCGTCCAAGGATGCAAATTGTCCTTTTTTTTTTTGGTGCCAATGGAAAGTCAATTAGGATCCTGTTGGTGGTGGACAGCAACATCAAACGCATTCATGCATTTAATGGTCAACGCTGGTGGCGTTATAGTTGATATTAAGAAATACAGAGAATGACGGACGGGAGGGGAGATAGAAGGGACGGTTGTTTTCCTAAACCTCACTAAGTGGTTTTCTAGCCTAAACTTATCTTTTGTTTGTTGTGTAATGGAAAAAAGGAGTCGCGCCGAGCGACACGAAAACAAATGTGACAACCAACAGATTGCAGTTCAATTAATTAATCCAGAAGTTTGCTGCACGGCGGCTCACTTGTTGATACAGCAGCTGCTGAATGAAGTCCTCGGCAGCCGGCAATCTCGGCGCAGACGCTCCGCCACCGAGAGGCATTGAGCCTCTTTCCGTCTGACGGATCACGAAGGGGGCCGGGAAGTCCCCGTCCTGACACCTAAACCTCCTCAGCGAGGCGTCTGCCAGTGTTTCGTCGCCGTTAACACAAAGCAGGTTCCAGTAGATCGGTGAACCCGGGACGCAGGCCGGCGGAGCGTGGGGAGAAAAAGGTGTTCTGTTCAGATAAAGCTCCAGGGAATGCTAGCGTTGTATTTCCCTGGAGGAACGTGTGTGTGTGTGTGTGTGTGTGTGTGTGTTTGGTGTGTGTGTGTGTGTGTGTGTGTGTGTGTGTGTGTGTGTGTGTGTGTGTGTGTGTGTGTGTGTGTGTGTGTGTGGGAGGTTAACTCACTGAACTGCTTGTGAAAATGTCAAGGTGACCCAGAGGGTGACCTGCTGCCACGTGCTGAGGAAGTCTTTGGTGTGAACGTGAGCTGAAAGTCTACAAATGGCAACTCTCCATCGGCTCGCTAGCTCGCTATGTAGCCAACTCCGCTAGCTTGTTAGCCTGGTGCTGTGAGACTTTTACCACTTTCTGTTGTTTAGGCGGCCTAAGGCTGGCTTTATCTGGACAGCTAATGCTCATTACTTTACTATAAATTAAAAGTACTTTTGTATTAATCTAGCCTGTATTAATCTAGCCCTTTTGTATTAATCTAGCTTGTATTAATCTAGCTTTTTTGTATTAATCTAGCCTGTAATTATCTAGCCTGTATTAATCCATCTTTTTTGTATTAATCTAGCCTGTATTAATGTAGTCTTTTTGTATTAATCTAGCCTGTATTAATCTAGCTTTTTTGTATTAATCTAGCCTTTTTGTATTAATCTAGCCTGTATTAATCTAGCTTTTTTGTATTAATCTAGCCTTTTTGTATTAATCTAGCCTCGAAAACTGGCCAAAATAAAACCTGTGTGCTGATCATCAGAGCTAAACTCTGATGATTCCGACAATGTAAATGAATGTTTGTCCCTTTCCCATGAACGCGCACACACACGCACACACACACACACACACACACACACACACACACACACACACACACACACTCTCTCTCTGAGGCGAGAAGTTTTAGGTTTGTTTGTGTCAGGATGCAGCAAACATTCAGAGCAGCTGCCTTCAGGGGTTTAAATGAACTTCAGTGACAAGCTGAAGAGTTGAGGGAGGAATAATCCCTCCGCTGAACGATGACGTCCAGACTCAGCGAGCGCTTCTTAAACCTCAAGGAATACCTCGGATTCTCTGACGACCTGTGTGTTTCTATGTGTGCCGCTCGGTGAGTGTGTTTGTGTGGGAACGGTACTTTTTCTCTTTTTTTTTCTTTCTGTGTGTGTGTGTGTGTGTGTGTGTGTGTGTGTGTGTGTGTGTTTAATTCAGACAGCTGGTTCTGCTTTTCCTGTGAGACCTGATACCTGGCTCCAGCTGTGTGTACACTTACATCTGTGTGTGTGTGTGTGTGTGTGTGTGTGTGTGTGTGTGTGTGTGTTTATTAAATCAACACATGATGTTAGAGTCATGCTCACTGATTGGCTGAGATGGATTATGTAATCATGTGCTCTGTAATCCTGTTGAGCACTCACACATTTACACACACACACACACACAGGAGAGAGAGAGAGAGGGAGAGGGAGAGAGAGCTTTCATTAAAGTGTGTACTTTACATTCGTGTTTAATGTTGAATACTTTCCAAGCAGCCACTGATTTCCAGTCATTTCCATATGCTGTGAAAATAGTTCTATTTATTTAAAACGTGCATAACGGATGGCCTCATTTTCACAGATGTGTCTGTGACTTTCTAGCTTGTACACTACAGTCTCTGCATTCTTTTTTCCCGGCTGTGCGGACACTTGTCAGCTGACAAAATGTACTTCCCGCACACTGTAGGTCACGTTATGTTTTTGCCATTTAGACAAGAGACAACACAACCATCAGAGCGGTGGAATCGACCGCGTCTGCGCTCCGATAACGAGGAGCGACGAGGCCGCGTTTAGCCGCAGTGTGGACGCGGCCCGCGAGAGTCGCTCGCTAATCCTCGCCTCTTGTCACCCGGCGTTGTCCTCCGCCTGTCTTTCGTCAGCCTCCGAGTCTCTCCGCAGGAGCATCTCCTCATCCGTCCTCCTTCATCAGCCCCCGACGTCCTAATATTTACCCCTCTGCTCAAAAGGCGTCATAATTCACAGCCCAAATATGGTCTTCCATTCAAACCTCACAGGCGGCACCGTGACAAACAGTCTTTTCGCCCTACACACTCTGTAAAC
This sequence comes from Clinocottus analis, assembly GCF_023055335.1. Lineage (NCBI taxonomy): Eukaryota > Metazoa > Chordata > Actinopteri > Perciformes > Cottidae > Clinocottus > Clinocottus analis. Next base: position 18,280,389 of record NW_027176207.1, on the reverse strand, counting down.
TTCGGCTTAGCTTTTTCCTAGCGCCTGGCGGGACTCATCGTCATGATGACGGCGCGCGCCACTCCAGAAACTCCAGATGCAAAGTGGAAGTTCATTCAGAGGCGGAGACCTTTTTGTAGAATGTCCACAGGGAACTGAATGGTGAAACTAAAACACACATAATTGCTTTTCCTGTGTTTTTTTAGTGCAGTTGTCGGGTGGGAGGATTGTGAGATGGCTTTCAAAGGACATTTTGGTTTTATCCGGATTCATAAGGTGTTTTTTATAGACTTCGAGGGATGTTTGTGAAGTCGTCAGGTTTGCGCTCGTCGGCAGGAAAACGACTTCGCCGGCTGGTATTCGTGTGACAGGAGGTATTGTTCAGGTTTTATAAGGCCACCGTGCTGCGAGTCCTCACGCCGTCTGAGCTGTAGCCCCGTTGAACTTCAAATAAAATCTGTAAAGAACTGCAATTGACCTTTTGCAGCTGGCACATCAGCAGAGAGGAGAGCCAGGAAGGTTTTTTTTTGTTTTTTTTAGCCGTGATTACAATTCCTCCGCTGATCTTGTTCACATCCGTCTCCTCTGCAGGTCACCAACGGTTGTTTAGAGATGTTTCTGTTTCATGAGGTAGAGTCATACTTTTTTACTTTGATAGATTAACACAATAAAACATTTGAATTTCATACTTTTGCTTTCATGCTTGTACGCATTCTCCACCTGGTGATCCAAGTGAATCCTACAACTGACAAACACACATTAAAAAAGCACATAAAAAATAACGCATCACTTCCTGTCAGAATCTTTCTGCTGTGGAAGGAGACCCAGACGCCACCACTGTTTCTTTGCATAAACAGACAACTACTTATGCAATAATTTTACAGCTAAACAGCCTTACATAATAAAGTGCTTCTTGAGGATAAAGATAATTAAAACTGAAAACGAGAACGCGGAGAGTCACTGAGGCTCTGAGCCAAATGTGATGGAAGGAATCAATGTGAAGGCTGGTGTTTGTTCTGCAGTGAAGCTAAACATCATCTGGGGGATGGGAACCTAAAACACACACACACACACACACACAAATCCCCCTCATGTCTCTGCAGCTTTGACAGAACGAGTATAACACACACTGAGACACAGACTCTTTATCATCAGCTTTCAAACAAACACACACACACACAGAGTTTTGGTTGTGGTCTTGCAACTTGTGCGGTACATTATTCTGTTTTGTGTGTGTGTGTGTGTGTGTGTGTGTGTGTGTGTGTGTGTGTGTGTGTGTGAAGAAATGCAGCTTTGAAGAATTGTTTCCCATGTTGCGTACTTTGAATAAAACATTTTGAGAGGACCACAAGTGTTACAATTCATTTTTGTGAGTTGAAAACGCTCTGTGAAAGGGTTAATGGTTACAGTGGACTGGCATGGGGCCAGCATGGGGGCGAATATAGGATTACAATCATAAAGTATGAGCTGAAAACACGCAGCGACCCGTCAATCTCAAAGTAGCCGCGGCCGGAAAACACAGCCGGCTTTATCGTCAATTTTACTCTCAACATGATTATCATTGAATGAGTTGAAACTAGCGATGGAGACCATGAACTCATATTTCCAATGTTTAAATGGGAAGTCGGGACATTTTTCTCATAGTCTATTTAAAACCTGACTTCTCTGCAAACTGAGGAGTCGCCCCCTGCTGGCCGTCAGAAGAAACACATCCAGTTAGTTGAATGAAAGCACTTCCGTTGGCTTCGCTCCTCAGGTTGCAGCCTGGTCCCTCGTCATGGCGGCCTGGATTTCATCAGCAGTGTTGCCTCATCGCGAGCGACGGGACCACATGCCCTTTCCCCGCTTCCCTCCTCCTTCCTCTTCCACACTTCATTCTTTTACTTTCCCTCGCTCTGATTTACTCTTTTTCTTTCTGCACGCCCACTCTTACCTTCTCTTCTTTCCTCTCTGTTTCCTGTCACTCTGACTGTATTTGTAGTAGAGGCTCAGGGGTCGTGTGTGTGTGTGTGTGTGTGTGTGTGTGTGTGTGTGTGTGTGTGTGTGTGTGTGTACTATTCTGATCGAAGCTATATGTTACAGTTAAAAAAACCTTTCCAGATGTGAAGTAAAAAATTCCCCAACTGAAAAAAAAACAAAAAACTAGCTGGCATAAAGAACGAGAGGATTCAGTTTTCTCGACTCACACACATCAGCTAAGAGAATATCTGAAAATGGTCCTTTTTACTGATAGGTTCCCTTCTGCTTGCCTTCTTTTCAGAATTCATGCATATTTTCACAATGTGGGGCCCTCCAAATAACGTTTTTTCAAAAATTGCTTGATTGCCAAAGATGAAATCTGTCAGTGGGGGAGAAGATGGGGAGAAGGAAAGAAGCAGCGCTTCCTCTCCGGGATGAGAACAACTGACGAAAAGCTGAAAAGAAAATGCATCTTTAATGTTGCAGCAGATGAGACCGAAAGTGGCTTTGTTTGTTGAGCCGTTCAAGAGCCCGTTAACACGGGCATCGACCACGTCTTCCTCCAGGCGTGGCTCCTGATGGGTTTTGGGCAAATGGCAGCAGAGCTTTGTGGCTTTTTCTTTCTCTTTAGAGAATGTCTGATGGGCAGATTCCCTTCATTTTCTGGTCACACAATAACAGCAAAAAGGTGGCAATTTTTCCATCCATTCCTCCTTCACTTGACATCATCATCATCAACATCAGCCAGCAATTGTTTTATCGTCGTTTGTCCACGCTCTCTAGTATGGAAGCCCATTTCCGACCCACAAAAAAATCAGCACCAAATTCTTTTTTTTTTTAAATTAGCACCAAATAATAATAATAATAATAATTAGGACCAAATTTTTTTTTTTTCGTGGACACAAAAATAAAAATTGTCAACGAAAAAAAAAAAAAAAGTTGATTCATTTTTTTTTGTCCTAATTTTTGATTTTATTTTTTTGGTCCCAGTTTTTTTTTTTTTTTTTTGAGTCAGAAATGGCCTTCCATACAATAGCCTAGAGTGACGCATGGACGCGCCCTCTGCAGACCGCATCGTTTCTCTGTCAAATCCAGATAGACCACCTCGGACCACGCAACCTCTTCTCAACTGTGGAGATCTTAAAAGTCGACGGACAAAAAGGACCCAAAGCAAATCGCAAGCACACGATTCAGGCAGGTGGAAAGAAACGAAGGAGGCTGGATCTACCGCAGGACGAAGATTTGGATCCAAACGTGGAAGGAGAAGGAACTCATTTCAGCTTCTTGTATCATTCTTTGGTTACAACCCAAAGTCCAACTGGAAGTCGAAGCCGACTCCCCAGAGCTTTTGACGTCAAGTGCCTGTTGAACGTAGACCGCAATTGTAGACGAAGACCTCCTTCGGCCCGCTCTTGAACGTGACGGTCTCGCATTACCGTCCTCTTGAAGATCTCACTTCTTCTTCTTCACCTGGGGCAGCAACGGGCGATCTGCCATCTTTGTGGTATTTGCAGCTGACTTCTTAACAAGCCACTTCAAGGCTGATTTGTAATTGGTGGCACGTTGGGTTGTGTAGAACTTCTCAGGGTCACACCCACTGAACGCCACACATCCTGTTTTGGTGGATCACGTGACCCCCGGAGGCTGAAAACGCAGCGCTGCCCCACACACCCTTACTGGACGAGGACGAGTGTAAATTGGCTTTGTCTACAGCGTCGAAAGAAAACTTCATCGACTCTTCCTGCCTGAAGGAAGTCACGATGACGAGCCAAAAGGTTTTCCACATTGGGCCAACGTACATCGCCGTCTTTTATCCACCACCAAGATATATTTAACCTCTGTGGTTTTGTAAAGTGGTGCCAGTATAAATGATGTCGCGGCTGAGGGTTTTGTGTGGAAACCTGAGATGGAAGTGAATGTTCTGCTCCCTCTGCGCTCAACCTTTAAGTGGTTTGTTGGCATTTTCAGTCGGTCTGACGCTCTACTCGCAATCACACACGACTCCTGAGTGGAGGGAGTCTTCTTAAAAGGAGCCGGCAACCTTTTGTTGCACACACTGTTGCAGGCTTGAGTGAACAATATGAAAATGTGAAGAAAAAAAACGCGAATGAATGAATGAATTATACAACGATTTTTTTGTATGAGCGCCATCGGTGGTAATTTATTTCGGATGATTTCAGCTGATCGTGTCATGTATCAATGTTTCAAGTTGATCAGCTTCGTACTTTTGAACCAGGACATTCACTATTTGAATGAAGTAGTTTGATAATAATCACAGTTAAGTTACATTAACCATTAACCCAAAACATCTGCAAAAATTTGCATGAACAATACAATTATTTGAACTATTTTCTCCAGTAAATTTACAAGAGCCCAATCTATACTTTGTCATGTACCTTTTTGTTTTTCTCCGGTATTTCTCATCAACATTATAACTTTCTTTTCAAACAGAAAACATTAATAACTCATATGTAGTTGAATGTTTGGACAAACACAGCTGTTAATGTCACCTAGCGGTGCCTTGTTTTTGCCTCTAAGTCACTTTATAGTGAAGAACAAAAACATAGAAAAACATTTTTCCACATTGTATCAAAGTAAAGTACATTTGGTATCTGTTATCGTTTTTATTAACGTTTTTCGACACATTGGTTTGTAAGATCCAGCCGGTCGGCGGGGTTGACAAGGTTAGGAAACAAACTGTCTGTTTCCATCCTCGGCAACACAATGGAAACCACCTGAGGTTGTATAGCAGCCGAGGAGGGACGGGGGTTTGAAAAGATGTCGGGAGGGAAGGAGGGAAAAGCCCCATGCCGGTCCACAATACTTATTGTGTTGGTTTTAATGTCTTGGAGCCAATGTGCTTCAGCAGCTTCCAAAAGGAGAGGCGAGGAGAGGAGGAGGTCAGCTGAGAGCCACAGAAAGACCCAAAATGGCTGCTTTTTCTCATCATCTTCCTCTATAGAGATAAAGGGTGTGGCGGTAAACCCGAGCGAATCAGAAGCAAAGCGCTTATCTGAAATGGTTGTGCTCTTGTCCTGTGGCTCACACAGTCTGTTTAACTGCAACTCCTCATCCCGAGGCCGCAACATTTATTATTTGTTTTGCAAGTTTCAATGTGGTTTAATTCACTTTGATCATAAAATGCTCCTTATTCTCATTCTACACAAAACACTGGTTTATTTTGCTGAATAGAGAATGTGTTGCCCTCACCGTGCATGAAACGTGCATATACGTGCAAATATACAGCAAAACATGCACGTTTCTCCCAAAATATGCTGACGACTTTGAGGTTTTCACTATATAGACAATAATGAAACTGTGAGAAAACATGGCTGGACTTTAAATTCAATGATGGTGATTATAAATCGGACAATTCTGAGATGTGGTGAGGCGTTACACCAAAGATATTCTACGAAAGTATAAACTAGAGGACACTTCCCCCAGGAAGAAAAGAAGTATCCGAGGCTGTCGAAAAGGTTGATGATTTAACTCTTCTTCTCTTTTTTTTTTTAACAGTGATTTGTGGTGTTGTACTAAATTGGTTAACTTGTGTCGCACGTTATCTACAACCTCAGGAAACATCAGTTAAATGAGCCCCTCTGTGACGCAACAACAACAAGTTTCATACATAATTATTCCAAAGCCTCAGAGTCTTTGTGTTGAGAACGAGACACAATCTGCATTGTCAGATCCAGGCGTCTGTTTCCGCCGCTGGGAAATTAAAATTCTCAAACTTTTTGGGGTTGTTTTTTTTGGTTTTCTTTTACCTGTCAAACCAAAACTCCTCCCGTGCCTTTCGGAGCTCATGAACTGATTAGCTCGTCTTGTCGTTTTTAATTAATCCCTCGTCGTGCGCCTCCTCCTGCGTCGCCGCTGCGCTTCTGGCCGCGGGCCCGGTTCGAAGAGAAGCGCCGCCGTGGCGCGCCTCGTGGTCTCCGTGTCCACCGGATGGTTTTAATGGCGAGCTTTTGTGCGAAAACTGGAAACCAGCCGCTCGGTTTATGCAGCGTTTTGACTGCTGCCGCATCACAATGAGAGCTTCTCCCAGCACGTGAGCCTACCTGGATGGAGGTTGTGTTCATTTTCATATCTATGACCCTTCCTCCCCTCCACCCCCCTCCCTCCCTCCCTCCTCTCTCTCCTCGTCCTGAATTCAGTCATCATTTTGTGTATCTGTGGCTGAATAACTTTCCATACCGCTTCCCAGGAGAGAAAAGAAAGTGGCTGTTTATTTCATTCTCGCCACTTTTCCAATCTCGAGGGAGGACACACGATAACGCCGCGGGCCACAAATTGGTCGGGACAATGCAGGACAGAGGCATTGTGTCGGCGAGGCGGACGGCGGCAAGTCATCTCGCACAACGCTGCCCCCAGACGGACCTCATTTTCCCCTTTCTCGCCGAGTCGGCAAATACACAGACGGCTGCTGGAGGAAGAAGCTTTATTATTATTATTATTATTATTATTATTATTATTATTATTAAACCTCGATTATAGAATTAGTCTGTATAGCTGGACGTATTACGTAAATAATGTGTCTAGAGTATTGAAATGTATACCTTCATTATACTGCCATGGCAAATTGAGGAGAACATATGAGGAGAAAAAAAATGCATCTTCCACCGCTTTCTGACTTTAATGTTTAAAATAAACATTCAGTAAAACAAAACAAAAGTACAAACTCAAATAAAAGGTCATTCTTTTCAGGGCTGGGCGGATAGATACCTGAAATATCATCAACACATCTTTCTGTAGAAGTATACATGACATGTTGGATCACATCCTGGGCTCATGGGCATGTTGAGCATTTGTTGTTTGCCTAAAGTAAAGTTAACGCCCGAGAACTTTCTGAAGATTACACAATTGTATGTTATTGTGACCTCAATATCATCCAAAACAACCAAAACCAATGTGTGTAAAATGTTGATATTTCTCATATAGTCTCATCACCGGACACCGACAATGTCAACAAAGTTGAACTAAAGCTTTTTCTTTCTTATTTAAAAACAGTAATGAACAATGTAAAACTTCATAAGTCAGTCTTTAAAGTTACACAGTGGAAAAAAAGGCCTGGAGTCAAATTTCCCCCAAAGAACATTGATGCGTACAAGATGTGTTCAGGGTATTGAAAACATATGATGTTTATTTTGTGTTTACCCAGTTGTCCCCATTAAATTAGGAAAAGTCATGAAATATGAAGATTAGATTAGAGACGTGAAACAAAATCAAATTGACCCCAAAAGGTAATCGCAGGGTTAAGGTCTTGATGTTGACGACAGGACGGTATTTAAATGAGTATTAAATTAAAATAAACACTCCGTAAGCCGCACATCACAGTTGTATTCAGAAACTGGGTGATATGCAATAAACTTCATACATTCATGTGCATGATGTGGATGAATTGTATTAGAAGAACCGCCTCTGTGAATCTTGACCTTCAACTCTTTCCATCATTCTGACCTAAATCTCCTGGAGTGGCTCCCGGTACAGACGCTCACGTCGCTGTTATCCGAGCGCACAGCGCTCCAAAACATCATCACATCCCGACAGTCGACACAAAAAAATGTGTCGGCTTCAAGGCGCTATCTGCTCGGCTTTTAATGGAACGGACTGGACTTCCTTCAGATAGTCACGCAAAGTTTGACAGTTTAGAGAGAAGCACTTAATCTGCACAATGAATGAATCACCTCTGCAAACGCTGCTGCAACACTTGTATTGTACAGTCCATTATGTATTGTCCTTGTTTCAGTTTGGGACTTCTATAGCAAGTTTTTCTTCACGTCTCTACAACTGTTTATCTATTTATATGGCTTCACTTTCAGGTAATATTTATATTAACACGGTATTACGCCCCAAGAGGCTGATGCACCGCATGTATTCATTGCCCTCAAATAAACCCATAAGACCAATCTTTTTAAGTGTAGCTCAGTCAAACTACTTAGTTAAAGTTGGAGAACGGTTACATTTAAGGTATATAAAACAAATGCAAACGTTTAACCTCTGTTAATAGGATACAGGACGTGAACCGTGACCTCTCAGGTGCCAGTCAGACGCTTTGTTTCAAGAGTCTCGGAGCGATTCACCAACTTTCAGCAGTAAGTGTCACACTTGACTCAGCTGTGCAGCTTATCACTCAGGTAAGAATAGCTGGTCCACCTTAAACGTCCACCTTAAGGCAGCCTGTACGACCCGCTTCACTTTACTATAATGCTATAATGCTATAGTGCTACTGCTAACTAAGTGTGAGCCCCCCCCCCCCCCCCCCCCTGCCCTTCACCAACAAAATATCATATTATACCAATATTCAAAATGCCCACGTCGAAGCATAACATGTCGTTCTGGCAGTGTACAGGTGTGTCAAGCGATATTTAGCCAAAACGATGAGCTGAAAGTTGCTAAAATGATTCATAATGTAAGGTTGGACTTAGATTAATCCTATAAATGCAACAATATTGATCAATGCAGCTGTGGGAGAACCAACGCAGTCCTTCGTGGTCTTGGCCTTGGCGTTGTTTGAGAGCTGCCAGGCCTCTTTCATAGCCAGAGCCACTCGCTGGTCGCTGGTGATTAACATAATGTGCAGCAGTAATCATATGAAGCCATTTTCCATAACCTGTCGAGGTCCTGCATCTATAGTCGTGGCTGTCTTATACATTTTCCATATTTATTACATCAGTTTAGCCTCACAGACGGCAAGTAAACTGCAAATGGAATAATCATGTAGATAAAGTGCAAATGGAAACATGTCATTACAGCCTGATCTTCAATATAATAACAGTAAACGGTGGGTGTGTTCTGAAGGTTGGTAGTTCACCGGAGCAACAGTAATGTGTTTGAGAGCAGAGCCTAACCTTGTTAGTTTTCCTGAGTGTCTTTGAATGGTAGCATGAGCATCATGCTTAAAACATAAACGTGTAGATATCATCTTTTATTCAGTACCTTTCCGTTCAGGCTTAAGCGGTTTTCGGGTCTTTCTGGGATTACTTTGTCTCGTGACGTGCGTAAAGGAAACGCTTCTCTGCATGAGAATCAAATCACTCCTCTCTTCCTAAACGGTCGGGTGTGCAACACGGGGCCTGCAGGTCATACATGTATTCATGTAAATGTGTAGTGCAGTGAGAGTGTTTTGCTTTGGGATTATTTCTGCCCACCGATACTCATCCTGATGCGCTGAAGGCTTAAAAATACTTTTTTTGGGGATCATTACAACAATAAATCTTTAAAAACAAGCATAGCCTAAAAAAAAAAAGACAAGGGTTTAGCCTTGATTTGCATGCCCTGAAGCGCGCTACACCTTTGCTCGAGGTTGCTCACTCAAACAAACTCTTCACTCACACGAGCCCAGGCGGCCATCTTTGATATCGTACCTGTGTCCGAGGAGAACCCTCCCAGGCGGGTTTAAGGCGGGTTCATGTACACAGAAACTTTTTGGAAAACAATCTTGTGTGCACAACGTTATTTTTGAAAACGGGGGGGGGGGCAGAAGTTTGTGTAAATGTGACTTAAGACGAGCAACAGGAGCTCAGGGAAGCGGCGGTGGTGTCATGGCCCCTGCTGTGCCTTTCCCCCCTTCTAGTATCCTGCCTGGTGTCCCTGTGTGTGTCTTGTTGGTCCCAGTTTGTACCGTGTGTGTGTGTGTGGGTCTGCCTGGGCGTGGCCTTCCCTTCCCTGCTGCCAATTAACCTGCACACATGCAAGCCATTCCCTCATCAAGCCCCACGGTATATCTACCCTCACCTTGTTGGTTGAGTTGAAATAAAGCTAATTGTGTAGCACTCCAGCACCGTGGTGCTTGCTCGTGGGTCCAGCGTCGCACAACTCCCAACAGGTGGTTCAGTACCGTTTAAAATTTGTTCGAAACCACGAATACTCCCGCTTGCTCTCTTTTTCTCGGCTGCACACATGCTAAACACACAACATTCAGTTTAAAGGAACATTGTAATATATATATTTTTTTTAATCCCCTGAAGCTCATGCTTTGGGGCTGTCGCACTTGCAATGCACTGTGGGTAATGGAATGTTACTTCCATATGTGCACACACACGGTCAGAGCATCAAAACGGCACTATGTTTAACGTCAACAATGTGTAGTATTGAGTGAAAAGAAGCTGGTTAACAAGTCAGACGTGTGCTCCTGTCACTGTCGTTCGCCTTCTTTTGTTATTTCTATCTGGCACCGCGATTAATAATCGCACTGCTAGAGCGACCATTCAGACGTGTGGATTTTAATAAGAGCTGCCACGTGCGCTCATCTTGTGCTCCACGGAGTCAGTATTTATGAATAAATGTCCGTCAGCCTGTGTCTGTGTTGCCACATCGCACACAAGATATCATCAGTCTGATATTGGATGCTTTTCAGGAGATATTTTAGGATGTTTTCTGTGCTTTTTCTCCGTAGCGAGACAGGCACATGAGGCGGGAAAAGTAGCGATCTCTCATCACGGAGGAGGGAGGTTCATTTGAAAATACCGTGTGCAGGTAACGCGCTAAAACTTAAGGAGTAACTTTTCTTTGTCCGATATTGTAAGATTTGTTGCGCATGGCTTTTTGTTAAGCAGAATGACGCCATGCTACCTTCCAACTGGCACAGGTGTAACGCCACAGTTTCTCTTCATCACTCGCTGCCTCCATTGGTTGTGTTGCTTTGGCTTCGGCATGACGAGTAAAGTTTTTAATTAGTTTGAGGTTGAGAATATAAACTACCAGCGGCAGATTAGGAATTCTGCGTAATATTCCATGCAATGTGTTTCTGAGCATGGCACCTTGTACAAAGGGTAATCGGAGACGATCTAATTAGACAAAAAAAAAAAAAGTGTATCCCAAACATGATAATGATTCCCATAAAGCATTGCTGTTGTAAAAGGGCTTTTACAAAGGAAACACTCTCGGTAATGAGGTTTTCTAGCCGATGATCCGACTTGTCCTGTATTTTTGGTCACTCATGCATGTCGACTCATTTGTGCAGACTGTTCACGTGCACGTTTATAGGTTTTTATTAAAGCAGTGGTACCCGAGAGGAAGATCTTTACTGCGGTTGATAGGTGCTTTGGTGCTTCTGTGTCTTCTACCTGCCAGCGAGGCTGCCATTCACATCATCGCAGGGTGAAATTCATTCTCTGCTTTGCTGGCGTCATTCTGAAACCGCGAACTCATGAGCAGATGCTAAATGGTTCTCAGAAAGTGTAAGTGAAGCGTCTGTATTCACAATGAGTCCTATGGTGCGTGTGTGTGTGTGTGTGTGTGTGTGTGTGTGTGTGTTTGACTGACTGACAGGATTGGCTGTCTGAAAAGCAGCTCTGTTGTTAAGGAACTTCTCTGCTGGAGTACAGAGCGACATGTCAGCCGGCCTTATGGCCCTAAAAGGAGTTGGACTGTCTGGCGAAGACGTACGTCCGTGGTCAGGGTTGTGTCTGGACGAGCGTTCCTACCCAGCCGGGCGACTTCAAAACAAAAGCTTCATCCGCCGTCGTTCCTCAGCTGGAGAGTGACTGACTCTGTGAGGTTTTAAATGTGTCACGAAACTGTAAAAAATGATTCGAGGTTTTAGTTCATTCAACTCATTTTCTTTAGTCTGTTCAACTAAAGTGATATACTCGTCATTCTTTGTTGTCTCAACTTGTCCAAGTTAAAATGTCTTGTTGGTAGTACTAAAAAAACAAGTTGATTAAAATTGAAGTTTAAAGTTGATAGGACTATTTTAACCTTTTCCCTTTGTCAACCTAACTATGTAATCTTAGTTGAAATTCAAGTTCAGATAATTTAAGTTTCTTAGCTTGTCTAACTCAACATTTTGAGGCAGCCAGGTTACACATTATTTTAAGTTAAACCAGGTTGTTGTTGTTTTTTTTACAGTAGGGCTCATTATTTTCTCCTGGGAATTTTATTGTGAAAATCTTTTTTCTTGTTTTTTTGTGTGTTTTTTTTTTATTACGTCCAGATTCTGCCCATTCCCAAATGATCAATCTTGTCCAAAGTTTGTGAACTAAAATGCTGCATTTATCCAACTTCCAATTCGTTAGTTGGATCAATTCATTGTTGCTTTTTGTTTGTTTGTCGACGGTGAGAAAAACACAGAACGTAGCCTTGTGAAAGAAATGGAAATTCACCCCAATTATCAGGTGAGTGAACATGAGAATTGGCTGCGAAACAGTCACAGCAACCTTTTATGAAACTAGTCTTTTCAAGATGGTGTTTGCTTGTTGTTCCTCTTCTTCAGTAAACTTTCTGTAAAAGAAAAAGCTCTAATATTATTTTCGACACTATCATCTCTGGTATGTCATTGTGCCCTTGAAAGCACCGCCATTTTTCTTTTAAATAGCTCCCTTCTTGCATCTGCCGTGTTGTAAAATGGACAACAACAACCCAAATGTTCTCTGATGGATCACGACAGCAGTGACCAGTGCCTCCCTACGATGTCACTGCAGCCCCCAGATGGAGAAATGCCAACCTGGAGCATCCCGACCAGGTTTCTCTTCTTTCTGTAGCCCTCTCTTTAGTGATGCTATTCTTTTATAAGCTAAAACTCCCATGCATTTAAACAATTATACCTGTTAAACACCTAATTTCCTTTGATAAATATGACATTTGGTGCGCACATGAAGATCACACACAAACACATTGAATGAAGCAACCTGGACATTTATTCGCACCACCCACAGAAGTCAATAGTCCGATCTACGGTACCGTTTGTTGACGCGCTTGTTGGAGCTCACGTCACCTCGAGGCAGGAGTGTTTGGTACTCACGGGTCACGAAACCATTGTGTAATTAATGGCAAATAAAGTTAGAAACTATTTGAAACTAAAGGCCTTAAAAGGCTCTGCGAAGGAGTACAAAGCATCCAAAACCAGAGGCATGGTTCTTACTTAAAGATGTGATTATAAATCGGTTCCCTCGCTGCGCCACGCTGTCCTGATTACACTTTGTTTCATTTTACGTGTTCGTTTTTGGAACGTTACACTTCACATACCTAATCCCCCAAACCTGCTGTTTTCTATCTGCGGGGCCGCCCGAATCATCTATCTCCAATAATGAGTTTACATTGATGTCGACAGTCGATTTGTCAGAGTTGCTGTGTGGGGTTGTAAGGTCCTCATTTACCTGGAGGACACCGTCTACCTGTCTGAGCCCAGCTGCGCGAGACCGATTCCTCCAGACGGCAAACAAGTTTGCTCACAGTTTCCGTCGAAGACCTCGGCTGTGGCCCCCCCGAGCGCTTTGCATGAAGTGATACAGCTGTGTTACACGCAAGGCCTTGTTACTCATTCACAAAACTCCAGCGGCAGAAATCCTCCTTTGTACTTCGGCAACAAATCCTCTCCGATTGTTCCGCTAAATGACTGTAATTCAGAACTGTGTTGTTTCCTCAAAAATGCCAGCTACCGGATCATTACTTCGACCTTTTTCTTCTTTTTTTTTTTTAGACAAATGAGCAGGCAGCGAGGTGTCGCTTGTGTTTACCTCGTCCCTCACGAGAATGGGACAGGATGGCGGCGGGCGCACAGAAAGCAGCCAGAAAAGGAAAAGGAGTGGAGATTTCTTCCGTGGCTGTGCTGTATCTGTAAACTGGGCAGCGTGACTCCCACATTAATCCTGATCCAGTTGCTCTTTTTTTTTTTTTTTGGAAGTCCTGTGATACTGGAGACTGAGGATTACTCGGCTCCTGCTGCGTTGTTGCATCGGGGTGGCTGCGAAACCCCTCCACCGATTCATCTCCACGCGGCGCGAATGTGGTCGCAGCTGATAAAGCGGAGACGCAGAGCCGCTGTTGTTCCCGTCAGCGGGAGATGAGGAGGTTCAGACAAAAAATAAAAGAGAAGGGAGGGGGGGGAGGGGAGGGGGCGTCGGATCGAGGTCCAGTGATGCTGCAGAGTCCCCGGCGCCATCTTGCTTTCATCACCCACCTTGGTTTTTATCACCCGCTTCGTCTTGCAGTCCCTCCCACCTTTTTTTTTTTTTTAATTCCAATGCTCTTGCTGGTAGTTTTCTCTCCCTTGCTGCTCCACCCATTTGGCCTCCTGTTGTTTTCCTCACTTTTATTGCCTCTCACATTTCCCCCTCTGTCGTCTTCTTTACATCACTCGTATCGCCTCCCCAACTGTCTCCTTTGTAGCTGATAGAGGACAAACGGATAACGCGTCCCCGGACAGGGAAACTTTTTTTTTTTTTTTTTTTTTTAGCAAATTATTCTTGTTGCTTATTTATAGCGGTGTAACGCACTCTAAAATGCAGAGAACAGCAGCTATTGAATTATAGCACGATTATTCACTTCCTTTCAGACATAGAAAGACTTCCAGGATGATGAATCTGCGTCTTCATTTTCACACTTGCAATATCATTTTACATTTGGGTTTATTTATTCATGAGACAGATGTGCTATTTAGATGTTTCAAGTCTTGAAAACACAGTGCCGTATTGGATAAACTGACATGTCCCTCCTTAATTGTTCCTCATTTTGAAGCAGGCACCTTGGGAGGCCCCTTGAGGACTTCTGATGTCTAATTTGCTCCCTTCCCTAAGTCGACTGAGAGCGGAGTGTGTGATAACCAACAGAGCTAACTCCGTGACAGCTCTATTAAAAACCAAACAAGACCAGCTGAGTTGTGCGTTTTGTGTTCTCGTATTTTGGTAATGATCTGATATTGTTTTCGCGGGTCTATTTTGGAGTGCGTGGGTGTGTTTTTGTGGTGAGCCACAACTGGCCTGTTGGGACTGAGATGTGTGGAGAGAAAGAGAGAGAAATCCCAGCCAAGGGGCTCCATATCTGCCAGCCGGGTATGGCAACACAAAACACACACACACACACACACACACACACACACACACACACACACACACACACACACACACAGTGTTGCTGTTGTTTGTTGAAGACTCACCTCTGCTGAATCCTCTGAGCCATGGGAAAAAAAAAGAGAAATCAGGATCTGTGACTTGTCTTATTGAAAATCTAAAGGACACACACACACACACACACACACACACACACACACGCACACACACACACACACACCTCCTTCTCTGAAGATAGTCCTCAAATTTGTCTTTAAAAATCCTTTGAGGGAGTCAACCTGCTACTCTTACCGTCTCTCACACCAGACCTCTCCGTTAGGCGACATTCAATTTGCAGTTAGCCCGTTTTCCATTTGCAGTTAGTTGGCTAAATGTGAGACTCCGGGGACCTGAGGAGCAGAGTGAAGTTGAGCTATTGTTGAGGTGCTTCATTACTTAAATTTTCTCTCATGGAGACAGAATTCGGCAAAGGTGTGGAGTTTGGCGAGTTGAGAAATCTGGCACTGAACGTTTTTTAAGTTCTTGTGATGAGTTTCCTTTTTAATTATGAGCAGTGACCTCATTCTTGCACTGTAGGTGTGTTGGTGTTGGTTGGCGTGTTGTTACATGTCGGTTGCAGGTGTTATTGAGCCGTTAATATCAATGTTTAATATCCGCTTAAGTCGCCCAGACATCATCAATAACCAGGAATATGTTTCAGATCAGATTATTAGTATGAAAAGCAGTTCGGTTGTAACATTTTAAAAGGGTGACCCTGGTGAAAAGTGTAACCATTTTAACTGATATCACTTTGTAGACGTCAACCACGAGATTATAGACAACCAACATTTAACTTTTATGAGCTGAAAACAAACTGTGAAAGAGTTAAAGTTCTCAGACAAAAACATGGACGACTCCCAGACCGGACAATAATGTCTGTCAATCACAGTAACCCCGCCCTAAAGCATACCCTCCTTTATGGTCTCTTCTCTATTTAGGAACACAATGTACTGAATGAACATCGTGCTGTAATGAAGAATACTTGTTAACAAGAGATTGAGACCATAAACTCATGTTTACTGAGGTAATAAATCAAGAGAGAATGCTTCCCACAATATGCAAAACTACAAAAAAATAAATAAATAAATAGAAAAACTGAATTTGGAGTGCAAAAAGACACTTTCAAAAAGTGCTTTTGTGGTCTGTTTCCTTCACAGACTGCAACTCCCATAACTTGGATGTCCATTTGTATTGTTGGCTGTTGTTTTCTCATTGGATTCAGAGCTGGCATCTTGTGAAAGCACTGCACAAACTCCACCCAACTGCTCCATCTCCACCTGGCCGAGAACGCTTCAACAAGCGCTCCCACACACGCGTGATTGTGTTTGCACCTGTGCAGAGTATCTCTCCATTTGTCTGTGTCTATCAAGCGCTAAGAAGTGTGTGTGTGTGTGTGTGTGTGTGTGTGTGTGTGTGTGTGTGTGTGGTCAAAGCTAAAAAGCTCATCTTGGATTCAAAGATTGATCCCATTTATCTCATATTGAGACGTCCACACTTATAAAATGTGACGGCTCTTTTGACGAGCTGATTGATGAAACCCCGACAATTATTTATTGAGCAGCTCCTAAAATGTCTAACATTTCTCTGAATATAAACGGTCATTTTTAAAGCATGCGATCAATATTATCATCACTATAACTTGCGTCTATCTTCATCATCAGTCTTATCTTCATCGTCTCAAATTTGTGCAGCTTCATCTGTAATGAAGAAAATCAAGTAATGAAGAAATTCAATAGAACGTTATCCTCAATGTCGCCCAACATCTGCTGTGGGCGAAATCCTGATTATCGTCATAATCATATCATCATCAGTGAATAATGGAAAACTACCAAACAGAGTTGGCCTCTGCCCATTTCCAAAATAAGTTCAGTTGGCTCGGCTGATAGCAAATTGTGACATACAAGCTCATTTATTTATTTATTTTAGTTCATACAGTGACGTCGCTGTTGTAAAGATCACTGTTCCTACTCCATGAATATGCTAGTTTCATTTAAAACAAATGAATTATCATCCTGTTTTTAAATTATATATTGAAAAGCAATTGTTTAGTTGTAAAAATAAACCCGATGACATATTGTTAAATAACCAAATAGATAAGGAGTGTAAATAGGTGTCAGCGTATATCAAAGTAGGATACTGAGCGTTAAACCCCGTCACCCCCTTTCACCTCCACCCAGCTGCTTAGAAGTGATTTCCTACACTTCTTAAGAGACAAAGTACTTGGCATCAGAGCCGGTATTAATCCATTTGTAAATAGCCTATCCATCTCCTCGGAGAACACTTCCTTTCTAAATTCTTCCTAAACGTCATGTTATCTCTTCTGGAAAGACCTCCACCTGTTGACATTATTTCAAATGAGCTCTTCATGGAAACTATTAAACCGAGCGTCTTCTTCCTGGATGGAAACCAGCCATGTTCCCCCAATCTTCTTCAACATGCAGTGGTTCAGCCACTAAAACCAGATATAGATCCTTTGGTCCTCGATAGTTTAAAAACCTGACTCCCCTTTTGTTTATCAAATCCAAGAAAAAGTAGTTTCAACCAACTGTTATCCAACCTGGCTCAGAAGAAAAATCCCTGCAGAATAACGAATGGCCTCCTCCGAGCTGCTGACTCAAGTAACTTTGTCCTCTTGCTCCAAGATCTAAATGTAGCCTTTGGCACAGTTGATCAGTCTTTTCTCATTTTGTGCAGAGGTCTCTGGTTCTGCCCTCAACTTGTTTTCTTCATATTTCCTAACTGCTCTTTCAGTTTCTCGATTCATCTCCTTCCTCTGCCTCGGTGTCCTTTGGTGTCCCCCATGGTTCGATACTTGGTCCAATTCGGTTTTCTGTGTATTTGGTTCCGGTCTGCCATTTTGTTCAAAATGAATTCGGTTCACTGTCGTCAGCATGATACTCAGCTCAACCTCCCCATCAGCATAATAACCACAACGAACTAAATGACCTCAAAAACAAACAAACAAAATCCCAGATAACTGCAAACTTTCACTTTAATCAACTGTGTTGTGTGTAAAGTACTCTGTTGATACAGTTGTGTTGTTGACATTTCAATCGTATTTTTAAGTTATAAAGCAGAGGAGCATGTGGATATTTTAATAAAACTGGACTTTTTAATCTTAATCTCTTTCAAATGTGCCTGAAGCAACACGGCTACCGTTGTATTATTTTTAATGGATAGTCTTTTTTTTTTTTAGTCTGAAGGGCGGCTTACCGGTGACTATGGGCTGTCTTCGTGGAGAATCTTTTGGGATCTAATTTTTGTAATATTTTGTGATCGTTATCTTATCCTGTTAGTGTATAAAACCTGATAATCTGGGTCTTTATCATTGCATCACTTTAAACCAACGAGCAGAGCCGCCTGTTACTGACCGTCATCTTCTCTGGTATTCTTCTGTCACCACTGCAAGCTGGTATAACTCTCCATTGAGAGTAAACACACCATGTATTTTTGTGCTGAGAGCTGGACACCGAACATATGGCATGATGGGTAGGGTGTTTGTTATTTTTGAAGGAGAGCTGCAGCCCCGGGGTAGAGTGAGTGAGGGGAAGTAAAGCGTCTCGAGAGCCCATTTGGGATGAAATGCTTTCCTCTCTTTGCTTTGTCTTGTCCTCCCTCCTGCTGCAACCTCTTTCCGGTGCTATTCCTCTTCATCTAATAATTGTTCAGGGGCCTCATTTGTGCGTAGGATTCATACATAAAGTGTACGTGCGCGCAGAAAACGTAAAAAAGCTCATCATTTGATTTTGTTTAACCGTGCGGACCCACACCTGCAGGCAGTGTTCCCTTTTTCCACAATCACAGTCCCACTGGATATGTGCGCACATGAATCAGCCCGATGTTGCTCTCTACACCCACATCCAACTGTAAATGGTCGACAGAAAACACCTTACGTTGAAACATAGATATGAGCCTGCTGATCAATTGTTCTTCATGGTGAATTACGGAAGGAACGGAGAGGAGAAATAAAATAAAATGCAGTGAATGGCAACATGTTCATCAAACAGGATTCGTACCTGAAGTAGAACAAAAAGGAAGTCGGGCAGAACTAAAGGTGGAGGCCATCGGAGCAGCTCGGTCTCCCTCCCATGGGAGCAAATACAGACGCCTGGCCCTCCTGTGGGCTGTTTTTTTTTCCGTCCGTATGAGATGAAACAGACTTTCAGCTAACTCCAATCTAAACCCATCCGCGTCATTATTAGTCACTTGCAACAGATGTAGTATAAAGAGGAAGAAAAAAAGTCTGCAAGAGGGGAAAGGGAGTGCTGGAGGATGATTCAACCTCAATCTAGAAGTATTTTGTGATATGACAGAGTGAAATGTGTGCGCGGCATCGCATACATGCTCGATGATTCAAACTACAATCTGGCTCCACCATCTGCGTTGCCAAATTTCTCCAAAACGTCCGTATGCCTGGGTTAGCTATTCCGTCATCACGTGCACATGCAACAGTTATGAATAAGGCCCGAGGTCATTAAGACTCCACCGGCAAGTCAATCTTTTCCCCCTGGTTCTCTTCCTCTGACAATGCTAGCTTCTTTTAAACGCCAAAAGGAAAAAAAAAGCTGACATCACATCTTAATTGAATCCAACGTTCTCCCTGTTTGCCTTCTTGTTTGAAAGCAGTGCATCAAACCTCTTTTCTCCTCCATAGCCAGCCCCAAAACAGCCGTATTGATTAGAAGGAGATGCTCCTGATGGGAGCAGCGGCGCTGTTCTTGTTCTGGAAAGCTCTCTCTGAGCTGTCGAGGCTCCAGTCGATGGCTCTGCCAGCCGAAGCAGCTCCGTCCCCACTGCCGCTGCCAGACGTATTGTTGGAGAACTTTCCTATGGAAATGATTTGGTCGGTTTGGTTCAGTTCAGTCGTTCGGCCTGATGAATGGCTTCAGGTTGTCAGATTAGTCTCAGTGAATCACCAGAAGTATAGTGTTTTATTACTTAACACAGCTCAAACTGCTATATGTTTTTAATATTAATCTAAAGGGATGTGATTTAGCATGTTTTATCCGTGTATGTGGCTTACTTTATATTCCTGAGCGATATCTTTTTTAAACGTAAGGGTTGAAGAATTAATTCGACCGAAGCCACTGATTTGCATTAATTTGACTCGTGATAAACTGTGGCAGAAATGTGCTTATGAGCACTCGTGAACATTCAGTTGCATTTATGTCTTTTGTCATTTCAGTCATTTTTGTCCAAACTTGGCGGTGAGTAGAGGCTGCTTTGAACTTCTCATTTCTTTGCCTCTGCATCCAAACAGGCTTTGAAATCTGACATTATTTGCCTGCTGAAAGCCGCTTTTATGTCCCCTGGAATATAGTACTACCTGATGTATAATAATCATGTGGCTTTGGCATTTTCTTTTTATTTAAATGATTGTTATTAGAGGGTGTCTGTATACTTTTGGTCTATGTATGCATGTAGTGTAAGTGGCGTTAGCGTTGTGCTACATGCAAGTGTCCAGTCATAGAATGAAACACCCGCTTGTCTTTTGTCACTTTTGTCACTTGTCTTGTGTTTTTGTACCTCTTGCTGTGTATTATTATTATCTTTGCCTTGCATGTGACTCATAGTCTTCTGGTGGTGGTAGGACCCTCATGTGGTATTTACTGCAGCAGTGCCACGGACTCAGTCAGGGTCAACTCACTTCTCATTGAATGCACTCACGGTATCAAAAAAAAAAGCGCTTTGAAGACATTCAGCAAATGGCTCGTCGCACTGCGCTAAAAGCAAGACAGAAGCAGTTTATCCTCCACTGATGCTACTCACACATTCAGCTCTGTGAGAGTTGCTTTCAGCCGGTTCTATCTTCTGTATGGCTTTGTGGGGATAAAAGCATCGACCAAACATGACACGCGATGCAACCTTGGACCCACTTCCACCAGCGATTTGAGCACCAGCTCCCTAGTGTGCGGCGCGCCGACCGGATTCCTGCAGACCTCATAAATAACACACCTGAATCCTTATGGTGGTGTTTTCCTTTTACGTGAGGCAGACGGGTATCACTGAGGTGAGTGCGGGTTCAACGAAAGCCGGTCGGCATCCTGGGTCTCATTACGTCGCGATGCGGCACCTTAAAACCCCATTTGTCGCTGCGGGGATGGACGAGATGAGCGGGGTACGGCCGAGGCGAGGCAGGAGACTGAAAAACAATCTGTTTGTGTCTGAGTTGCTGCTCGGAGCGAGATCACTGTCAGCGGATCAGGTTTAGAGTCATGCTGGTTTGTAAAGTAAAACATATGGATGAGGATTTCATTACTTTGGTGATCACTGTTAGAAGGTGTTGGCGCTTTAAATTATCCAGGAAATGTTGTCGTACCTTGGCAGCTCTAGTCCAGTACGGAAGTATTCAGCAGCAGTGAAACGACTACTGTATGGTCTGATGCATCGGCAAACAAAAACAAGGGCAAATTTATCTGAAACCTCTTCGTTCATCTTCAATTCCCAGGGAGCGATATCGACCGAATGCCTCCAAACACAATTGGACAGACCTGCAAGCAATCGTAGGAGCATTGTAAACAGAGTTTAGCGTGCATGTCGATATATCTGTCAACGCGTTTTCTCTTTTTTCGCCATCAGAATTCAAAGATCAAAGGTCTTTTTACTTAACTCCAGAAACGTCAGACCAAATCACAAATCGGACAGCGGCCTCAACAGAAGGTTTCACGTCAGTTGTCGTTGTCTCAGACATGCCCCATTTTCAAACCGTTGTGACTGGCCCATCAGATCTCAGATGTCTGGAAATCTGTCCAAAGGGGACGGGGGACCAGACCCTTCTGCCGAAACAAATAAAACATGAGCTTGTGGATTAGTTTGGTTTCAAGGCAAATGGTTGCCATGAACGGTCGGTAGATCTGAATGCATGAAGGGGTGTGGCTATGGATGACATAATGGAGTGTTGCATTGCTCTTTAACAGATGTGTCAGTCCTGCTAATTGCTAATTACTTTAGTTAGAACTTTGTTTGTCAGTGCATCATTCTCAAATTGTTGAGACTATGGATCCTTCAGTAATGCAGAACAATAAAGGCACCGAACAAAACAATGAGCTCAGTTGAGCATCAGAGATTATTCACTGTAGCTTCATCCCTGCAAGCAATCCTTCCTATTACTCTGACCGGAAAAGGTCATGTTACAAGCCGCTACTACCTTCCGTAGTTAAGCCAGCTAGCGCTGCTGCTAGCTCTCCACTAGTTCACTGCTAGCTTCCCGACAACTACCGAAGGAGCTATGAAATGTAATCGATCCAACGCTTTTTTTTTCACGCAAAAGTTACAAGGAGTTCTCTAATAAGTTTTATTGGACAAATGGCATGCATGAAGCAAGTTATGAATGACAGACTGCTGCCACATCGAACCCAAAGCAGCTTGAGTGGCATCTCTAGGAACCCCAGAGGCTGAAAGTTTAAATATGCTTAAAATGTATCTCGTCCTGAATGAAGTAACACAACATGTCTGGTGATCCGGGCTGAGAAACTTGAAGGGTCTGGCTTCCAGGATAAGCCAATCATTTTCTTATTTTTCTGGGGCTCCCAAGCTGAAGGAGTGAGCGGAATCAGCTGTAACCTAAGTCAAAGTACGCCGCGGGAGTCTGTGTGTCAGTTAGACAAAATGAAGAGCTCTGCAGCTCTGACAGCGCATGCCTCCCAGCCTTGAATGAATCAGGGTTTGGGTTTTTTTTTTTTTTTTTTTTGCAGGGGAGGTTGTTGCTGTTAAAGCCGCTTTCTGAACTAAAAACTAAACAAAGAGATTCATGACTGAGAAAACAGCCCTTATCTTGAGCTATTGCTAAAATAACATAACATGGAGAGAAAACACACAGTCTGCTAGCCCCCCCCCCCCCCAAAAAAAGCCCAGCTGTGATTTGTATAAATGAGCTGTAACTTTTCATAATCGCTTTTTTTTTTGGGCCTCATCGAAAAAGCATTTTCATATTTATTTTTTACGGGTGTCATATTATTTTTTGGGCTATTGGCTCCACTGTTGTTGCTAATTAGTAAGCTATGATACTCTCAAGGTCTGTTGATAACTAACCTCGTTGAAACCAAAAGAAATGTGCCTTGCACTTGTAATTGGTCGAGGTAATTTATTATCAATGGAAAAAATAGTAAGTATATGTTTTACAGCTTATGAATTCAACTTTTTATTTGCATGAGGAATGCTATTACGTCTTTTCAAAACGTACACATTCCCACGTTGAGAAGACCAAACTCCGATCAGAATAATCTGAAATTATGATCTATTACATCATTTTAGTTGGTATTTAACAGTTGGTGGCATCAATAAATGTACACAATGTCTACATCCGTAAAGTACATGCTATGTATACAATGTATGTCAACACTGCAAGTTATTAATATTCAAACATTCAGCCTCGCATGGGCGTCAGAGGACAGGAATAGACTCGACATGTTTGAGTGACCTCAAGGATACACTCAACGTGTTTTGTGGCTGAATTTTTGTTTCCAAAATAAAAGCTCCACAGGGTATCTTTTTAAGTGCCGATTCATCATTCAAGAACAGCTGCTCTGTGATGCGTCTGCATCTTAATCACTTCATCTATCACTTAAACAAATAAGTGTGACAGTAATTTTGACTTGATGTCATCTCTTTAACTTTCGTCAGGTTGCAGGATCTTACATTTCTTACACGTCTCATGTGTGGCCAACACGAGCTCAAATCATCGTTATTGATATTTCGGTTGTGCAGCTTCAAAAGACCTTTAACTAACCTTGCTGCTCCATTTCTTCTTCTCTTTCCATCCACATTGTGTTGTGATGGTTCGAGTTCAGTCGAGGGTCCTAATTACATTATAACAGGCGTTTCCTCCATTGGTTAATTCTGCTGTCCGACTGAAGGTTATAGGAGAAGGTGAATCATTTGTTCTCCTTCTTTCCTAATAAATTCCAGAGTCCACTTTATGCCACCTGCGCATGCACCAGTGCCCTTTGGCAGCGGTTCAAAGTGTCTGGATTTCGTTCAGATTCCTGGAAAAAAAAAAAAAAGTCCAACAACTTACGGTGCAACACATCATTTCAGATGTGAGCGGACAGATCGCTGCCTGCAGTTGTCGAGGAGGAGGTATTAGCAGAGGAGAGGAGAGGAGGTATCGGGAGAGGAGAGGAGGTATCAGCAGAGGAGAGGAGGTATCAGCAGAGGAGAGGAGGTATCAGCAGAGGAGAGGAGGTATCGGGAGAGGAGAGGAGGTATCGGGAGAGGAGAGGAGGTATCGGCAGAGGAGAGGAGGTATCGGGAGAGGAGAGGAGGTATCGGGAGAGGAGAGGAGGTATCGGGAGAGGAGAGGAGGTATCAGCAGAGGAGAGGAGGTATCAGCAGAGGAGAGGAAAGGAGGTATCAGGAGAGGATAGGTGGTATCAGGAGAGGAGAGGAAAGGAGGTATCAGCAGAGGAGAGGAAAGGAGGTATCATGAGAGGAGAGGAGGTATCAGCAGAGGAGAGGAGGTATCAGCAGAGGAGAGGAAAGGAGGTATCAGGAGAGGAGAGGTGGTATCAGGAGAGGAGAGGAAAGGAAGTATCAGGAGAAGAACTATTAGGAGAGGAGAGGAAGTATCGGGAGAGGAGAGGAGGTATCAGGAGAGGAGAGGAAAGGAGGTATCGGGAGAGGAGAGAGTATCAGTTTGGCTGCTTGTGACTCAAACGGTTATTTAAAGAATTAAAAAATACAAGCTATAGTTTAAAGCTTACTTTCCTACCTTCACACACTTAGCCAATCACGACCTGAAGTGGGCGTGAATATCGTAAAGTTATTGTTGAAATCGTAGAGGACGCAGTTCCCCGAGACATTGGCTGATGCTTCTTGCTCTGTTTTGGTGTCACACACATTACAAGAATCAATGCAACTTCCTGTTTCCCATAAATAGCAGTTTCTCCAATGTCCATTTGAGAAAAAAATGCACATAAATCCAATCGAAATCGTGTAAAAGAATTTAAAAAAAAAGATATCGCACGATCATCCAATTTCAACCTTTTTGTGAACATCAGAATTGAATCCAATTGTGCAGTTAATTTATATCTTCCTCTGACGATACCATGTGGCAGCTCCGACATGTTGTCACTTTACTATGAGCCTGCAGGCGGTGGGAGTGATGGCCAAAACCACAGCAAACCACTGAGACAAAAGCTCCACTTTATCCTCTAATTTCTGTGTCTTTCCCGCAGTTTACCTGACATTTTATCAGGTTCATGCACCTCTCTGCACTCCCCGGCCCTGCTGCAAACCTGTGAGCCCGTCTGTTGCTCTTTGCCGATCAGATTTGTTCTTCCACTCCATTATAAGCACGTGCAGGAGAAACTCCGTGAGGTGCCAACCTCTCTGCACCGTTGCCTCTGAGGCATATTCCTGCACATTTATCACACTTGCCGGATAAAGTGACTCTGATTTAGATCTCCCCCTCTATTCCTCTTTCTTCCTTTGAGCTTTTCCTCACAGAAATGGCTTATTCTCATCCGCTCCCCCCCCCCTCCTGCAAAAAAAGTGATGCATTTATCTCTAGGTGGCCAAGCTTTCTGTTCTGCGTATTGCTTCTTGTCAGCTGTTTTCTCTTTGCCCACGCCGACTCCGCCTGACCTGCTTATCCAGCACAATGCGTAGACGCTGCAGCCCGGGAGCAAACTGTTCCCGGGCCCCGGCAGAAATCCATCACGCCACCTGGGCTCCTTATCACGTGGAGAGGAGGATAGAAAAAGAAACGCGGGTGGTCCTAACGCGGGGACGGACGGAGGGGGGAAGATAAAGAGAGAACACAGGAGAGGAAGCAGAAGGTGGAGAGGAAAGGGATAAGAGGTAAGAAGTAGAGGGGGTGGGGGGGTTCAGGGGAGAGAGCAGGAGAGATGTAGTCTGAGAAGCAGCTTAGGAGCTGTGACGGGTCGGATAAGGCCGAGATGGGACAGTCTGGGAAGAGGAGACGCCGATAAGCCGCGGCCACCTCGGGGTGAATAGACGGCAGGTCGAATGAGAGGAACGACAAGAACAGGTGTGAGGTCAGACGGGGGAGAATAGGCAGAGAAAGCCTCCGGTGAATCTTGTTAAAGCTACTGTAATTAGCCGGGATGAGGGAGCGGGTGTTGTTGTTGTTGTTGTTTGGGGAACTGTCTGGTCTTATTCTCTTAACGTTTCCTTCCAGTTTCTTTCCTCGTGCATTTCTTTTGCTCATGCCATTGGTTTAGGCTGTTCACACAGACACAGCACTCAGGAGAAATGCTTTTGAAGCTCAAATGTTTTATGAAAAAAAAAGACAAGAAAATTATTGGCAAAAAAGGTAAAATATTCAAACTTTCATCAGCCAGTGAATAGAGAAGAGCTCGAGGATTGGTATTCCCATCCAGGTTTTTCCTGAGGGCCAGTCACAAGTCAAGTTCATTCTGTTTAGACATCTCAAATGTG
Source organism: Clinocottus analis (assembly GCF_023055335.1). Lineage (NCBI taxonomy): Eukaryota > Metazoa > Chordata > Actinopteri > Perciformes > Cottidae > Clinocottus > Clinocottus analis. The sequence continues at coordinate 18,254,221 of NW_027176207.1, read as the reverse complement.
ACACATCTGCTCCAAGGGACTTTACATGTAGCGCATACACTCGCTCTGTCCTCAGCCCTTCAATTCGGATAAGGATAACACACACACACACACACACACACACACACACACACACACACACACACACACGCTGTAAAGGCATGAACACACAAGTGTCAAAATAAAGAATGTGTATGTGGTTACACGTCTGCACTGTCAAAAGAAAACGGAAACCCTCAGACACACAAGTGATTCCCTTTATGTCCCTTCATTAGTTTCTGTCTCATATTGTCTGTGTGTGTGTTTGTGTGTGTGTTTGTGTGTGTGTGTGTGCGCGCGCGAGCAGTAGGATGCTGTGGCGTTCATCTCTTCGCAGGACTCGTCTCATAAATCACGCACAGCGGGACGCGACGCCGGCTATACGTACACACACTCATACGAACACAAAGCTCTATACAAGTGAGCACACTCAGTGGTGTAATGCATTACCCAGCATGCACCCTGAAACACATTTTGAAGGCCCTATTACACGTCAGGTCTTGGGCGCATGAACTATATAAATGAATATAGATGAAAGAGTGTGGTGATTATTAAATGCACTCGCAGCCAGCGAGGTGTCGTCGGTCTGAGGCAGCCAATCACAGTTGAGCATGACAGCAGCAGCTCAACAAACTAAAGAGTGGCGTGTGATGGGATCACGCTAACCACAGCTGTTTGTGGCTTCACCTTGTAAGTATGTGTGTATGTGTGTGTGTGTGTGTCCTGGATACACCTACAGTGGCAGAAAATACCACAGAAGCAGTTTTCATTGCGTAGCCAGATGCTTATACACAGATATTGTCGACGCGACGGCATCACAATTGCGCATGATACAGTCACGGATCTTCACAGGTGTGTGGCGGAGATCAAAATGAAGGCATTCTGACTCCCAACTTGTCAAAAACATCCTAGTGTTTTCAAAATTTCCGAAATATGCCGCAAAAGAAAATGTTTTTTTTTTATATCCCGAGAGGAATTCATTCAGCTGTATTTTCATGAATAAAATGATAAATAAACCTCTCGCTAACTCAAAGAGTTTAAAACTCAAAATTTGGTCGTCACAAAGATAATAGGACCACACACACACACACACACACACACGGTTGATGGACATGCACTAATAACACATACTTGTAGACAAACAAAAAAAATGCTTGCGCTGTATGCTCGGCTGCACTTCTTTATTTCATTCTTTTTTTTCAAACACTCACACAAACACACACACACACACACTTCACCAACACATGGATTCCTGCCTATTCTCTCTCACAGTCATTTAGAGTCCCAGCAGCCCTGATCAGATTTCAGAGTCAGTCGAGTGTGATGATACGGGCGAGCTGCACCGCGGCAAAACACTGAGCTCACGTCGGTGTGTGTGTGTGTGCGCGTGTGTGTGTGTGTGTTTGTATGTCAGTAAGAAGCCAATATGGCAGCAAAAAACGTTTTCCACCTGGGATGGGAAGCATTAGCTGTTTCCCGGAGCATCAGGGTCAAAGCTCTGCGCCGCTCTCGGACTTTCCCCAACCACTCGGTTTGAGTCCAAGAAGGTTTTTTATTTTTTTTACAAAGAAAACGTTATGTTAGACGATGGCTGAGAGCAGTCGTGAAAACATATCCTCAATGTCACAGTGAGGACTTTTACAACGCTTTACATGGAACAGAAAGGATGTTCATGATGAAGAAATGATGGTGAGAACACATCCTGTGTTGCACAGCCAGATACCAATGAAAGAATGCGACATGTATTCTTTGGATGGAAATCATCTAATTTTGGCCTTTTGACAGCTGCTGATTTTCTCACGGCTTTAAAATGATTATTACTGTCTTCGGGGAGGAGGTTGGGATGGACGGTCGGGTCAAACAAACACAGATTTTCACACGATAGGGCGGAGCTAAGTACAACCAAATGCAGAATAAGACGTGCCAAAAATGTTCCGATTAACTTTTATGAACTGAAAGCACACTGTGAAAGTGTTGAGGTGTAAGATAAAGAAAACACGGTCTCCTGTCAATGGCGAGGTAGCAGCGTTCTCTGCTTTATGGTCTCGTTGACTCTAAACGGGACTATAATCTACTATATGAACATCATGCTGTGTTGAAGACTTGAAACTAGAGATTGAGATCATAAACTCATGTTTACAAATCTAACTAAGAGAATAAACCACGAGAGTATGGACTCATTTTCTCATAGGCCGTGTCTACTACCAAACACTTTACCAAGTACACTGCAATACAGTGCACTAACATGTGTAGTGCACTCTGTCGTTCACCAATTGGCGGAAGTGACGTCCGCAAATCTGTTCGCGAAACAAAAACTGACAAATTATCCTATTATCCTATTTTTGTCCCGTGTGTTCCCCTTTCTCCAACCCATGCGGAAACGGCGACACCTCCACAATCGCGGCTGGCGGAAAGGGCTCCTCCTCTTCCGCCACGTAGCCAAGATGGCGCCCGTTTGGTGCGAGTCGTGTCCGTCGTTGTTACACTGCATGTTTTGACCGTTCGCAGTGCGCCATCCGGGTACTTTCAGCGCACCGAATTCTGCAGGTTGTGTCAGTGTGGCGCGCTAAGCACTGAAAGTCAGTGCCCGAAGTGCGCAGGTGTTCGGTAGTAGACACGGCCAAAGACTTCTGTACAATCTGGCTTATTTTTGCAGTCAGAGGAGTCGCCCCCTGATGGCTAGTGGAAAGAATGCAAGTTGAAGACACTTCTGCATTGGCTTCACTGTTCAGAACTGGAGGTTGTCGCCTGTCTACAACGAGCCGAGTAAACCTAAATAAAGTTAAAAAAGCACTCATACATGTTTGCATGTAACAAGCAGGAACTAACCAAGGACGACACTCGGGAGTTAGCCGACCGAGAGCGCCATAATTTTAAGCTATGAGGCAACTGACCAAAAGTATGTTTTTGACAAATTGGGTGTGAGAACGCTGCCCTCTAAAAATGTTCCACGGGGAGAAAAGGACACGTGTCACTCATCTTTTTATCTCTGGCTTTTACAGACAAAGCCCAGCAGTCAATTCAGTTTGAGCTTTTTTTTGGGGGGGGGGTGTGACAGCTGTCAAATGTCGCTATTATTCTCCTGAGCGTTCAACCTTAGTTGACTCGAATGGTTGCTCATATGTGGGCACACCGGGACACGACTGAAGGTCTCGGGGACGAAACGGCAGCAGAATCAGCTGAAACTAGTGTTCCAGCTCCGAGTTTCAGCTGAATTGACAGATGACTCCATTTACTTTCAATCTCTATAGATTCAACTGAGGTTGTTGCAGGTGTTCATCCAGCTTGGTGTTTTCTTGTGGTATAGCCACCTCTTTGACTGCAAACATATGTGAAGGTGGAGATGATGACGATGATAGGGCTAATTTAAATACTGAGGTGCTGTGAATTCACGACAGGTACTTGACATTTCTGATTTCTGCTACGGGTTAATAGTTAGTTGATGAACAAATTCAGATTTGAGGGATACAAAGCAACCCACTCTGACTACTATTTGTTTCTGTAGCAATAATCAGAAAGTATGTGTATTAGTAAAAGTTGTATTTTCTCAATTTTTTCTTTTTTCGAATTTGTTTTCAGTTATATTTAGTTTTCCCCCTAATAAAACGTTTGAGTCTAAGCAGGTGAAAAGAGAGTCTGTAACCATAACTTTCCAAAAGCAAGATTTTAGAGGCACTTTAAGGTGACGTTATCATACATTTTCTTTCAATAAACATTGAAGACAAATGTGAGAAAAACGATGCAAACATTTCGACCTAAAAGCCGTTTAATCTAGAGAATGTTTGCGGAGCATCTTTAAGATATGATCTACTGGAGGAGGTCGAGCGCTCCCTGCGCAGGCCGAGCGGCAGACGATGGTCTCAGAGGTCGACTCCCACCACAAACCTAACGTGCACTACCGCAATTAGTGCAGAATGCACATTAATGATTACATAACAAGTACTCAAACCCACATGCTTAGAATGAATGGCATGTTGTAGTGGCGGTCTCCTGCCACCAAGTGGCGTGTTAGAGTCAAACAGGGAGATAATCGGCCTCAGAGAGAGGAAGAGCAAGAGAGAGCTGGACTGACTGAGGCAGACACAGGAAAACAGACACAGTGTAAGTGTGTGTGACATACATGTCACTTCACAATAATACACACACACACAGCACTATGTCAATGTGTAAAAGTGTATGTTGGAAACTGTTTTGTACATGTATGCATACAAAATAATTCCCCAAAACATTCTTGAGTTAATTTAGCCCTGACATGATCACACCTTCGGTTTACATTAGCAAATGACTGCCTCCTGTGTGTGAGTACAAACTCAACGTAAGGAAAAGGTTTACGGGGATGTTGGAGTGTTTTTTTTTAGCAGATTTCAGCTCATTGTTTTGGCTACTTGATTACGGCCCCTCCTACTGCTCGTGTCATCATCAATTCCAGCCGAGACAAGCAGCTGTTTTAGGCCGAAAACCTCTGATAGGCCCACATTGTCGAGGAAAAAAGAAGCTTTTTGAGCTCTGATTTTGGTCTCCGCCAACTGCTGCTAAATGCTGCACTGTGTTCACCAGCTGAGGCCAGAAAACAACAAAATGAGATCGTTGAGTGAACCCAAATAGCAAAGTTGCAGCTTTACTAAACAATGCGCGAAAAGTCAGCTGCGTGGAGCCGCGGGGGAGCTGCAGCGTGTGGTGCTAATTCTTCATGTTCATCACTACCAGCGACCCCTTTCACACTGTCACATTGTTTTTATGGATTGTCGTTTCTCACATTATTACAAAGAATATTGATTAAAGCCGCTTCAGCGTCAGTTTCACGCTTGTCAGGTGTAGCTTTGTTAAGCGATGAAATGCTATTAACGCCATCTACACACCAACATGATGAGATTTATTTTTTAATTCTACCACAGCAGCAGCTTCCCCCCCTCTCTCTCTCTCCCTTCCCCCAGCCCCTCATACAGAGGGGTTTTGTTTCTCACAATATTGATTCTTTAATGTTTAGTTGATGGAGTGCTTCGTGTTGGTCAGCGTTTTCACCAACTGCTGACGGTGTGCTGCCAGTTATTTCCACCTGCTTCAGGCTGCGCACTCGGGTGTTTTCTGCAACATCTCTCTCTCTCTCTCTCTCTCTCTCTCTCTCTCTCTCTCTCTCTCTCTCTCCAAAGATTCTTCCCAAGTCAGAAGCCAGAAAGTTTAACAAAACGGTCGTGGGAGCCGGGGGGCGGACAGTGGCCGCATCTGAAGTTGACAGTGAATGACACGCAGAGGGGAAAGGGAGTTTTTACATGTGGTCCACACCTGAAACAGGGGGGGTATTTTTCTCTCAGCAAAAACTTTACTGAAGTGTCATTTATACACACAAAACACTAATCTACATATGAACATATACATACATGTACATATTCACAAACACAAAACCCAATCCCTTTACAAAATGGCGGCTACGCTTGCCACAGCGAGCCACAGCTAGCTACAGCTAGCAGGAACTCACGCACACGACACAGCGCGGCGCCCCACACACACGCGCACACACAACTCTAAAGTAAACAAAATAGACACACAACAGTCTCGGGAAACATGCCACATCCATGCTGACACGCTAACTTCATCAATTGAACAACATACCTGAAACAGGGGGAGAAATAATCACGAGAGTGATCAAGCAGTTTCTCAGCAAAAGCTTTACTGAAGTGGAAAGACCGCGAATTTACAGGCGCAGACCAAAGCAATCGAGCCCAGACTCCAGATCAAAACGATCTCACACGATTCAAAACGATCCCTCCAACAGATAGCACATTCCTAACCAGACAGACAATGAAATCAACAGGTCTTTCAACAGTTATCTACATTTATGTTACAGCCTGTGTAAAAGATCAAGACTAAAGTAATCAACTCCAGATTTTTATCTCAAAACGATCGCTCTAGCACATATTTTACATTTATTAGAAGCACTATAAACCACATACAGACTGAAAACTGCAGTCTTTTCCCTTTCAGAAACAAAATCATCAGAGACTATACATCTGTGTTTGCCAAAATGTATGAAATGTCCCCCAACAAGCCTCCTGGAACAGTAATCTTTACCAGTGGATGTTAACTGTAATTAAGCCTAGGAGTGTTTACAGTAATTATACACCACCATCATCCTATATTCTTCCAGAAATGCACAATTAGCTGCTTCTGACACATTTGGGCAATCATCAAAAACGCAGAAGACAAGAAGTGAATGGCAAAGTTTATAGTATATAATGAAAACATCCATCTCATATTTACATTTACCCTAAAAGTGTATTATGACATACCAATTTGTACAGTTTTTTGTGTACCATTACGTATACCTTGTAGTGGAAAGGTAAAAGGAAAAGGACAGAATAGCCCTTTCCACTCTGGCAGCAAAAGGAGGAGGAAAACAATCGACTAACAAAAGCAGCATGGAGGAGATGAGAGAACCGAGCAGTGGATTTTCTACCTGCCCCTTCACTGCCAACCAAGTTATAGGGTAAGGTTTAAGGATATTAAAACAAACTAACTGTGGCAGTCGGTAGGAAACGACCAATTCAACTTTTTTTCTGGCCAATACTCTCTTAGACAATGACATTTGTAATAAAAGTAGCACACTGCTTCGTCAGAGCAGAAACCTAGCAACTGAACCTCGTCATACTTTCTTTCTTTTTTTTTAAAAATGTTGGCTTGTTTAATCAAAACTATTGTATTGACTTAAACGGGGGAGTCGGTCACAGTTCCTGTAAACACATTAACACTCAAGACCTGAACCACAGCATGTCCAATCACTGGGTGACTCCGTGCACGCAGTCGTAGCAAGAGTTTACCTTTGTGTCAGTCCACATTGATTTAGCATTTGAACGGCCTCTGAAAGAACATTTGCTGTGAACAAGGCTGGAACAGAGAGAGAGCTGCGTGGTCGGGGGTTTATTCCTCCATCTGAAAGAACAGAATGACATGATCTAATAGGACATTGTGTTGGATAGATGCTTGGTTGCACTTAGCTTAATGTGTTGATTATTAGGCCGCATACAGTACATGTGGGCTCGCACTGATCTGACGCCCTTGGCGGAGAGATTCCCTGCTGTCGAGAACATTACTGTCTTAGCGGTAACTCTGAAAAAGCAACAATGTGATATTCAGTGACCCAGTTCTGCCGTTTCTGCTGAAACGTTTTGTGGATTTCTTTCTGTTGTTCTGTGTGTACATCCACAGGACCATATATGCAACACTGACACACATACTGCAAGACAACAACACAAAACTAGGTCCAAGCACACATCTGAGAGCCTTTATCAGGTTTGCGCTTAAAGCAACCCACTTTTACACACACACACACACACACACACGCACACACTCTGTAGGGTTCGGTGCACGGCTTCTTCACTTTTTGCTCTGAAGGGTTTGTCTGCCGCTCTAATCATTTGGTTCCACTGAGGTTCTTTTAACGCAGCGTTAGCCTACATACAGTATGTCTAATTCTTCAGCCTTTAGCACATTGGCCTCATTTCACTGTGGGTTGAAAATTGATTTTTGTGGCAAAAAAAATGTAGCTCAACAGTTCATGCTTTCAAACCTGTTTTTTAAAAAAAAAAAAAATACATTAAGTAGGACAGTAAACACTGCTGGCTGCTCCAATAAAATATGCTGTCCTTGTTGTAGGCACTCAACTTTTTACTGGTTACAAAGCTGAAGGAAAAGTCCATCCTAACACAAGTCAAACTGATAATACATTGTTTCTGCTCTGGGAATGCCATGACCAGTGTTATCCTTTACAAATGGCCGAGGTATCAGCTGGGTAACACCCTCCAGGTTTGTACGGACCACACGTTTAATCTTGAACACATTTCTACTTGGTTTTGTCTCGGTTCTCAGAAAACGACTTTGGAATTTTATTCCAAGAACACAGCTGTTGCAATCTCGCTAAATTACCTGATCTAAGTCGTGACTGTCTCAACCCCTTAAAGCTCAATATTGTTTTTGTCCCAGTACACTCTGGTCTTGAAATTGACTTGGTCTCTGTTGAGGTGGTATTGAGTACAACACAAGTAGTAGTAGTGGTGGTGGTGGTGGTGGTGGTGGTAGTATAGTGGTTTGCTGTAGTGTGGCATTAACTGGACTATCTACAATATGAACTTGTTGCTTACAGACTGATGGCTGTCAGTAAGCTATACAAATCTGGAAAAGATCTATATTCTTTATTAATTTACTGTATTTTACTCTGACTTTTTTTACCTGTAGTTGAGCAAATGTAAAGCTCTCTTCTTCAACTCCTATTGACTCTAAATGTATTGTAGTAGATCAGCATAATTGATGGGGTTGATATGATTCTTGCACTTCTTGGGGTTGATTGATGGTTAAATTAACTTAATTTGAGCTGCTTTGGATAGTAGTGACAAGTACGTGAATGTAATTAACTAAAAGACTATAGGCTTCTTCTTTTTTTTGCTTTAACTTATCATTATGAAGTATGTTGATTGCACAATGTAATTAATGGCTATAGAATAATGAGACAATCAGCGTTTAGTTCACTTATAAGCCTTACGTTCACTGTGCAGCTCGGTCTGCCACGGGTAAGACCCCCTGGGAACTAAAGGATGCAATTGGGCGACAACCACTGCGCAGCTGAGGAGGACAGATCTTTTCTTTTCCCTGGTAGCTTTTGCCATGTAGCGGAAATGCTAAATGCTGGAACAACCGGCGTAATTTGTACTGTAACTTTACGTTGTTGTTAACAAAGTTGAGGAGGTTTCTGTCTGTTTTTAATGTCAACCACCTGCACTTCTGTGTGTCTCCTTGTCCTCTTCCTCTGATCCTCTGGTACTCTCTCTGCTGCTCTACTTCTTTCTATTATCATCCCTCTATCCCTCCATCTTTGCCACCACGGCTTCATCTGTTCTTCCTCGCTGCCGCTCTCGTATGGCCTCTCGGCTCATACCTTTTAATGTCATGATCTTTAGCAGCCAATGATTTTCAATAGCGAAAGGTGGCCTGACCTTTTCGTCAACGCCTTCTTTCCGAACCTTCCTAATACAAGGAGGCAGGTTGTTGAGAGACTCGGGCTCCTGGCCGCGGTCTTCGGTGATGGCGGGAGGTGAACTGTATACAAAATGTTTGAGAAAATGGCTCATATATAAAATAGACTTCATGAAGGGAAAAAGCCAAGTGCCATTACAGACCCCTAATCCATTTTTAATTTTTATACTCATTCAATGTATCCTCATACAACAGTTCGTAGAATTTATTTTACGAAAAGTGACTTGTTGTTGTTTATACGTTTTAAAGCCAGCAACACGGGTCAATTTCGTTACATGCATACAGTGTTATCAAAAAACAACTTACTTCGGTTTATGCAACAAAGCTGGTTAAGGATTTGATCTTAAAAACATTGTAAGGTAAAAGGCAAGAAAACTAAGTTATGTTTTGAAAAAGATCATCGGCGTTCAGGGCAAAAAAAATAAATGGAATTGCCCAGAAAGTTCAAAATCTTCCACTAACGTCATTACGAACATCGAAACCATGAAAAATGACAGGTAGCAGGAGTAAATGTTTTGATAGTAAATGCACGATTATTATTATTATTTTTTTATTATTGTGTTGTATGAATATGAGATAACCCTGATAAAGAGATTACTTTCCCTTTTCCAGCTGAGGATTTTCTCTCGTTTCAACATTTTGATCACAATAACTCTAATGCTTGTCAGTTTAACAGATGATTCGGTCCGCAGTGTGTTTCTGCTGTAAAAGCATCTGAAGAAGATTTAAATCTACGTTGAGGCGTCAGGAATGTATTTTCCTTCTGAAGCAGAACCATCAACATAATGGCCACAAACAACCCACAATGCAATACTCTCGTTGGGAGCTGGCACTGCACCGGTAATCAATTCATCTAAAAGAAGCTGCTGATTCACATATGTAAATGTGCAGTCCCCAAATATAATAAAACCCACACTCTTACAAAACATAACCACCAGAGCTATAATCTGATGGCCGCTCGCCACAGTACTGCACACATTTAAAGGGCGTAAACATTACACAACCTCATCCTGTAGAAATTGATGTCAAAGACGCGGCATTGTACTTGTGTGTAGCTAGCAGCTAAAGCTGCATGTCCACAAGACGTGTTGTGATATCATAACTCTGACACGCATATGACAATTAATCAAAGGGACAACATGTTGCTCTAGTTTTTTCCCTGAAAACAAAGCCACTCTCTGAACAAAAATCCTGGTTTGCAACTGACTCGTCCACAACAACGTGGAACTTCAGTTCCTCTTGCTGCCATAACGTTACATACAAGTGGATGATTCAATCATTTAAATGTATAATTTAGTAAGGTTAGGGCATTCATTATTAGATCTAGGTAATGAATAACTCATATGTGCACACTAATTATCCACACTTACCCTTGATACCTGCTGAGCTCTGAATGATTGTGACATATTTAAAAAGTGTTCCTGACCTCCACATGGTGGCTGGTGTAGTTAATGAAATAATGACTTGAAAGACAGATGGAGAAACAAACACACACACAGCAAACAAACACACACACAACAGAGAGTCACTGAGAGTCCCCAGTGTTCATGTCTGCTGCCTTCTGGCTCAACTGATTAGTATTACTGTAAAAGTTGGATCACAAGCCGCTTGCTCCCCGCTGTAGCCAGCTAGCACTGCTGCTAGCTCCTTGCTAGCTCCCTGCTAGCTCCTCCGCGCTAACTTGCTACAGCCGGGACACCCACTGAATGTCGGTCCACCACAGATTTGTTTCAAGATTAGTTATATCTGCATCCAATATGGTTATTAAATAAACTCGATGAAGATGTTAGTGGTTGACTTGTTTTTTTCTTTGCGCCACACATTATGAAATAAGTTGTTTAAAGTAAAATATTATGTTCATAGACAAATCTGGCGTCTCTCGCCATTTCTGCGGCGGCAGAGATAACTTGAACACGTTTACGTTAACTGTAAAAACTGAGATGTTTTGAAGATTTCAAGGTCGGTAGTCGCCGCTTCAGACTCAGACGGATGAAAGTAGTCTGTAAATGTGGAAGTTATATGATCTCAAATGATTAGTCTGAAATAAATTATGACACAGCCTTTAGGGGGAAATAACATTAGTGCTTACCGTACTTTCAATCGGCTCTGTGCGTGCAACATATTGGTATTTAACTGTGTGCAATCAAAACGTGAGGATTTAATGGCGATTTATAAATGTGAGATCCATTTTTATGGAGCAGAGGCTGTTCGCTTTTACTTTCTGTTCTTTTTTTTCTCCTTTTTTTTCCTTTATTTGTGGCACAGCTGATAACGGCACAAAACTTTTATATATTTTTTCGTAAAAAATTTCGAAACTTTCTGGCCATGTATGCCACTAAATGTGTCATACTGTACATTCATGCATGCAGGACTTGAAGTGTGGATTTTTAATGTATTTTTTACTCTTTAATCTTTTAAACGGTAAAGGTCCAAAGACAAGTGTCCTCCGCAGCTGTCAGCAGTCCCATCATATGTCTAGATCTGTGGGAAAGAAGGTGTAAATGTAAATCAGACTATATTTTACCCCTAAACAATGTTTATTTTTCAAGGTATTATCGCGTACCTTTAAGGGTTTTGAACTTTTTAAAGGTCTGCTATTTGCAAACTGCATTGATCCATTAGCAGTGTGCGAAGGTCCGTTTTTATTAAGGTTGGCATTCAAGGCAAATGTCAGAGGGATTAAGGCCCCGAAGCTCAGGTACTGACTCACCGTGGCAATTAAGATGAAAATGAATGTATTTTTACTGTTCCACTGTGCCGGTGCCCGGTTCGTCGGGTCTCATCAGTCTCACTGCACCTCATTATGTTCACTGTGATTCATGGAGATCGACGACCGCACGAAAAGACACTGCGCAGTACAGTATGTGCTGAGTAAGAGAGCTATACTCGGATTATACAAGCATTGAATTGATGTCGTGTGGTCCTCTGAACCAGACTAAACCCGGCTCTAAAGGTGTATATACCACCAAAAAACGTGTTTAAGGATCACTCATTCACTACTTTTTTATTTTTTGCTGTGTAATTGGATTACCATTGGAAACCATCATAACGAATGTGAATCCAAGATGACTGCAGCTGAGTGTTTGAAAGTCAGAGAGGATTTTAGGGGGGTATTTTCTGTGAGAGAAAGGGAGGAAGAGGGGAAAAAGAGACACGGAAAACCGAAAAAGAAAGAGAGACGGAAGAATCGAACGCAGGCAGGGATACTGGGTGGAGGAGACGGGTTTGAAAAACAGAACAAAAAAATAAAAACCCAAGGAGAGACTAACGGAGAGAGATGAAAAGAGAGATTGAGAGTGAAAGAGTTATCCACACGCTAAATATCCAGGTCACCTTTAAAGTGCTAAGAAAACCCCAAAGCAAAGTCTCGTCCCGGGCAAACGGCCAAGTCTGACCTGCCCCTCCACTTCTTCCATTAACACCCCTCCCTGAACCGGGGTGAAGAAAAAAACCTGCAGATTTAGTGCAACTGCAGAAAATGTATATTAAACATTGGCAGCTTAAATACGGCTCCCCATTAACACCACAGAAGTGGATTATGAATCACCAATAACGAAGCGGCCTAATTTTTTTTGTTCTTGTTCTCGAGTTATCAGTCATTGTTTCCATCAGAGGTTTATGGGCCTCGGGAGGGGACGGCGTGGGAGAAGTCGGCCCCACCAGAGTAATTGGAAATTTGGAGTTGAATGTGAAGTGGAATTAAGTTTTGGAACCAGAGTGAATAAGATAGTGAGAGGAAACAAAAGAAAGTAAGAAAGAAAGAAGCCACTGTTCCAGAAATGCTCATCTGCATGTGTGACTTTCATGTTGTTGCTTCAACCAGAAGAGCAGGATCTATAGTTGCTACAGCTTGGGGGAAAGAAAATGTATTTCATGTGTTGGATCATCCATAATTAACGTGCATTCATTAAGCTATTGTTACAAGATATCTTTACAATCAACGTCTGCCTGAAAAGCTTCTCGGGGCAATATTATCTAAACACCGGGGGATTTTGCATAAATAAATCTCCCTCGTCTTATTTCAGCCCACGAAGTCGGACGAGCCAACAGTAGAAACTGAGAGCACAAACATGGCGTTGACTCCAGAAAGTCATTATAAAACTACAAAATTACATATGACAAAACTGAATATTAAGTAATCGCACCCACGTCACACTGCAGAAGCTGGTCGGATGTGCTGTAAAAGGGTGGCGTGGAAATATTGTATCAGAAAAGCATGAATTTGATCGCATTCTCCTCCTTAACATTTACTACTTCGGTCTGTAGGAGTGTGTTTACGTGCTCTCGAGTGTCCTGGTTAGGATTAGGTTTTTGAAGTACCGTAAAAGTTTAGTTACAAGCCGCTCCTACCTTCGGTAGGTGTCCCTGCTATAGCTAGCTAGCGCTGCTACTAGCTCCCCGCTGCCCGGGTCGGGCATCGAGCCGGAGCTGGTCCCGCAACCTTCGGTGGTTGGCGGGGAGCTAACAGGGAGCTAGCGGAGAGTTAGCAGCAGCGCTAGCTGGCTACAGCAGGGAACTAGCGGAAACAGCCACCGAAGGTAGTAGCAGCTTGTAACCCAACTTTTACGGTATGCCTCTTATGTGTCACACACATTAACACCATATACTTGTGCTCTGCTTTAACAGATGAAGCAACAAAATCAACCACAGTGATGAATGAAGCAGAGTTCAGGCGGCCAGGAACCTCTGTTCATAAAAATAAATGGCTGAGACGAATTGAGACTGTTAGAAACATTGTGGTTGTATTTCCAAGGTCTCCATGTCAACCCAAAAATCCAGTCCAAAATATTTATTTATTTTTCTCTGGTCTTTAAATGTGTCAAACATAAGTCACCGGAATCGCCTAAAAGTAGTCAAATTAAGATAGCTTTTTTTTGTAATGTATAAACACTACAAGCTACCCGCCTATTGCCAATGTTTTTGTTATTCTTTTTAATTATATCTTCATAATTTATGAAGCAATTAACATCCCAAAGAAAACGAAAATCTTTTTCAGCTTTTCATTAAGTTAAAGGCTTATTTGACCTCACAGTCAACTGGCTTTTCTAGAGTTAGTATTAAGTAATTTAGTGTCTAGACGGGGAGTGTTTCCTCCGCTACAGAGTGAGTTTTTGCCCAGCAGTTGATGAAGTATTTGTTTAGTCACTGGTATTGATCGGCAAACCCTATCAACCCTGTGCAGAGGGGGATATTGTGCTGCCGGGCAGCAAAATCGTCCTTATTGCTACTTTCAAAGCAAAGCCGAATGAGGTTGAATTAAGAAAGTCAACAGACAAGGAGACAGACAGACAGACAGGTAATCAGATGCACGGTATATGGTGCGGACAGGCGTGCAGAAGGTCACATTACTTCAGAGACAAACAGTTGGGGAGTGTAATAGACAGACAGGCCTTCACTCAGGAAGGGTCACTTAATCACGGAAGGATTTTCTGTGCAGGCGAACAGAACGAAGCATTTCTAAAAGCTCGCATCATCCTTTGGACTGCGCTGTGCTGCAGTCACACTGCAGTGACAGAGACTCAGAGGTGAGCGTCCTCGGAGAAGCCTCTGAGAAAACGAGACGAAAGAAACTGAGTGTTTTGCATTTTCTCGACGTCCACACCGTGAAAAGTTTAACAGAGTTCATTACATTACTCTCAGTACAGTTTTGATGTTTCGATGAAAGGGAGCTTGTAAAAAAAGAAATTTGCAGCAACTTATGAACCAATTCAATAAAACCTTTTAAATCCCAAAACATAATGACACTCCTAAGAAGCATTAAAAATAATAGAGGGGGCGAGTCACAACATAGCAAAACAAATACAGGGCTTGAAACTATTTAAAGCTGCACTTATCATTTTGAAATTAACAATAATGAGCGCATTCAGAAGCATCACTTCCCTCTGCGGCTCTCGAGCAACTTGAGTAACCTAAACAATACCCCAACGCCCCTCTGGTCACTCTGATGGGACATTTGGGCAAAACATGTACCCTCATAGAGGACATTCCCTTTCTTCACTGTGCAATTAAGTTTTTGCGGAAAGCATATTATGTCCCTTATTACGGTCAGTTTTAAACATGTGGTTAGCGTTGCAACAAAACAATTGGTTATGTTGAGGCTACAAAATGACTTTGTTAGGTTTAGTAAAACATCAGAGGATGTCATAAAATACATGTTTGGTACATTACATTAAATTAGAATAATTGAAAGTGACATTTAGTTTAACACGGGACACAAACAGCTCTCTTGGGTTACAGTCCTGTGTTTGTTTTACCCACCTCGACCTCCCCCCCCCCCCTACGAGAACTTACACTACAATTAGAAACGTATTTGTGAAGCGATGCAACTAATGATGAAGTTTAATTGTAGGGGGATTTTTAAGTAGACTGGAGTTTGTGCCTGAAACTTAAGTTGTTTTTCAAGATTCATTTATTTCCAATTAACCTTCATTTAACATCTCATTCTCATTGAGAGTAAAAATCTCTGTTCAAGGGACCCCTGGCTAAGACTGAAGCATAAAACGTTCCACTTAAGACGTCTTCATATTTGATATTCTCTCATCCCATTTTAAAGAAACATTTCACTACCATAAATGGAAACGAGACACCCGGACAGGCTTTTTACTGTTAATTTGATGGTAATTTCCTTGGTAATGACTTACCAAGAATTTCATTTTGGTATGACACACATTCACAAACACTATAAATAAACTGGGAAATATGTTTGGGACACTCAGTGGAGAGCTAGGAAATCCCAGAGGTCAGCCATCTTGGCTTTGCTGATGATGGTGTTTTCCGTTCTGAGGAAACGCCGTGAACAACCAGCAGCCAGCTCAATGCCAGTAATTGGTATTTTGATGTATGATGGAAATTTCCAAATTCATGAAGCTTGATACGATATATATATATAACACAAATAATAATGTGGTCAATAATGTCTAAAAACTCAAATGAATAATTCACACTTATTTCAAGCTTTAAATGTGGGATTAAATCCCCAAAGCCTTTAGGAAAGTTTCTGTAATCATTATTTTTTCCAATACTATTTCCAGTTAATTATAATAGTTCAGCACTTTGGGAGATATGTTTAATTGATTAATGAATCTGTTGTTGGACATAGTTCAGGGTGTGAAGGTAGTGAAACTGGTGTTGCTGTAGGATTTCCTGACACACTAACCTTTCACAGTGAGCTGAATATCAAACGTCAGTTAATTTCGAAAGTGCTAATGTGCATTTAAATACACTGAGAAGATCGCAGACAATATCAATAATCATATAATGTTACCGAAGCAAAGCTAAATTCTTCATTTTGGATACTTTTATTCGTAAAGATTCCTGGTACGCAGCCAGTTCTGTCATTACTTAACTGACAATGAATAACATTGACATTATGTGTCACTCATAATGAATCCACAAGGATAAATACTTAGATTGGTAGTATGCACAAGTCTGACCGTCTGTGTGAATGACATTTTAAGAAACTGTATGAGCAGTTTTAGATATTCTTAGATTAAAAAATATATATATGTGTATATTATCAATTATTTTTATTTCCTTGAGCAACAGAAATGAGCCACAATGGCGCCAGGTTTAGCTTCTTTTTTTTTGCCTCATCCGTGTCAAACACCACGCCAGTATACAGGCCAACTGTCACACTTGGTGTTGAGAGGAATTTTGGAACAATGATTGTGCTGAAAGCTGGGTAATAACATCTCTGAACACGATGCCAAGGGCTCTGCTGACCCTTGGCAATGTCCCCGGGTTTCCATCCACTGCCCAGAACAAAACAACAGAGAACGCTTTATTTATAGTTTGTGTCAACAAGTACAGTTGGAAGGGTCAGCTTCGGGGCGTCCCTGTGACTCAGCAGGCCTGTCGAACTGAGCGTCAGGCTGCTTATATTCTAATCATACTTTAATAGATTGCTTTATATATAACTCGTTCCCCATGTCTGAGATGTGGACACCAGAATATGACACCCTTATATTACATTTAGCGGAGGCTTTTTTCCAAAATGACTTCCATTTTTGCTATATACGCCGTAGACACAGCATTCGGGGTTAAGTGTCTTGCTCAAGGACACAATGACGTGGACTAGCAAAGCCAGGGTTCGAACCACTGATCCTCTGATTGAAAGATGGGCATGCAAACCACTGAGTCACAGTCTATGTGGGCTGTCAAGTTAAAAACAGCATGGAGCCACTTTTTTTTTTTTTTAAATCACCATTGCTGTATTGTTGATTTTATCTTTACCACATTCAATTATTTCATTTTCCCTTAATTTCCTTTTTAATCTCAAATTATCCAAGGGAAATTTCCCAGCTTCGCTCAGACAGCGCTACAGACATTTGCATCTGCCCAGTCCTAAAACACTCTCCTGCAGCTGGCTATTCATCAAAAAGAAAACATAGCTGACAGTATGGTAATATGCAGGTTTTGGCATGGAAATAAGGATGAACTCTGGAAGGAAGATAACAAGATGGCAAGTAGAAAGCAATCCATCAAGTAAATCCCCAAACAGACATTTCTGCTTGTTATATCAACAACATTGGAGATGGAGCTGAATGGGCATTTTGAGGCAAACGGCTCTCATCTATCAGTTAAGTGAACCAGTTGGTGCTTTCAAATTCCCACCAACTTTCACTGTTTTTTTCTCCAAATTTTGTATGTTCAGTTGTATGTAGTACAGTTGTTGTATGTACTATGCAACAATGCCACCTACGGAAGAAGACCAAAGGGCCCACAATGCAAATGATGCCTAAAATAGAAAACCAAGCGTTACCTCGTACAACCTGAAGAATGTCTCTGACATCATGTTGAAATTAGTAATTCAGTATGCTGCGACTAAATTGTGACAAATTTGCAGTGCAGCTCATATCAGGTTAGAGAGAGAGTGTGTGGATTGGTTGGTTGGTTGGTTGGTTAGTTAGTGATTGTGTCTGCAGCCCAATTGATCGTCTCAGTTTGCGAGTTGAGCAACAAGGTTGAGAGTCTTGACATGTTTGGGAGGAAGCGCGACCACTGGCAGCCGGGAATTTCCCTTTCTGACATGCGGGACCGGAGGAGCCGGGGATCAAACTGACAACTTTGTGATTAAATGACGATCCACTCTGCCCCCGTGACCCACGGACGTTTTGCGGAAATGACTGGGTTTTGATTTTCCATAAGCCCAGAAATAGACACGGGACATTTGGATAATGCTGCACAGACATTTTGAGATTTTCTTTTTCCAGAAGTTTGATATTTTCTGTCTTTCGTTTGGACTCCATCAAAGTTTCTTTGCTCGTCCAGTATTTCCTGGCGTCTGACGCCCACCTGGGTTTTACACACCGAGCCCTCGACTAACTTCCCTCAGACGCTGGTATCTCTGACTCACCACTGACTCACAACTCAACAGTGCCTTTTCGCACTGTTGAGTTGTGTGGACCAAAACATTGATGTGAATGCGGATGAAAGCTGAAAAGAGTCTCAATACGAGGGAGGCATTTCATTGAGAGGGGATATCAAAAGCATCACTCATCGGAGCTTTGAGGTGTGCTTGTGATTGATATTGAGGAAACTTGAGGTGACCTTTTTCGGTCTTTCTCAAAATGTTTTATATTTAAGGAAAAAAAGAAAATGGATGATATCATGTTGGCAGTGAAAGTGGCACCTTCACTCGAAGGCGCTATCAGGAAACAAAGAGGCCAGATGCTGCAATAGCAGCCATAACCTCTCTTTTGGAATCGGTTTAAATGGTATCTCCTTTCTGTAAAGGGGGAAAAAACTGAGTTCACTTGGATGGCCTCACCATTGAGTCCCATTATAAAGTGTATTGACACCAGGAAGGAAAACATTTTGCTCTTCTTTTTTTCTTCTTCCAGATCTCAGAAGGGATTTTGTCCTTCATCCTTTTTTGGCAATACGTGAACTTGAATAGACGACATGTTGGGTTTCTTATCGCAGGAAAGCATCCCCGTGTTTTCTAATATAACCTGAAAGATCACTCGGAGATAGCGGTAACTCTTTTTCTGCAGAGACGACAAAAATGAGACAAAAATTGCATCCCCAAAATAATCCATATACTTTTTCGAGTCCAGACAAAGATCACTGACCACAAGAAAAAAAGCGCCCAAAAAGTCTCCTCCTGCCAGGCTATCCAATCGTTGGTTTTAGTTGGTGTACTCGGGACACTTCCCAAATGAACTATGTGCAGACGAGCCATTAATTCACAATCTCAGATCATTATAAGTGCTAATAAAGAGCAGCTCTAATCAGACCCCCAGCTAATTGATTGCGAAGACCATGAGGCTGCTTGAGTCATCTGCAGCGATGGATGTTTACTTCCACAATGAATAAACCAGGATTTTTGCATTTAATTGATGACCGTAAAATACATGTTGTTCCTTGAATTATACAGATAAACAGTAGAGGATAGCTAACTTGTTAAATGATAAAACGCTTGATAATTCCCGCAGCTGGAATTTTTAAGTTCAGTCGGGAGGGTGAGGGCCGCCTTTCGGCTCAACATGGAGGTACCGTAAAAGTCATGTTACAAGCCGCTCCCACCGTCTGTAGGTGTCCCGTTAGCTCCCCGCTGTAGCCAGCTAGCGCTGCTGCTAGCTCCCCGACAACTATCGAAGGTAGCGGGACCAGCTCTGACTCGACGCCCGACTCCTGCTGCATGGACGCGGGCAGTAGCAGTAGCAGCAGCAGCAGCAGCAGCAGCAGCAGCAGCGAGAGCTAGCAGCAGCAGCAGCGCTAGCTTGCTTCAGCTGAGAGACACTCACCGAAGGTAGGAGCGGCTTGTACCCCGACTTTTACGGTAAAACCTTCAGGAGTGCCGTGAGCCTCGGAGAGGCTGAGCAGGCTGGTTAAAGGCCGAGTGGGGCCAGACGAGCCGGGTGGACTTTGTGGTGCTCAAGACTCACACAAAGCCATTCATACAAGTGAGGACAACAACAGCCGTCATCAAGATGGGTGTCGGCCTTTCCCTCCAGAGGAGCATGTCAACTTCTCCAGACAGCATATTATAATGTTCGTCCTATAATGTTCATACCGCCCGACGTCTGCCTTTTGTTGATTTTTATTCTGCTGTTATTTATGAGACATGTCAAGCTATTTACTTTCTGTAGCCTAATTGCACCTTCTGCGGTGTCCACAGCCTTTTATGTCGAGTATGGTTATTTCTAGTGGAGCCATGCACAGGAAGGTGGTTGTTTTGATGATTAATTCGGTGCACTGTCAAAGCGGTATCCATCCGAATGCTGTTTGTTTGGACATCAGGGTTCTGTTGTTCGATGCGTCTACGTTGACATGTGAATACCTTTATTTAACAGTAGCTTAAACACGTTCTTTACTTTTATTCCTTTGTCATATAACATCATGTATTTTTTTCTTTACCTTCCTTTCCCTTTTTAAAAATGTAGCGCAGTCTCTTTTACTCTTTTTTTTTTTTTTTTTTTTTACGTAATGAAGATTTAAAATGTATAAATATGGCCCAGACTGTACACATATACTGTCTCACACACACACACACACACACACACACACACACACACACACACACTGATGAAGTAATTGGTCTTGCAGAATGTGGGCTGCAGTTTTCAAAAGGAGGGACACAGTTCAAGAGAGCAGGCCGCTTCCTGTCCTGCTACATCGGAAATACCAGCCTCGAAGCCTCAGAGGCTGGATTCAGATTGGACTACACGCACACACACACGCACACACACACACACACACACACACGTGCATAAAGTCAACTCAAACACGTACACACCCCAGAGCACACACGCAAAGCTTGTGAGAGTAAACACAACACATCACATCCTTGCATACTGTAACTGCTCCCCTCAAACACACAAAACACACACATATGTACATGCACATACCACATATAAACACTGCACACGCACACACACACACACACACACACACACATACACACAGAAACTCCCATCCGCTGAGAGTATTGTTGGATTCTTCCTCCTCTGACGCCCGTGAGGCTCTCGCTTGAGAAAAGGAAATGCAGTCTTGTGTAACCTTTGTACGCAGCAGAGAGACAGCCGCACACAAGGAGAGAGAGAGAGAAGCTTTTTGTTAGCAGAGCCAGAGGTCAGGCCCTGAGCTCTGCTTTAATCCTGATTTCTAGTCAACATCTTGTCGGCTCCAGAGACTGCAGGCCTCTCTTTCCCCTCTGTGACTTTGATATGAGCTCGCAAATGAATAAATACATGAATAACTCAAAGTGCAGTAAAATAGGCTGGAATACAAATTCATTTCCACGTTGGTAGTGAGTTATTTATTGGCTTCTTTAAAAAATAAATATATATATTTTTTTCTGTTATTGACATCATGGAAATTTACATTAAAGCTGCACTAATATAAGTCATTAGTTGGTCTCAGAAGTTAGGAATGCATATATATATATATATATATATATATATATATATATATATTTACATACATAATATACTCACTCAACACCAGAAAGCAAATACCTTAAAGTACTTTTTTCTACTTAATTTACTTTTGAGATTTTCCTGTAAACTACTTCCTGCTTTGCTCCTTAAGCAGTTTAAGCAAATAACTAATGCCGTCATGTTTTAAGGTCTGTTCTTTTTCCAAAGATCTGTTCACCACCGCACCGAGGCAGCTGTTGGGATGAAGGTGTGTTGTTCCCACACACATACTTTACGCGTTGTATAATTAACCAGTTTAGAGTCGAGGTAGTTTGATGGTGACCCTGGCCAGGCTAATATGTCATCCTGACACTGTTACAGCATAACGTGAGAAACACCTGAAAATGTTTCGTTACTTTTGATGATGAAAATAAACTTTCACCAAAACTTCCTTTGGCCTCTCCAAAATGGAAATCCTTGCAACGTGCCTGTGTAGAAACTCTGTATCATCTAGTTTTCCTACAACCGGATTGTTTTAGGTCTTTTTCGACCTATAAACTAACTTTTCAGAGCTCTGAAATCTTCTCAGAAATGTTGCCAAAGAGTAGAAAAAGTTTTCCTTTTCTACTCTTCCTCCAGTCGCTGTATGACTCTCGACAGACTGTGAAAGAGTCCATTAGTTGTTTACATACTCCCACTTTCTCCCCCTCCACTTGTGAATTAATGTAGCGAATCATGCAGATCGCGCTCCTCTCTCCTCCTCCGAGGGAGTTATTCACATTTAAAATCCCATAATCAAACACCTACGTGTTAAATGGAAGGCCATTAACGCTAATGGTATACCTTGGACTGAGCCAAGATGAAACCTTGAAGAACTACAGGCTATTAGGCCATGGCAAGGACTTTTTTCTCATCGAGTTAAGGCGTTCGTTTGTATTTAATTTCGTCTGAAGTGGCTTTTTTCTCTCAGCCCCATGCCAACACTAACTGCTATGAGCAGGTCAGAGATCCCAACCGGAGAAAAATCTTCAATCTCGGAGAGGAGAAAATCGTGTTAATTTCCTCGGTACTTTCTTTTTTTTGGGGTGTAAACTCATCATCTGAGGGTTGTGATGCAGGGCCTGAGAAAGGAGAATATTGATTTCTGTCATGAGTTTTCCCCTGCAGACCTCATTTGAGGCAAAGTGGAACTTCTCACTCCTCTGAATTGCCTATTTTTAAATTAAAGTATTTTAGGAGGACATTTTTATTTATTTATCTTAATTGCCTAGCCTCAAAACCCGCCCAACTCCTGTCCTGTGGAAAGCTGCAGTCATTCCCGTACCAAGTGGGCAGACGGCTCACTCTGGGATCCTTCATTTCCTTCCAGGGAGGGTCACCAACGATCACCATGTACAGATGTTATCTCCCTAATTTCCTTTCCTTCTTCCACTTCTATACAGTCACAGAATCTCAAAGTGATCCCAGTTCATGTGTCTGAACCTCATGCGTCTGAAGTGTTTACCTCTGGTTATTTTTAGGACGGCCCTCCCACTTCCCCCCACACCCTCCCCTGCCGTTCAGATGGTCCGGTCCGGGCCAGAGGAAGGGGAGTGGTGGTAGGGGAAATCTTCAACAATGACTTCATTAACATGATGCCCAACATGACCAGTACAACTGGAACTCACTGCTTTACTACAACATTGGATGTATGACTTTTCCCTCTGGACTTAATTCTTTAAATATCTTTATATGTCTGATTATATGGCGTCCATTCTCAGGGGGTAACATGGAAGTGTGTTGAGCTCCCCTCCATCCAAGAAGAAGCATGTTGATCACAAGTGAGTATGTGTTCAGTTGCAGCTCATCTGGTGTGTTATATGACAGACAGGGAGACAATGAGACTCTCAGGGACTCACGTCTGCCTGTTTTCTTTTTGATGACAATCGACAATTGCCGCTTGATGACATTCATTAAGGAGATGATTGGTTAATTAGCTAAGAGAGTGGTATTTAATGAGGCTCTGACTGAGCCGCAATTAGACAGACTTTGGCTCCTGGGCTACTTTTAAAAGTCTCTTCCCGTAGTTTGTTGAATTAATCGAAGGCAGACTTGACACCACGAAGTGCATGAGAGCCTGGAGTAATGCGTGGCCACTAGTTTTTAACAGATTTTGGTGTAAATATGTATCGGGCAGTCAAAGTGTAAAAGGGTTGTTCTTGATTCATGGGGCAGGAAAGGAATTTGAAGCACTCCAGCGTCCTCTGAGAGCTCTTTATTGTTTGAAGGCCGTGGGCCTGACAGCATCACAAGCTCAGTTTTGAACTCCAGAAGAATAAAAGCTTTTTTTCTCTGGCAAAAGAGGCGTGGGACTCGCTCTGCATGTGTGTGGGTGACTTTTTAAATTAGATCTGTTGTGGGGAATTGATCGCCTGCCAAAGAAAAGTTTGCAAATGTTGAAACTATCGATGTGAATTTCAGTCTAAAAACTCAAATGCATGAATGTCTTTGTAGCAATGCACTCTTGTATGATAATCATATTTAAATTCTTCTACAATGGTTGCTTTTATTCTGAAATCTGTGACCTGACCTACAGTTTTGGTTGTATTTTTCCCTCTGTTTTTTCAACAGTGACATCAGTGAACCTCACTGTACTTGTACTCCCATTACATAACATGGAGGAGTAACTTTATTGTTGACGTGTCAGTGAATGTATGTTTCAATTGTGCCACAATAAGAATATTTCATGCTTAAACTTTCAGATTTATAAATAAGTTAACAGTGAACTGAAGTGATGGAGTTGGTTACAGCAGTTTTAAAAGTCAGCATCCCCCAATCAAACTATTTAAGCATAATTCATCAATATTTTTGAGCTGCTAAAATCCGAGCAAACCCAAAAATCCAACGCTATTCCTTAACCTCTTTAACAAAACTGTCTTTGTTGTGTCTAAAAGACTTTTTGAGGACTTCACGCACAAAATGAGCGTCTGTCCATCCATCGATTACTCGCCCCGCGTTACTTTGAACCACAAGTTTTTATGAATTGAAGTATATGAGGATGACCAGTTAACAGCAAAACTACATCGAAACATCAGTTTACGAACTCTCACACAACTCGTGCGATATAATCTCGTACACTCACTACTTCCCAAACGCACGGGTCTTCGCTAAAACCTTTCTATCTAAAACACTCCCGCATAAACATTCTCCTGCTTCTGCAGGCGCACTGCACACCCGCTTGAGTCTGGACACTTCCCTCCCTCGTTCAAAGTTCACTAAAAGTTCTGTGGTTTCATCCCCGACTCCATGTCGATCTGTCCCTGGGCAAATCACTTAATCCCAAATTGCTACCGAAGGCTGTTGCCTGCGGTGTGTGTGAATGTGATACTCTTGATGGGCAGGTGGTAGCCATGCAAGGTGACATCATCGTGTGAATGGGTGAACAACACGTTGTGTAAATAGCTTCGAGAGGTCGGAAGACTAGAAACAAACACAAGTTCATTTACCATTTGACTTAAAAGTGAAGAAACCAGAAGGTGATATCGTGGCGGCAGAGCGAAACAAGATTTTGGAAATGGTGGGGAAATCTTGCTAACGGCCACTTAGCCTCGGTTGCTAACGGGACACTTAGCTTCGGTAGCTAACGGGACTCTTTCGCCTGGTTTTTAGGAAGCATTTGTACCTCTGGTCTCATGTTTGTCTGCGAGCCGTTCCTCTTTTTGTGGAGAACTCTGATTAAATTCATTAAATCAGTTTAGTTGGATAATCTAGTGGAAGTTTGACATTCTTCCAGCAAAGGCCAAAGAGTGTAAAGCTACTGGTCCACACAGGTTTAGGACAGTTTTAGCCAGTTTATAAGTCATCTGCTGTACAGCCTGAATAAAATGCTAAATAACTTTGCCCATTTCTGCCAACGCCCAAAGTGACTCATTGAACCTTCCCAGCCCACAGTGAGTGAAGCAGTGGATTCATGTGGAGCCTCTGTTGTGCTGTGTAACCCTTTTTTTGGGGGGGGGGGGGGGGGGAGGGGAGGCTGCATATTGTTTTTACTTTTTAAAGCGACTGCTCGTCTCATCTCGGATGCCAGAATGATTCTGTGCACAAAGCAGAACTGATTGCAGGCGGGTGACGCCTTCCAAAAGGTTCACATCATTTAATGTGACAAAGTAAAAACAACTTATTGTCAGGTTGAAGTCTGTGCGTTCATCGGCGGGTCAACTGAAAAGCAAATTTTGGAAGTAGAACACAGCAGGTGAGGGGCTTTAGGACTTCAGAAAATATTGAAAAATAATTATAAAACCAAATCCCTCCCGTGTGGTTTAGCTTGGCTTGTCGACAGCTGGTTTTCTGCCCGGTGACACGCTGCCGGGCTTTGTCAGGTCTTTTTTTTTTTTTTTTTTTACGAAATACCCCTGTAGTTCCTCCAATTTGCTTCACGGTAACCTGAGAGTGTTTATCCGAACTTAGTAGAGCCATCTTTCCACTGGCACAGAGTCTCAGGACAGACAGTGTTGTTAGCAACGGCGGGCAACAGCATGCAGGAATGATTATACTGCAGGGTTATGCCTATCTATGTATGGGCTAATGCAGATACACCTGCCAGCTGAGGACGAGCCAAGTCGTGTTCAATATGTGTGTGTTTGTGCGTGTGTGTGTGTGCAGGCTGGAAATTTCATGAAAATCATATTACAGTATATTAGAATATAACAAAAAAAAACAATATAACACTGCAATGATGTATCGCAAGTTGTCATGAACAGATGCAGCCAAAAGGGTTTCAGCTAAATAAGGCCTGAACTTGAACATTAATAACTCCAAAAACAATAAATAAGCACAAAAGCCTTGAATGTGAAGAATCAAAAGCCAGAAATCAACCTATCCACTTGTACAAATATATTGTTTTTAATACCCAAGGTTGCTAAACCAATACCACAACCTTAAATGTGAAAATGTGGAACTGGAGGCATTAATGGGTGTTGCAAAATAGCCAATTAAATTTGGAAAATTTAAGTAACGCCAATATATATGTATATATCAAGGGTCAATTGTGACCTTATGATGTTTTATGGAGGACTGATGGTTGTCATCATTGTTTGTTCTTGTGTTTTATTTAATATAATCTCATGTCACCCGTTGCTCTGTGCACGTTAATCTGTAGCTCATCTGACGCTTTGCAGCCGTGTCGAGAACGTTGATTTTCTCAAATGTCAGGGATCAAAAAAGTCAATGATGTCACAGAGACTTCCGACTAGCGTGTGGAAACTAAATACGAGAGATGAGTGAAGACCTGTCTTCACAGAAGAGCCAGAAGAAACCTGTGTTTGCTGGTTCCCAACCCTTTTTAGCTATTTCGTTTATTTGAATCATCTTGAATGATCAAGTCTGATAAATCAACAGAATTTGGTGCAGCAAACATTTTTTCTTCTACTCTCCTTCCCCGTTACTCCACCTGAGACCTTTCAGATGTGACCTGCATGATGGTGATCAACCTCTTTGGCTATTTTCATTCTTGACAAATGGGTGAAAGTCTTCTCTGTAACTTGACTTGCACACTGATTTCTCTCAGCAGCTGTAGATCTCAGACTCCATCAAAGTGAACTCCCCCTCTTTTACTCCACAGTGGTGACGATAGCCAGGCGTCAGACGCCCACATTAACTGTGGAATCTGTCTCACCGAATGAGGTCATTGACACCCAATACTGAGTTTTATGTCAACGCTCAGATGCATGTTCAACGTTCCCTTCCTCACATTACAACTTTGAAGGTCAAACGAATTTAAAGTGGTTTGTTATTGTGACAAAAACATAGTCAAAAATGGCTCCATTAGCTTTTTCCTGAGATCTCGCTCAGTCAACGGGTCATGCTAGGAACCGTGGTTTGAGTTTTTACTGACGATGTGACGCTGCTCACTTGAAGAAAGATCCGTTCCTTACTTCCCGTTCTTGCTTTTATCCAAGCCCTGTTTTCACCTCGAGCAAATCTCTCAACCAAATGTCCTCTGGCTAATCCAAATAAACGGCAGGATTATTTTAGGATAGCAAGATATATCACCTAGATGCCTAGAAAGAAGTGGAATTCATAAATAATAATAATGTGTGTATGAGCGTTTCGCCGATCGTTGCCGACATCAGCCGGACAAAGACACAGCCATACCTCTAAAGAGGAGTCAAAACATCTATTTTCTTCATATTAAAGTTAGTTTTGTGTGCAGCTTGAACAAATATAAAGCCGGGGCCGATATTTCACCTCCAAGTTCATCATAAAAGTTGGATAGTGCGCTCCTGCACAGCGCTCCTTCAGCCCTCGCTGTCCTCAGACGTCCTAAACCTCCTAGAGCTGACTTGACTGACAGGGAAGACCATCAGAGAAACCGTGCAATCGGCTGTGAGAGACACTCAAGACACACTGGAGGTCATGCGAGACACATTCAAGCGTCTCCCTGAGCTGTAAAAGTGACTGCTTTCCCCCCCAACAGCAACACAGCGGTTTAGTGAGGTGTAAAGTGGCGTGAAAGCCCTCAAACGTAAGTAAAAAATTGGACTTATGAATGGTTCAGAAATACGGCCGATGGTCGGATAGCCGACATGTTCCACTCAAAGACAGGGAGGGTGACATTTTAGGAAATGCGCTTATTTTTCATGTACTATTCTGTTGTGGTTCACGTATGATGAATAAGATCAATTTGAAGGATAAATATCAAGCAGTTCTCTGGCATGACCGTGCGCCTTGTGATTTTAAACCAGTGAATTTCTTGCATCCGCCTCAAGAGGAAAAGTCCATGTTGGCTACATGACAAGTTCCTTCCACACGTGTTTTTCTCTGAAGTAATTTGTAGTTATTGCTCGGACAGAAAAAAACCCCGTAAACACAAACGGTCTGCTGAGCACGTCTCGGCATCCAGACGCACACGCTGTCCAGCTTCCTGGCGCTAGCAGGGTGGAGCCGCGCTAATCGCACATCCAAATCTCTTATCTGAGCCCAGAGGGGCCGAATCACAACTTCCTCAGAGGCCGAGTCGTTCGGAAAGGGGAAGAGGCCGTCGCGAGGCTGTGCATCACTCGGAGCAGAGAGGGGGCCCCCTGAATGAAGCCTGTCAAAGTCAATGAGCAAACGTACACGCAGAGTATGATGTATATTGTTGTTTTCTGAGTCTTTTGTTCCTCGCGAGACTCACAATTCCTGTGGTAAACAGGCCGGCCATGCATTAAGGCGTGCGTGCCTCAAACTGTTGTTTTTGTCACGAAGGCTTTCAAGCAGATTGTGAACATCACGCAGCCAGAAAGACGTCATACTTTTATTTTTGGATCAAGGTCGATGTTTTTGAGGTTACACATCAGGCATTAAGGAGTCAGCCAGTCGTGCAGGACACTGCCGTAGTTTATTTCACTTTCTACTGCTCCGATGTCTTCATTTGATCGTGAGGCCCTGCTAGAGCCAGCACACTGAGCAAGTATTTAGAGATACTATGAATACTTTTCGTATGATACTTTGGCAGCATGTACAGTGTAATGTCATGCCAATCAAGCCATTTGAGTTTGTATTGAATTGAGAAGTTGAAGATACAATTGTAGACATTAGACATGCATATCAACCCCTCTAAAGGTCGATATTACTGTTATTACCAATGAATTAAGCACACAACAGAGTCTTCTAGGAAACGCAGATGTCACTAAACTATTCACACCTGTGTACTAGTTCACACCTGTTTCAGGAAATGATTTGGCATGGGCTCGAGGGCTGAGAGCCACAGACGGAGAAGTGAGAATGTAATGGCCAACATGGCGAAGCAACAACTTTGGACACTTATCTACCCACATGGAGGAGGCGAATCACATCCGAGAACAGTGGACTCACAACGTTGGATCTTTTTCCTTCTGAAGCGGGTTCTCACAAACGCACCGAGCGCAGCTCGCCCGTCCGGGCTTCCTGTCTTTTTCTTCTTCTGTGTTTTCATGTTTTTAAAATGTTTCATTGACGCCTCGCTGCCTTTCCGAGCCTCCGAGTTGTGTCGATGCCTCCGCGTTGCTCTAACGTCCAAACACCTTGTAGCGTGGAAGGAATGAAAGAAAACCAGCATCTGTTTTGGGGCCTTTTTTCTCTCCTCTGATGCGGGTTTGACCGACTCTTTTCTGATTCATTCTTTTGACTCAGTTCTACCTCCAAAGCAGCACCAATCCATTTCCATCCGCAAAAACTGCCCCGGAGAACATTCTACAGACGATAACCAGTCACCCCCCCCCCCCAACGCCCCTCCTCGCTATGATGTTCCCCCTCCAGGCTTGAGGGCTTTAACCTCAAAACATTTCCAACAGAAGCTGCTTCTCTGGAGCTGTGAGGCGCGGCTGCCTCCACGCAGAACATGAGACCGATTTCAAGTAGAAAACTGGTTCTAAACGTCAAGAGCTCTTAACTTGTGACCTGACTCCGGGTTGCAGGATGACGGGCTGTGAGCCGTCAGTGTCGGCGTGATGTCGGCAGTGGGGAAGTGGCGCGTCTGTCTCTATGAGTTCGGGGCTCTGGCTCCGGTGGATTCACATATCCCTGGATTTACAGATCCTCCCGCGGACATGCGAGACCGCCGCTCGGCAAGCACACTTGATCCCTTTCTCTATCTCGAATGTCACTCCAATTGATCTCCATCGGGACGCCGGAGCAGGGGCTCTGCACACAGACGCTTAACAAGCAGGTTTTGGGTTCTTTTTTTTTTTTCTTTTGTAACCGCGCGGACGTTCGTTTTTCTTTTGGCCCGCGACTCTCACGTGAAGTCAGTTTACTTCTTTCTGTCATTTTGATGATTGCCATGTTTGCTGAATCTCTCTCCCCCCCTCACCCACTGTTTACGTGTCTGGGCCATCTGCTTTTGGGTCACGCTGTTCTCCAGATCCTCGGGTGTCCAGAGACCACTTCAAACGCCAAGTTTCCATCCCCGCTGTCGAGGGAATTTGAGAAAAAAAAAAAA
Source organism: Clinocottus analis (assembly GCF_023055335.1). Classification (NCBI taxonomy): domain Eukaryota; kingdom Metazoa; phylum Chordata; class Actinopteri; order Perciformes; family Cottidae; genus Clinocottus; species Clinocottus analis. The sequence goes on along the minus strand of NW_027176207.1, from coordinate 18,223,879 downwards.
CAACTTTTCAAACGTCCCCAAAAAAATGAAATGTGAATTAAGCTGCCTTTTTTTTTTTCCTTCAAGTCTCACTGAAGTGAATAAGTACAGGCAGTACAGAAAAAAAAATCACAATCAAACACTAGACAAGGAGTGTTTGAAGACCCAATCAGTCACAGGGGCAAACTGCTGCTGTTGTTCTTTAGTGGGGCCTAATGTCGGCCATATTTCATGCTGTGTGAATATGAAAACAAGAAATGCCCTTGGCGGTATTCTACCCGCGACGGGCCTCTTGTGCACACACACACACACACACACGCACACACACAGAGAGAAAGAGAGAAAGAGACAGAAAAGAGGAGAAAGAAAGAGAGAGAACGAATTTGGGTGAGAGAGAGATATTTTGAGACTTCTCCGAAAAAAATCCAAACCCTCTTCTGGTCTGTGAAACGCAGACTGAGAAAATGATTTCTGTCGCTCCTCATTGTAAACATCCTGGATCAACAAATCATGTTTATGCTTCACGGCCAGAATGTTTTCTTTTCCACTCGCTTCTTTCCTAATAATACTTTGCTTCAGAGTCTCTCCCATGAAAAGGGATAAATGCTCCAGAGCAGAGGCGGCTAAATAGATCATATTCCAGTTTGAATCCGTGTTGCTCCTCATCATCGGCATCTTTCGGTTTACACCAATGGAAATACTTTTGAAAAATAATGAATTCATGAATTTTTTTCGAGGAAAGATCTAGTCTTCCGACCACTTAAAGAGCTTTAACACTACATGTCCTCCAATTCCCACCCGTTCATAGCAGGAGCGTCCATGCAAAGTGGCCCCTCGGGACTATAATGACACATCGAGCTGGACTAAGATGTAGAAAAAAAGGACTTGGATATCATATATCACAATAATAATAATATGTTTAGGGTTTACTCCACTTTCTGTGTGAATAGAAATACACTAAATTGATTGTGCAGCCATTGTGCATCCTTTTCCATGCTCCTACGGAGGATGAACTTGTGTGAAGTCAGAACAAAAAAAACTGTATGTTTCAGTTCTGCTTTAAATGATGTGAGCACGAGGGGAAGAAACTGAATCAGCAGAGCGTTGCTCTTCAACAGAAAAAGCATGAAGCCGACTCGCCGTGCACTCTCTCCGCTCTTCTGCGGAGCATCCTGCAGTGAAATACGAGTTGATGTCGTTCTTCCTCTCGGGTCTCGCGTCTCTCGGTGTCTTTTCTCTTCATCAGCTCCGGTTTGAGCGAATGCAGAACGTCTTGTCTGTGATGTGTGGGCGGCTCCGAGGTCTCTCATGTCAGGATGAAACAACAACAACAACAACAACAAAAAAAAAAAGCTCAACGTCGGCACCGAGATTCTCAAGTCATAGCGCCGCGTGCATTTGATCTCCGTGAGAAAATTGGAACTGCGTTTAACAAAACACACACCTTTTTTTTTTTTTTTTTGGAATGTAATCCTTTTTCATGGGCATCACCGGCGAGTGAGTGGCGTGCGAGAACTGTCTTCTTGATGTGCAAATCGATCCGCGGGTGAATGGAGCGAGGCCTCTGAATGGAAGACATGGAGGAGGGGAAACATGAAAAACAATCTATTTTCCTTCCCTCTCAGAAGCCCCCCCATCTCCACACACACAGCCAATTAGCAGTAATTAAAATGGCCTCTTCCAAGAGTCACAGATAATTAATAGCCTGCCTGTGCTTCCACTTTTTCCCTGTCACTGATTCTTTTCATTTTTCCCCCCCCCCTCACCCAAATGCAAATGTAATTTAACTTCATAAACACACGACTGATTAAGGGCAAATATTTGCCCCCTTAAAGCGAGGTGGAGCGTGAAATGATTTTAATTGAATCAAAAGTTGTTTTCCTTCTCTCTGTTTGCAGAGATTGAAGCCAAGGAGGCCTGCGATTGGCTGCAAGCGGCCGGCTTCCCTCAGTATGTGCAATTATTCAAAGGTAAATATCAGGGCGTTAATGTAATCCGCACAGACCCCCCCCCCCCACTCCCCCACCTCGGAGTCATCGGCAAGATGATACAAACAGCGTCGCGGGCGCCGTCTGAGTGTTTCATTTTTACCTCATGTGTGTGTGTGTGTGTGTGTGTGTCAGACTGCAGGGTTCCCATTGACATTGACTGGGCGAAGCGGGACCACCACTTCCTGGATAAGGATGCCCTGGATTCCCTCTGCAGGTAACACAGGTGGACGGGTGCGCTCCTGTGTCCACAGGAGGTGTGGATATGATATCGTGAAGATGCTTTTTATTTTAGTATTACTCTAACTGGACCTCGCCATGGCTTAGTTTAGTTCAGTCTCTTGCAGGAACATTGTGCTTCACAATCACTTCCTCCGACTGCAGTCAATAAGATGCTCCAGTGGAGCAGTTAGAGGTTTAGTGCCTTGCTCTAGGGGCACCACAGTGGTGGTCATGGGGGACGGGCAAGTGTTGCGTTTTCCTCCGATTCATCCCGTCGGTCCAGGGGATTAAGCTGGCTGCCTCCTGGTCACAAGGCTTGTTGTTTTAAAAAAGTAAAAAAAAAAAACTGTTTAGTCTTTCGATTTTCTTTCTAGGTTTTCTGATCGTCGGCCGACGTGTTGCGTCCGCACGAGGAATGAATTGGCAAATGTAAAAGAGTGTGTACAGCGGGTCGCTGTTATCGTACGGGACGCTGTCAGTCTAACCGGAGTACCGCTTTTCATCTCTCCCCCCCCTCCTGCAGGCGATTAAGCACTTTGAACAAAAGTGTGGAAATGAGGCTGGAGCCACGGAGATCAAAACGCAGGGTGAGTGTCGAGAGCAAACACCGAGAAACTGGAGCGCAGCGGGGCTCTCGTAGCGAGGCAGCCCGAGCCGCGGGGGGGGGGGGTGTCACACCATGACATCGCCCCATTACGCGTCGCTTGATTTAGACTGATACGAAGTGATCAGTCCTCCTCCTCCAGTTCCTCTTTCGAGGAGGAAGACAAGTGCAGGAAAACAGAAGCTGAAGTTAGAGCTACATTTTTTTCCTATGTTTGTTTTAGTCAACTCCAACTTTGACCTTGATTCTAGCTTGAAGTGCAATATGTGAGATGTTTACCTGCCGTGTTTGCATGAATGTATGATGACGCTCATGCTCGTATAAGTTATTGAAAGAAAACGTGTGTTTTTGTGTAAATTTCTGTGTTTATAGTATTGTGTTTGCACATTGTCGTGCATGCCGACGGTGCTTATTTCAGTGTGGGTGCGTATTCTGTTCTGTCGTGTACATTTGTGTGTAATATGATATTTCTGTGCGCTCTCGCCTCTGCATTTGAACCCTCCCTCCTCTTCCAGGGCTACGACGTTGACGAAGAAGACCTCTGTGCCATCAGCCCCAACTGGACCTACGACAGGCGGGTCCGACGATGGCGGCGCCTCGACTCCGCGGCGGACGTCCTCGGCTCGCCCGGGGGCGCCGCCGGACGCCGGAGCGCCTCTTCGGGTGACGTCGGTGACCGCCACGATGTCTGCTCCATCCGCAGCTCCAGCAGCACGGAGAGCGAGGGCCGCGGAGGGCACCACGGGGGTCACGGAGATGCCGCCGCCGCCGCCACAAACCCCTCAGACGACCAGGAGACCAGCAGGAGCTCCTCTCGCTGCTCCTCCGCCAACAAGATGCTGCTCGTGGACTCCTCGTTCAGTGGACCCCCGTCACCTGATGGATGTGTTGGAGGGTCATCCGCCGCGACTCTGGAGGACGAGGGCTGCTTCCCAGACAAACCGCCCAGGAAGAAGGGAACCAGTCTGCTGAGGAAGATGGAGAAACTGAGGCTGAGGGGGAAGACGGGCCTCCTCCCTTCTGCTCACAGTGGCGGCGGCGGCGGCGGCAGCGGCGAGGGTCGGACCCGCCGCGTTATCAGCGGCCCGGTTCGGGTCCAGGAGGAGGAGAGCATGGAGAGGCTGCACGGCCCATCGAGGTGAGGATTGGGGAATGCGACATTTGCTACTGATTTAAAGCTACTTGCAGAATGATCAAAGACACATTTTTTCCCCCCCACTTTGTAGTTGTAAGATGAGAGTGATGGATAAATGTGTTACTGTAAAAACATTTGATCGACAACCAAAGAAGCGGGAAGATATGTCACTTCCAGCTACTTTTAGATCAGAGGTTCTCAAACTTTTTCTGTCTCGCCCCAGTTTGGAGGAAGCAAAATGTTCAGGCCCCACCGGCCCGACAACATGGGAACAAAATGGTCCAACTTGTTGAGACTCCTCCATCCGTGCTTTTTGAATTAATAAATTAAAGAAAATGTAAATCCCTTTCAAGTAAACCAGATCGCTCCATCTGACAAAAACTAATAACATGTGCAATCACTGTGTTAAAACCATGCAAATAAAGTTATATATGTGCAAAAAATAACTAATATTTGGCAAAAAAGACCAAGGAAGCCGGTTGGATCCCTGTTTTCTCCCCATAGTTTCATGTTGAAGTGTCCTTGAGCAAGACACTGAAGCCCCAGAGCTTCACAGCAGCACAAAGCTCCTTCATGACTAAGGATGGTACAATGCAGAGAATAATTCCCCCACTGTGGGATTAATAAAGGATTCTTAAAAGAAAAGTCATTTTATTTTTTAAGAATTTGCATCTCCACCTGCACCCCACCTGTCATACCTCCGCACCCCACCAGAGGGCCGCGCCCCACAGTTTGAGAACCACTGATTTTTAGAGTGAGAAATATTGTTTATCTCGTGGTGGGGAGTATTCGCTTGTGCCAGAACTGTCACTGCGGGTCGTTCCCAGTGCGGCTCTAACCGGTGACTTGTACCCACCCGACTGTCTCCAGCCTGCAGGGTCGACCCGACAGCCGTGCGTCTTCCTCGCCCTCGTCTCCTCACACCATCAGCAGCAGCAGCAGCAGCAGCAGCAGCAGCAACAGCCAATCAGAGAGCAGCAGCGCCGTCAGCACGCCCAGCCCGGTCGCCCGGGTCAGGAGTAACTGCAAGCGCTCCAACAGCGGGGTCGATGGAACGAGCTGGAACGACCAGAACCACACAGGGACGGAGGTCAGTCCAAAAATACGACTGTATCAACTCGACTCAGTGCAACGTTGCGTCTGAAAAGAAATGTGAACTTGTATTATTAGTTGCTGTGTTCTGCTAAATGTAAATAAAGTTTAGCATTGGTCAAATGATGATGAGGATTTCAGCGTCGAGACACGTCTTCACGTCTTAGTTTTCGCTTACGCAGCTGTGACCGATGGGAATGTTATTACCAGTAGTTTTACAAACATAAGCTATATTTCAATCTGTAATATTAACACAGTTTTGCACCATTGTTCCAACTGCCCGCTATTCCCAAACCCCAATAGTCCAAGAACTATTGTTCCGAAAGAGCCTGTTATCCCGAAAACAAACACGCATTGTTCTGAAGGTCCAGACCTCCGAAAATACAATCTCTCCCTGCAAAAAGCAAAATTACAGTCCGCGGCTAATTATGATGCAGAATGACTTCATCGGAGCTTCGCGGTCGTATTATTTTCAGGCACGAACGACTCTACTCGGTTTGCTCTCATACTCTTACCCTAACCAGTGTAATGAGTAATGTGTTCACTGGTTTGGAAAAGAGGTTTATTTCCTTTTTTAAAACCGTCTCTCATCCCCTTGTTCACCCTCGCAGGACTTCAGGAACCAGATCAACAACAACAACAGCAGCAGCAGCAGCCGGCCCGAGAGTCTGATCTTCCAGATCCCCAACGGCCACAAGCCGGGGACCTTCCCCACCTCTCTGGCACACAAACGCCCCGCCCTCTCCCCCGTCATCGACAACACCTCCGTCAACTGGAGGACCGGGAGCTTCCACGGCTATCGGGGCCGACACAGTTGCCGCCGCGGCACGTCGTCGCTGGCCGCCGGCGACCAGGCGCCGGGAGTCCCCAGTCCGCTGGCTGTGCTGGATCACCGGCTGAGCGTCTACGACAACGTGCCCGACGTCCAGCAGCCGTCTGGAGGCGGAGGCGGAGGAAGCGGCAGCGACGCAGAGAGGATGGTCGAGGAATCTGAGGTGGGTCCAAAGACTGTAACTCCACACTTACTCGTGTTTATTTTCATACTTGGATATTTAGTTTATATATATTGTTCAGGGGATTACAAGGTATCCATTTACCGTCTTGCATGCTTTGTTGGAAGCACACTAACCGTGCTTGAAACCCCCTTTGCAGCTGCATCCGATCATTTTAGCGTCTTCAAAATAATCCGATGACCCCGCCCACTTTGTGCAGGTGTGTGGAGTTCTGCAGGGTTTGAACTTCTCTCTCAGGTTCTCTCTCAACTACTTCCAGCACTTGCATCACTTACTGAATACAGCAGAAATATCGAGAGGAGAGACATTAAAGGCACATTTTCTATGAATTCAACGAGCTAATCAAAGCAGAAAAAGATGTTCACCCCCTCTTTCATTTGTTTCATTCTCCATTCGGTGAAGCGAAAGTAAATGGAAATATTGAGGAGAAGTCATTCGAGTGTGTGTGTGTGCGATATTCCTATAAGAGGGCAACGAACCTGATTAAATTGCCGGGAACAAAGCTCCCAGAGTGGAGCTGTCCAGGTGCTGAACAGGTGACCTCGCTCTGTCCGTGGTGCTGAACCCCCCCGACGCCGCTCACTAATACTCACTACGAGTGGGTTCAAGGACCAGATATGTATTTATAGTTTTTGTCGCACATGGCAATGACTTTGTGGATGAAAAGATGTGTTGTATAATCCCAGAACAGCTCAGAGAGAGAGAATAAAGAAGATGTTTACCTGGTGAGGTAATAGATGAGTCACTTTTGGAGATCAACATGTACAATACAATATGATTATGTTGTGTGAAATGGTTGTAAAAGCCCACCATCTGTTCCCTTGAGTAAAGCTTTTTTTCCAGAGAGAATACAATACGGATTCATTCATATAAAAATAAACGTCTCTCTCATTGGCTTCCCTGCCTCTCGGGTAAAGGATGGATAAAGACCCATGAAGAGAAAATCTAAAATTAGAGTCTATAAAGACACGGGTCATTCAATCAAGAATATTGATATTGCTAAGTTTTCCCACAAGGCCGGAGATAATTCTGTGAGTGCTCGTATAAAAATTCCATTTTAGATTAAAACAATACAGTAATCGCTGTGAATGAATCATCCTCCTTCAGACATAACTACACCCAAAGTAGAGGAGGTGCAATTTAGGACTCTCTGTGACAAAAATAAGGCAGCCATGGAAGTAAACGCCGACATAAAGTATTATAGAAATCATTAGGTAATGGCTTTCAAGGAACAAGTTATTCTTTACTTTCGATCCTTGGAGAAAGTGAGTGACACCTTTTCAAAACTGCTGTGTGTATGAAATCATTTACAAATTGATAAAATCTGCTGAATCGATTAAAAAAAAAAGGGTTTTCAAAGGCGTTATAATGTGATATAATTGGGTTTTTTTGTCGCCATTTTCTCCTAAAAGAGACATCAAACTGTAGAAATTAAAAAGTGTAATATTTGTAGTATAGTGAAGTCACTCATTTAATCTAGTATAATGTCTCGTCGAAGGGTTTTTCTAAGAAATGTTAAAAAAAAATGTGGGGAATTTTCCCTTGATCCCGCCCAAACTGTTCTTCCTCTTCCAGGTGAGTCGTTTGTTGGCAGACGAAGATGTTTTCTCCGCTCTGGACAGCGTTCTGGAGAGGATCGGCAACCTGCAGCAACTGGTGTCCACGTGGTCTGAAAATCTCTCCGAGGACGACTGTCAAAGAGGCTCCTCCTCCTCCTCCTCTTTTTCCCCGTCCTTGTCCTCGTCTTCCTCCCGGGACTCACCCGGTCACGGCTCATCGGCCGCCTCCCCGTGCCCCTCGTCCCCGAGCCACGTCCACCTGGAGGCGCAGGTGGAGACGGCGGAGAAGGAGGTGAAGAGCCACGAGGAGGTGCCGGTGAACGGAGAGGAGACAAAGACCAGATCGCCGCAACCCAGACGCAGGTGAGTGCAACGCCAGTACTGAAAAATAAATGAAGGTTTATTTATAGAGCACCTCCACCTGCACTATCTGCACTTTCTGGACCGCTTTTTACGAGGGGTGGGAATCACCAGAAGTCTCAGGATACGATATGTCACGATGCTTAAGTCCCGATGCGATATTATCACGATACAGCGATACGTTGAGTATTGCGATGTATTGCGATTTATTACCTTTTTGTTTCAACCGCAAATTGTCCCCAAAGGACAACTTTGTCCACAAAAAATAAATTGATTTTATTATTCCAGGACCAAAAACTTTCGAATTGATTAGATAAAAGATTGATACTCGGCTCCCGTGTATCGATACAATATCGCCACGCAAAGTATCGCGATACTGTGCTTTATTGTTTTTTTTCCCCACCCCTACTGTTTACTCTTTTCTTAATATCTTTTTTGTCTTTTATATTCATCTTTTGTATATAAGTACGAAGAGCAAAAAGAAACCGGAGACAATAAAGCTCCCATATCATATTTCAAAAGCAACATAACTCAAAATGTGTCTCGGGCGCATTAAAAAAGACAAAGATCTCAGGAACAGGAGCGACGTTTACGTTCCCGAAACTAAAAGCTGACTTGTTTGCCAAATATTGATCAGCATCAAAATGCAGTTCGAGGAAACACAAGCAACACTTTAAGTTGCCCTGGATTTTTGTAAATGTGTCCATCAGGGCGCTGATGATGACAGTTATGGATATTTATCCCCCCCGAGGCATCAGCCAAAGTAGGAGTGCAGTTGCTGTGAGGCACTAAAGATAAAAGCAGTAACCACGTGGTGAATAGTTTTCATCGCCTCTTCATAGGGCAGTTTTTAGATCTCTTTTTGTCGCATATTTGTTCTCCGATATAAAGCAATAAAACGCTATGAGGCTTCTCCTGTACTGTGAAGTCAGCCGCATCGTCAGTGTTTGCTGATGGACGGACGCTGGCGGACCGGTCGGGAAGGAAAAAAGGGCAGCGACAGCGCCATGTTGGGTAGAGAAAGCGTGATGCTGTGCCCTCTATGGTGGCCTTACGATTGCAAGACGCAATGCAGTGTCATAAACCTCCTGCGCGCTGGTGCTCTTCTCTTTTTCCACCCATTTCCCCTCAAACAGTCCTCCGCTGGACGCTGCTTTTCCCTCTCTCTTCCTTTGTGCATGTTGTACTGGATAGTTTAATCCAGGCTCCAAATGGCGTGTGTTGGATTGGGCATAGTACACGCAAATCCAGAGCTAAATGTAGTTATGAATAGCACCATGAGCATTCTTGTATGCTAATTGTCACTCGCTAAAAGCACAACTACAACTTGACAGAGCGGAAATGATGAAAAATCAAGTGGCCACCATACAGATGTTTAACTCTGGTGATTGTGTTGCCACGTTCCCTTGCCGCCACCCTCCAGACAAACTCACGGATTTAGTTTTCTGGCGGGTAAACAGCGTCACTGCCTCCCTCGGCTGCCAGCGCGGCTACACGCAGAACCGTAATCTCCTCCGTGCACGAGGATCTCTTTTGTCCGGGTGTCCAAATAGATCATTACATGCAGTCCCACTATGAGAATGAGAGACAATCAGGATGAGAGACATTTGAAGTTGATATTTTCCTTGTCATGTTTGTGCTCTATTTGTGTGTTCACCTGTGTCCGGCAGAGTGAGCCGGCAGCTGCACTGGACCAGCGAGCAGAACCTGCCCGCCGGTCCGGGAGTGGAGAGCCAGTCCGTGTCCCAGTTCCTCCTGCTGCAGAAGCTCTCGCTGCTGAAGCTCACCGCTCTGATGGACAAACACTCCCCGTCCAGTAAGCAGGGCTGGAACTGGTAAGAAGTGGTGTCGAGACAGAGGATGCTTTGAATATCACGTGATTGGATATTTAAAAAAAAAAAAAGAAAAAGGTTGTAGGGAAGCAGAGAAACAAAGCTCTGCACTGCTGGATCCTTTTTGTTGCTTTCTTTCTCACTCACACCTGCATGGAGAAACTTCTTCAAGGGAACAACAGTGCAAACGAGGGCGGGCGGGCGGTGAATATTTCACGCAGCCTATTTAGAAAAAACTCCTATATTATTCGTGGCTCGGGTGCAACCTTCCAGCAGCGTGCTTCAAGAGCAGGAAACCCCGCTGCGGGGGCTTCACCTCGTGTCTGACTTCCTGGGGAGACGTTTGGTTGGGTTAACTGCTGAGGCATTGTGGGTTATTTTGGAGGGTTTCTCAGTTCTCTCGTCTTTCGGACATTCCCGTGTCGCTCACTGTCGGATATATAAATCATGACGTGCAGAAGGTGGTCGAGGTCGACGTCAAAAGAATAAACGTAGTTTCCCTTGCGGAAGGTCCCGGGGTCGATTCACGTCGACGGGAGACGTGAAGGAGAACACTTTCATCATGGCCGAGCCTTTCAGAGTAAAGACGGGACCCTTCCCTCGCGTTTAAAACTAAAAGAGCATTTCTGCAGCCGGACAAATCAAGAGAAAAATAACTTTTTGCTCCAGCAACACACTCTCTTTAGTTGCGTCAATATCTGATATATTCTGCAGATAGAAGCTATTCTGCTCTCAATGCTTCCACGCATCATCCACAACGCTTCCAAGAAAGCCAGAGAGGGGATGTGGGGGAGGCGAACAAGCAATGAGCGCTTCAGGAGACAGGAAGTGAATCCCAAAGTGCAAACCATTGCCGTTACATTGGCGATAAACCATTACAGATCTTCCTTGACGATGCCTACACTAACGGTAAATGCGGCAGGTTAGGGGTCTGTGTTTGTAATGTTCTTAAAGAGGCAGTGAGGGTACGGCAAGCCCTGAGGGACAGTCGTAGTCGCAGGAGGACAAAGGAGGTAACGACACGATTTGAGACACAAATCAAGGCCTTTTTAAGGTATTCGCAAAGTGTTGAGCTTAAATACTTTTTCTTGTTCAAAATATGAAATGTTTTCACTGCACTTTTTATTGACAGACATGGATTTAATGAGATCAGTGTTGTGCCTCCTACACTATGTTTTTGGGATAAGCCCTCGTGCAAAATCGAGACAAATTCATTTTTCAGAATAGAAAAAGGGGCTGTTATGCTCGGTGAGATAAGGTTGAATAAACGTTGAAGAAAAAAAAAGAAATATCCTGAAATTACTCCTCACAGATAACTCCTCTTTAGTTTTTGGGATCAAACGTGTTCGGCGGGGGATTCGGGAATAACCGCCGCGCATTGAAAAGCAGCAGCGAGGCTTCCTGGAGTTCAGGTGTGTTTTAGCTTTTCAAACGGCTTCCTTCTTTTACAGATATTAAACTTTTGATGAATCACATGAAGCGCAATTGAGGAGAAATCACGTCAGAATTAACCTCTACGAGGGGAAAAAGTGAACGTTTTGTTCAACAGAAGCAGGAGTTTTAAATGAGCGCACACTCTGAGGTGCAACTGACTTATTTTTACACAAATCCAACTCAATGTTCCTTCACCTGAAACTGGATTGTGTGACAAAAAAATGTCTTCGACACACTTTTTTTATTCAACAAGTTCAGGCGAGTCCCGTTCATTTGTTTGGAGTTCTGGTTTGTTTTACAGGATGGATCCGGGTCTGCTCATTGGTTACACATTGAAAGGTCACGACAGGCAAAGTCAAACTTTGATCCGAGACTGACGTATATATCAGGACACTAATGAGCTAGAAGTTAGAGAGGAGTGATGCAACTCAATTCATGAGTCAATTCATTCTTAAAATGTAATCTCTGTAATAAAAAATTTAAAAAAAGGTGCAGTTGGCCAGAAAGCGAATAAGCCGATTTCCCTAAATGTTGAACTATTGTGTGTTGCCTTAAGAGAAATCAGGTTAACACAACTTTAGGCAGAGACGCTGCATAAAGCAATCAAACTAAAACTCAACAGTAACTTATTGTTTAGAAAGTCAGACACATGCACACGCAGCGAGTAAAAAAAACCTCAACGCTCTGCCACTACGACACCGGCAACTTCTCCAGGAAACGAAAGAAGGACCAAAAAAAACAACCCAGAAAAGAAACTCTTCAGGCTTCGACAATTAGTTTAAGTCTTGTCATCGCAATGATTTAATCACTGATGCCAAAGCGAGCGCGAGATGATTCAAAAATACAGCAATTAGCTGCTGATTGGGACGGCTGATACTCGGAGGCACTTTTCCCCACAAAATTGCCAGTTTGTTTCAGAGAGCAGAGGGAGGAGAAGAAAAAAAAAACAGCGTGATGAAAAGAGAGCTGAAAAGCATTTAGAGGGAATGTGTGATATCATTTGTGTCTTTGACTCGGTGCTGCGGCATTGTGGGTCCACACCGAGGAGAGAAGAGATTTCATTAATGATTGTTGGAGGTCTTCAGATCTCTCTTCTTTATTTATATATATATATATATATATATATATATATATATATATATATATATATATATATATATATATATATATATATAACTTTTACAAGAGTACAGTGTTATCCAGAGTGCAACTTCCAGAGTTAGAAACTAAATCACGGTGCAGCTCTCTGGGGTTTTGAGTCCGGCGGTGCAGGTTTTGGGTTCCCTGCATCTGGAGAACATCAGTGTCCAAAAGAGAAGAAAAGAAAAACAATCAGCCATTTGGTACTAATGCTTAAAAGGTGACTGATCTCAGTTCAGCAACATGAACAAACCTCGACACTTCCACTCCAAGTCCAATCTCTTTGATCAGCGTTGCTTTCCTAATGCCTGTGTTTTCCCTGCAGAGCTGATTTGAAAGGCTCGCCCAGTCCAGAGATCAATGGGGACTTTTGTAATCAAAGAAGTTGGCTCTTCCTTCAAAAGGGAACGCATCCAATAACAGTCAAGTTGCGAATATCCTGGGAATTTGTAATCTCAAGCAGCCAAGTGTAGAATAAAACCAAACTTCGTAACTATTTCTCGTGAAATTTCCGAACATGACTCCTCCCTCGGCACCAGTCCACGCTGCTTGATTGCTTCCTTAAAAATGGACGGCGTCCAGAGTCTAACTGGGCATCTTTGTCGCCCCGCAGGACTGTTCCTAAACCGCTGAGGAAGACGAAGGTGATGGACGTGAAAGGCCGGCGGGTTTTTGAGGTTCCTCTGCTGCTCAGCGTCCAGCAGACGGGAGAGCCGCTTCCCCCCAGCATCCTGCGAGCGCTGGTCTACCTGAGGACCGAGTGTCTGGACCAGGTGAGGAGCTAGTAAGCACCCGAGGCCTGCAATGACTGTAACAACCACAGGGGGCGCTGTTGGACATGAGAGGGAATAAAATGTAATACTTATATGGCCTTACTTACTTACTTAGTTGCTTGCTTGCTTACTTACTTACTTACCTACTTACTTACTTACTTACTTGCTTACTTACCTACTTACTTAGTGACTTACTTACTTACCTTCTTTCTTACTTACTTACTTACTTACCTACTTACTTACTTAATTGCTTACTTACTGACTTACCTACTTACTTAGTTGCTCACTTACTTAGCTATTTACTTACTTACTTACTTACTTACTTACCTACTTACTTGCTTACTTGCTTGCTTACTTACCTACTTACTTGCTCAACACAAAGCTTTTGTTGAAGTGTTCTCTTTCGCGTCTCTCTCCCTCTCAGGTGGGTCTTTTCCGTAAGTCGGGGGTGAAGTCTCGTATCCAGTACCTCCGCGAGCTGGTGGAGTCCGACCCCGACGGCGTCTCGTACGACGGCCAGTCGGCCTTCGACGTGGCCGACATGGTGAAGCAGTACTTCAGAGACCTGCCCGAGCCCATCTTCACCAGCAAGCTCTGCGAGTCCTTCCTCCACATTTACCAATGTGAGCGCTCATCACTGCAAACTCACAATCTGACATACTCGGCATCGGCAAAGTAAAATGCTCATGCTGACATTGACTCAATAAAAACACATTTTATTACAGTGAACATGGAGTTGGCTTCATTTTCTTCAAGCTCCAAGTTCAAAGTCCAAATCAAAATATATTAACAGGTTCATCTTTTCTACTTGCAGATTTTCCCAAGGACCAGCAGCTGGTTGCGGCTCAGGCGGCCATCTTGCTGCTTCCCGACGAGAACAGGATGGCGCTGCGCACGCTGCTGTTCTTCCTGCGCGACGTGGTGGCCTGCGTGGACGAGAACCAAATGACCCCGACCAACATCGCAGTGTGCCTGGCGCCGTCGCTTTTCCACCTCAACACGCTGAAGAAAGACGCCAACGCAGCCAGGTGAGTCCAGACCCCCGAGCACAGAATGAAGTACCGGTGGAACAACAGAATTAGCTACATCCGTTACCCGGTAACTTCCACTTAAAGTCTATTTCACTCTGAAGAACATTTTCACCCAGAGAAATGAAGTGAATGTAGAGTCTGAAGCACATTACACACCTCTGCAGTTGAATCGGCACATTAACTGCACGTTGTTAACGTGATAATTTATCTGGAGTTTATTTTCTGATAATGTAGTTATCAGCCAAAACAGTTTTTTGACAAAAAATAGAAACTTCCCAGTTTAAAATATCTTTGTTATATAGCTGTCAGGAGGATATTAGAACGTTATATGGTGAAAAGATTACAGACTTTGTAGCGTGCTTATCGAGCTAAAACGTGCAAAACCAACAATACATTCGTGTATTTCAACAACCAGGGGTGTAATTCCTATTTTAGCTTTTAAATATCCATCCTTCGTATGAATTGTAATATTTTACTCACCAAGTAAACGGTAGAGAGTCCAACACATGATTGCACAGGATATGATTATTTGCAAAGAAAGCGGGAAAAAAATGAAAATAACTGTCATTTTGTCGCTTCAGGCTGTGACTTTGTTGTGGTTGACTGTTAAATCTCAGCCTCTCTCTTAGCCTCAGCTTTCGGGTAATGCGTGTGTGTGCCTGTGTGTGTGTGTGTTTGTCGTTACCCACGGCAGGTTGCCATTTAGGTGCCACAGAAACCTATTTTTCTTCCTCCCTTTGTGGCTTCATTCGACATCATGTTTCCAAGGTTCTGAGTTCCCACAGATGACATCGCCTCTGGAGCCGATCCAGCTGTTACACTCGCACGCTTTTCTTCTCCTCTGTGTAAACTGCGCCGACAGCTTTTCATCACAGAGAGCACATTACATAACCTCCAACAATTTCCATCTGGCCTCAACTTCACTCCCAGACACGAGAGATATTTTCTATCTATTTTTTTTGCTTGCAGAGAACCCGGCTGGGCAGAGGGAGTTGACAGAGAGATAATGAGACTGTTGAGAATGATAACGCCGATGCGGTTGATGACTCATCGCCGTCTGCAGGCCATTCATCCGAGTTAGTGCTGCGAAAAAGTGTCTTTCTCCATGCGTGATGTCATTCTTTAACATCAGTGGAAGCAAATATTTGAGATAGACACAAGGATTAGGCTTATGTTGTGTATTTCCTTACGCCTCGTAGTGTGAGCACAATCTTCATGAACTCCGTGGAGGACAGGCGAGAGAGAGAAGGGAGGCACTCGGAGAACTGCGGGTTTTTATGTGATTACACGCTTATATGATTACACGCTGGCTCGTCGCTCGTAAACATGTAAAGTGGGACATGTTTGCGTGGCATTCACGCACTAAAGTGTGCATGTTTTTGAGATGTAGGCGTTGGATCTTTGTGATTCATTGGCTGTTTTCTTTTTCATCTCAAGCTCATATATTGTTCTATTGTGACGTCTGGTGTTGATGCAGCGCTTTCCATGACTCCAAGACAAAGTTCTCCCATGAGACAATAAAGTAATCATGTCTTTATTTTCAAGAAAGCCCAAGAAAAAGACCAAACGCAACAATGCGTTGTTCCATTTCTCTGTCGGATTGAGTCATTAAAACTACAGTGTGTGTGTGTGTGTGTGTGTGTGTGTGTGTGTAAGTGTTCGCGGTAACATGTCATGCAGTTTTTAATAGTTTTTGGACAACAGTGGAGCTCCGCAGCACAGGAAGGAGATAAATCAGGCTTTGATAAACTCACATAGCCGTTGGTTGATACATTCATCATTTGTTCCACCATCATCTCCTTCTTTTCTCCATCCACCCCGACGTTGTCTCTTTCGTCCACATCTTCCTTCCCCGTCGTTATACCTTCGTCGTCTGTAATCACTCTGCTTTCCCCCTCACTCCTCTTCTTCCTCCTCCCTTCCTTTCATCTCCACCTCTTCCTTTTTTTTTCTCCACTTTGGCTGGTTGCCTCCCTTCCAGCGCTGACGGGACGGTAGATGGGGAAAGACGAAACAACACAATCAGCACTTTGAGCCTCCCGTCTCCTGGAAGCCACAGTCCCAGGCTGTCAGAAAACCACGTCACACTGTTGGCGGTGGGAACAAATAACTCTGGGAAATTGTCGGCCGCTCCCACAGATCTATTAAATCTCATCATCTCCATCTTTTTCTTCGTATTTCGGCTCGACAGAACTCGCCACTCCTACTGAGATGTGCACTTTTTAATGGTCAAACTTCTCCTCCGACCAGCTGGGTCTGCTGTGTTTTGGCCCCGAAGAGCATCTGTGCCGTTCGCTCATCTTTTTTCACTTTATTTTTTGTCATCGTGAACTATCAAAAAAACCATCAGAGATAAAACTTCCTATCAAATAAAATCAAGGAGAACAACTTCTTGTTGCGTTCTGAAACAACCTGAATCTGTCCGCTGCGGTAATCCTGACGCAGCGCCGAAGCTGATTCTTTATCCTGTAAAAAAAAAAACTGCTCCGGCGCCGCTGTGACCGCAGCACGTCATGTGCTTCACGCCCTCTTTCCCGTTGTGTGTTTCTTTCTGTTCATCTTCACCGTTGTGGAATCTCTGGCAGCCGTCTGTCCTCCTCATCCGTGGGATGCTCTCACTGAACGTCCTGGTGTCTCGCCGCTGCTGTTTGGAGGCTCACGCTGTCGCATCTCATCCTGTTTGAGCCCCAATTGTAATCTCACCACACAAAAAAAAACCAACGCGTGGCCTCTACTCTGAGTCGCTGCCGATTATCAAACAATACACATTGACCTTGACCTCGTTCCCGTCGTTGCTGAAGGTCGAGTCACAGGAAGTACAGCCTGGGCCGCCCGGATCAGAGGGACCTGAGTGAGAATCTGGCCGCCACCCAGGGGCTCGCCAACATGATCACCGAGGCGCAGAGACTCTTCCAGGTATCCGTGGTATAATAAACTATTTTATATTTTATTGCACACGTGGCTGTTGCAATTTCAATAAACATTTGAATGTGACATACTGTATTATGATTGTTTGATGGCGGCATGACCTGTTTATGACATCTTTTGTCACAAAATATATAAAAACTAATTATATATGGTGTGGTAAGAAAAGCCATATATATATATATATATGTGTGTGTGTGTATTCATATTAATATGTGGTATTAATATATAGTATGCCGTAAAATATAGCACGCCAAAGAAATGTAAAAGTTATAGTATAGAATGTTGGAAAAAGGCATATTATTGTGTTTTTATGTCATAGAGTCATAGTATTGTTAGGATGAAGACAAAAATTCAAAAAATATAGTATGCTGCAAAATATATATATATATATATATATATATATATATATATATATATATATATATTAAAAGTCATGCAAAAGTAATAAAATATAGTATGAAAAAAAGTTCTAATGCAGATTGTTGGAAAAAGACATTAAAAAGTCAAAGTTTGTGTTATCGACTTGTAATAAAACCCATTGGTTCAGTTCCCGGTTGTGTTTGTGCAGATCTAAAATAAACCAAGACGCTTTAGTGTCCCAGTGGTTTTCACCAACTAAGACTCTTTAAATCAATGTGTAGTAAAAGTAAATTAAAGTCTGTTGGTCAGAACGTAAAGTGTCCTAAAAAGATGTGAAAATGAAATCCAGGATTCCTGCTTAGAAAACACTTTTGAAGCTTCTGAGAATCAACCAAATAAATAAAACAATCCTCTCTGCAGCTTCCAGAGTTTTGGCCCGGTCAGCGTTCAGGTGAGGACTCCCTCTGCGAGGGAGGAGGAGGAGGAGGAGGAAGAGGAGGAGGCGGCCCTGCGGCCCCGGGTCAGAGTGGAGGTGAGGAGGCGCAGGAGAGGAGGAGGAGCAAACTGCAGCAGAGCACCCAGCACCTCCTGAAGGAGGCCAGGGAGAAGAGCCGAGGCTGGGAGAGCCACCACGCCCCAGAGCACGTGGATCTGGCCTTCAAGAAGGTGAATGGGAAGATTTTATGTCAGAAGGGAATGAGGAAATTAGATGTAAGGAAGATAATATAGCATTTAATAGCATTTTATAAACAGATATCATGGGAAAAAAGTGATATAATGTACAAAAAGTCATTAAAAAGTAGGCGTACGGTATGAAAAATCTAGTATATCGTCTCCGCCGAGTCCTAATTGTTGCGTCTCCACCCGCCTGCAGATGGAGGACGGCGGCCTGCTGTGGATGTGGCGCGGCTCCGTGGAGGTGGACGCCCCCGAGAAGGAGCTGCTCCACCGGCTGCTGAGGGAGCGGGAGCTGTGGGAGCGCGGCCTGCGCCAGGCGGCCGCCGTCCAGACCGTGTCCCAGGACTGCGAAGTCTACCGCTACCTCCTGGAGGGCCGAGGCCACGCCCTCAGCCCGCGGCTCCCGCAGGAGCATCTGCTGCTCAGGTAAGGAGGCGCGGCGGGCCGGGGGGGGGGGGGGGGGGGCGGGGGAGTCGGGAGCCGAAAGCGCTCTGAAAGTGTCAGTTCATTATCTCTTCTCTCCTCTCTCAGGACCTGGCAGGCGGACCCGTCCTGCGGCCCCT
This sequence comes from Clinocottus analis, assembly GCF_023055335.1. Lineage (NCBI taxonomy): Eukaryota > Metazoa > Chordata > Actinopteri > Perciformes > Cottidae > Clinocottus > Clinocottus analis. Next base: position 18,205,188 of record NW_027176207.1, on the reverse strand, counting down.
TGTACCTGTCCTCCGTATCCACGGAGCACCCCGAGGTGCCGTCGGTGGGGGTCAGGGCCCACGTGCACTCCTGCCTCTACCTGCTGGAGCCCACCGGGGCCCGGAGGACCCGGCTGACGCACCTCTGCCGCACTGACAGCAGGTGAGGATCCATGCGGGGCGATGTGGTCACAGGGATCAGGTGCTTTCATGGACGAGTTAATACTGAATTAAAAATGAAAAACACAGGAGGATGGATCACAAAAGAGAGGCTGTGCTCTCACTAACGCTTGCTTGTTGTCAGATTTGTTAGATTTAAAAAAAAAAAAGTGCTTAAGTTGGTTGAAATGACCCTTTTACAACCATTTTTATGACTAATATTTTACAGGAAAACATGTTTAAAGGAATCTGAAAGCTTCAAAAAGAGTTTCATAAATTTACAATTGTAATATATAGATATAGATATAGATATAGATGTGTATGTGTGTACGTGTGTGTGTGTGTGTGTGTGTGTAGGTGTAGGTGCTTATGTACAAGTATACCCCTTTGTATTTTGTATTTCTTATTTATATGATTATGTGCATATGTATCTTATATGTACATTTATTGTACTACTCTTTTATATATATATATATATATATATATATATATATATATATATATATATATGTGTATATATATATATATATATGTATATATATATATATATATATATATATATTAAATGGATGGATGGAGAGTTCTGAAAAAAGCACATGTACAATTGTAAAGCTGACGACTTTAGAATGAGATACTCTCTATACTTTGACCTATACAGTCAAAACTTTGATTCATTCATAATTATGTTAGTTAATTAGTCATAAATACCAGCTTGTCAATTGTTTCAAAAACATAAAAAAGACGCTCGTAGCCATATTTCTTTTGTGTTAATTCCTTCGTAAATAGCAATAGATGTCTGACCTCAGATATCCGTCATGTGTTCACATATTAATCCGTCGGCATTAAAACTGTCAGAATTGCCCTTCACGTCATTAAAGACCAGACTGACGTGCGAGCGAGGGCAGAAAAAAAAAAAAAAAGAGCCGCCGGGAACGACAGCGAAGCCGAGAGGATTTAAGGCTGCGAAGAAGTCTATTAAAATGAATATCTGGAGACGGCGCTCAGTTCATCTCATCCGTCTTAATTGAGGCCGGTCCGTGTTCCTGACCTCTGGCGGCGTCCGTCTGCGGCGCCGCCGTCCTGCATGTCCGTCATGAAGACCCGACGCTGTGCTTTAGAAGATAAAAGTACAGCTGAGGCCAACGGGAACGTTACCGCAGATGTTTAATCATAAATAATAATAATTGTAGTTCCGGGACGCAGCTGGTGCTTTTGCTCGACTGTCTCTCGGTTCTGACTCAAAGTGGAAACGTTGATGAACTCAGCATCGTGAATCCGTTTCGTCCTTTTCCATCAAGTGTTTTATCCTCAGTGAGTCACAGTCGCAGCCGTAACTTTGATCCGCAGATCGTAAAGTCAGTCCTCACTTTTGATTCAATAACTTTTCCTTCATCGTTTTACTGAGAAACAGGTTTTTGTTTTCTTCATATTTTTTATGAAGTCGAGACAAAGACAGATCTGACATGAAGAGTGTGATCATCTACGCCGGCTTTCAGTCGGCCCATTACAGCACTGTGTGTGTGAGTGAGTGAGTGAGTGAGTGAGTGAGTGAGTGAGTGAGTGAGTGAGTGAGTGAGTGAGTGAGTGAGTGAGTGAGAGAGAGAGAGTGAGTGTGTGTGTAAGAGTAAGTGAGAGTGTGAGTGTGTGTTTGTAAGCGAGTGAGAGAGTGAGTGTGTGTTTGTAAGAGTGAGTGTGTGTGTGTGTGTGTGTGTGTGTGTGTGTGTGTGTGTGTGTGTGTAAGAGTGAGTGAGTGTGTGTGTGAGAGGGAGTGAGGGTGTGTGTGTGTGTGTGTGCGCGTGTGTGTGTGTGTGTGAGAGGGAGTGAGAGGGTGTGTGTGTGTGTGTGCGCGTGTGTGTGTGTGTGAGAGGGAGTGAGAGGGTGTGTGTGTGTGTGTGTGTGTGTGTGTGTGTGTGTGTGTGTGTGTGTGTGTGTGTGTGTGTGTGTGTGTCTTATCGAGCGCGCGCACACATTTGGGCGTTTCTCCGTCTCCCGCAGCAGCTCAGAGGTGAACGAAGCTTTGATTCAAACATCCTTCACGAGCCGTGCTGCTGGTCTGTCGGAGCGATCCCGGAGGAAAAGGAGGGAAAACACCCGCAGGGATGAACGCCCTCGCTCCCTTTTCTTTCTGGCCGCCCCCTGCTTCTTTCTCGCCGTGCGTTTCCTCTCATGACGGCGCTCGAGCTAAACGTCTAGACTGTTTCGGTTCAACCTCGCCGTGACATTTATATCGGAGCCGCTTGTTAACTTTGGAGGCGAGACAACAGATCCGCAGCATCAAGGTCAACGGGGATTTATTTATTTTTTTACGAGTACGGGCCTCGCATCGCCTCCGGAGGAAATTAAATATGTCGTGGCCTCGGTGAGGGGGAATCGATGGCGGTGCGTTTGAAACTGCAGTGAAAAGTAAAAGTAAGAGACGCATGAAAGGCGCACACAAACATCACTTCGGCGATATAATGCAATATTCACTTGTAAAAACGTGGTCCAACAATTTAGAGCAGACACACCGAGTGACACACAACCTGTTACACACCTTTTTTTTCACTGCTGATTTGTGTAAACTAGTATATTATACTAGTATAACTATGAACAATAGCAAGGTCATTTTAATAAGTAATAAAGCGCCCATAAATCCTTATAAGGCGCATAATAAAATCCTATGTTAAGACTATAAGAGTGTGAATAATAGCATCATAAACATGTTCTTTTTATGAGATGTTTTAAGAACTTAAACTTGTTGCTGCCGGCAGACGGTTCCTGTGCCGTATGAGCGGTCAGAAAGGCACCTTGTGGGTACCAGCGTATGAACGATGACATTGTTGTGAAGTGTTGTGAAGTGTTGTGAAGCAGTTTGAGTGGTCGGAAAGACTAGAAAAGCGCTACATTTGTGTCAAAATGTCTATTAAACAAAAAGGAGAAACTATTCAATGAAATGTGTGTTCAAAGTAGAAAAGAGAAAACCGGATGTAGCGCCAGAAGATATCAAACTAATCGCAGCACTGAACAGCTGCAGTGACGGAAACATGTGACACTTGTTTAGCGCTCAACACAAAGTGTGTACTTCTGTTTTTAAAACACGGGACATGTTTATTCATGACTGGGATATTAAAATGTATTTATGTTGACTCCGAAGAGCCTTTCGCCGTTACAATCTTAAAGACGGGAGAAATGTGGATACCGACAAGATACCGTAGAAGTCGGGTTACAATCCGCTACTACCTTAGGTGTCGCCGCTAGCTCCCCGCTGTAGCTAGCTAGCGCTGCTGCTAGATCCCTGCTGTAGCTAGCGCTGCTGATAGCTCCCCGCTGTAGCAAGCTAGCGCTGCTAGCTAGCTCCCCTCGTCCCTGCTTCCCGAGTCGGGGCTGGTCCCGCTACCGTCGGTGGTTGTCAGGGAGTTAGCGGAGAGCTAGCAGCAGCGCTAGCTGGCTACAGCGGGGAGCTAGCGGGGACACATAAGGTTGTAGCGACTTGTAAATCGACTTTCATGGGACATGAGTTTGACTTTATTTGATGTGGACATCACAATGACATTAGTATTCCTAATAAAACAAAAACAGATGCTCTGTGTTGTAGCGAATGCTAATTTCCAACATTACTGGAACATTGTCCTCAACAAACCGTGGTAATGGGCACATTTTCTTTACAGTATCAACGACCTCCTGAAAGCTACTTTCTCTGGTTAAATGTGTATTGTCAACCTTTTTTTTTTCCTCCCTTCGCTGAAAGCTCTTGTTTGTTTCGTCTTCCAGGGGCCGGTCGCATGAGTGGCACAGCAAAGTCAGCGGACATCTTCTGGCCGCCGGTCTCCTGGCGATCCGGGACTCCTTCAGAGCAGAACACAGAGAGACCAAGATATGAGCGAGTACTCGACCCCCCGCACCTGCAGTCTGCTTGAACTGCATCCCTTCCTCGTGGCAGACGGCTGGAAACGAGGAGACAACGACTGGCATCCTTTTTCCACAAAACTTTCTCTTAACTTTTCAAAGTAAACCCGCTGGTGGCCCGGAGCGCAGCGAGCAGGGGAGCTGACCTATGATGGCTTCCTCTGAAACATTTGAACCACGTTCTCTTTTGGCTTCTTTTAAAGTTGCTGCATGCGTTCCCTTTTTCTTTTTTGGGGGTGGGGGGGGTTTTGTCAGTGACCTTGCAGCATGCCAGCAGCACCCCAGCACTCCCGGCTGCGTCTGTTACGCTTCACACTCAAGTTCACACGCAAAGAAATAATAAAAATGCAAACCCCGGCGAGCTATGACAGAGGACGTTTGGATGGGAGTATGAAAAGCTGAGGCCGGATTTGGCTTCTTACTGAAGAAAAAAAAGAACGAGACGGAGCACTTTGGACATTAAAATGTTTATTGTTGCCTCAAACAAAAGAAAAAGAGACTCACAAATTGAGTTATTGTTCTCCCCCCTCGTCTTCTTTCCCGGAGACAGAGAGAGCGGCAGGGGAAACACACGGCAGCTTGCCTGGATGAACACAGGAAATAAGGACAGAATATGAGGAAACAGACTTTCAGCCACCAGACATTTGGCTCCAGTTGAAAGGAGGGAAGAGGAAGAGGAGCGAGTGGATGGCGAGGAGGCAGGAGGACGACGGCGTCTGTGCTGAAACCCACAAACGAAGGAACAAAGAGAGAGAAGCGAGAGAAGAAAAAAAAACGACACGTTCAAGGTCACACGATAGAGGGAAGGGAGGGGAGGGTCGTCTGGAGTCTGACAAAAAACACCAATCCTCCATTATCCAACGCCACTGATGAAGTGAACCATGAAGGTGAGAGCAAATCCCACAAAAGACACACATTTATTTGTGAAACGCGGCCCAGAGCAGCTGGATGCAGAGCAGCTGGATGCAGAGCAGCTGGATGCAGCTGTGACCAGGTTACCGCGTCCCTTCATCCCATTCGAGTGACTATTCTAACGCTATGAATTTGCACCTGTGAGTTTTGACCCATTCAATAAAAAGGACACACGTGTGTGTGTGTGTGTGTGTGTGTATGCGTGTGTGTGTGTGTGTGTGTGTGCGTGTGTGTCAGACAGTTCAAAGATGAGCGATATCTACCTCTCCACAGGACGACGCCGCAGTTACGTGGCTTTGAAGTTTGACGGAGGCCTTTTTTTTTTTTTTTTAGGCGCATTTTTGTGTCTTTTCATCCCGCCACTGTGACGGATATCCAACCAGACGACTTTCCCCTCTGTATATTTTAACATTTGTATTTATTCTTAGTCGAGAGCCTGACGTCCACGCGGCTCTCTGTGCTCGTCTAATTTCACGTGGCACTCGAGCGGCAACTTCACTTTCAGAGTTGTGTCCTATATATTTCAAAGTGTCATCGAATATGACTCAGTGTGTGTGTGTGTGTAAAAAGCAAAAGTGCATTCAAGTGCCATCTTTCAGATTATTTAACTTAATGTATATCTTAAAACAAATCTCACGTCGGCGTACAAATCTCTTATTTAATTGCGAGGAGTGTTCTCTTGTTTTCGTGCGTGTGAAATCTGGATGTATCAGCGCCAAACACCTAATTAAAATGTTTATTTCTCCCCGAACCTGTTTCCTGCTGTTGTTTTTTTCCCCATCCTCCTCTGTGACTCGTCTAAGTGCCAAACAGATTACTGACTGTAATTTCAGGGGGGAAGACGGGGAGGGAGGGCGACGGCAGGCAGAGCGAAGACGAGGTGCCACACTGCGCCGCCGAAGCACGAGAGATTAATAAGGCTGACTTCCAAAAAAGACTCGAGACTCTCGCCTCACGACACTCGTACGCCGACTTTACGCCTCTTATCGATTCATCTCCGAGATCAGATCGCTGATAAACACTCGGAGCGAGAGACAGATGCCGAGCAAACGCAACGTGATGTAAAAAAAAACAACATACTTCTTGTGGCGAGGACATCATGCCCCCCCCACCCCTCCACACACACACACACACTCTCGTCTAAACAGGATTTTAAGGAAGAGGGATAATTTATGCAAATTACAAATAACAGAAGCGCAGAAGTGCCTGCAGGCAGCTTTTAATTTCTGCACGAGTCTGTTCCTCCCACATGGAGCTGAGACACCACGAGGTGAACTCGAGGTCAAAGGTCGGAGGCAAAGGCGCCCAAGAGGTCACGTGGTTTGATCACGTTCAATACGTTGTCGTAATAACCTGAAATCGGATTACTCTGATTTGAAAGGGGCCGCCTGTAGTGCTGAAATGGCAGAATCATCTTTTTTCACGACCTAGAAATTGAGGAAGAGGAAGACGTCAGACTCACGTTCATCAGGTGGACAGCTCCAACCGGACGACGCGGTTACTGCACGTGCTGGATCTCAATCAATTCGTCTAACAACAAAGAAAGAGTGGCCAACAATGAAGGACCCCTGAAGCAGAAAGGACCCAAATACACAATTAAAACACTTTTTTCAACACTTACTTTTATCTTAAACTATTTGAATTACAAATGCCGCTGGTTTCCTGCAAGTTTAGCAATATGTCTGACTCAGTTTTCACTGGAAACGGCTGCCTGGGTTTGATGAGAGCGCTGACGTATGACTAGAAGCTGAAAGAGGGAAGCTTTAAGTACAAGAACACAAAGATTGTACACAGAAATCATCCATATTTACCTTTTACCTCTGGTCTACTTGTCCCGCCCCAAATCTTAAATCCACTCCTTCCGGTCTCCAGAGGCAGTTTCTCCAAACGGGGCCTTCACGCGGGGGGGGCGACCTCCCCGTCACCATCCCGCCTCTTCAATCCACCCCGAGACGCGGGAGGAAAAAGGGAATAGATATCAGCTGCCGAGGCCACCGGGTGATGAGACCCGTCCGTCCCATTGAGGCGGCGCAACCTTATTGCTTCCCGGAGGCGTTATTGAAGCAGCAGCGTGGTAGTTTCTCTCTCTTCCTGGAGCGACTGTCAAGACCCCTTTCCCACAGTCCTCGGCAGCAGCTCAGAAAGCTAAATGAATCTTTCACGAAGCTGCGACTTATCGCCCGAGAAAGGTACCGAGATGAGCCGTGAAGTCCTGGGACGTACAGCTGGACGAGACGCCGCCAGGAAGAAGCAGGGTGAAGCTATCGCACACATGTAGAAGCATCTCCCCCACAGCGCTCTCCTAAGCGTCGTGTGACTCGTGGCAACAGCTTTTATATCTATGGAAGCGCACAACTGTCTGGTGGGCACCAGACAGAACAATTACAGGCTCCCGGGCTGCCTCAGAAGAGCGTGTGATGTATAATTCACTTCATCAAATGGAGTTTGTTTGCCTCCGACTTCTGAATTTGTTTCGGAAAACAAAAGCCGGCACGAGTCACGAGTCACGAGGAGGCTGAGGCGGTAATTGTCGTTGTCGAAGAAGCGGCTGAAGTCTAACGCGGCTTTCCTGTACGACGACGGCTGCTAAAGGATGGAAGAGGCGGACGTGAAGGAAGCAATTAGAGTTGAGATTCAGGCAAAACTGTTCCAACTTCACTGGTGCTTGTGGTGGGTTTTTTATTCATCCTGAAAAAAGGTTTGATTTGAAAAACAGATTGCTGGAAACCAGAATCCAACATGCATTACATGAACTGTTTAAAGTGAAAAACAATGTTTGTGCTCGCATCCATCAGCACGGAGTTTGATTGTTTCTTTACGTTAATGTACGGCAAGTCACTGTGGACACAAAGATGAGTGTTAATTTTGCTCTCTTCATGCCAAAAACCTCAATTTCTCGCTGTTATTCACATTTTTCGGGGGAAGATACATAGATAGTAGATACAAAAGAGCATTTCTAGAAGCCCTTTTGTTTACACATAAACAAAAAACTGGCTTCAAACAGCGAAATCCACAGTTACAAAATAATTGACAACAGACTGGATGATTTGTTTGGGCTTTCTTTAATTATAAAAAAGAAACTTCACATGAATTATTAAGTATTGAACTGAGCATAAGTGATTCCTCCCCTCGGGGTGGATGCAGTAACTTTTGTTGAAATTCATTCTTAAAGTTCAGTGAGGTTTTTTTTTGGCCGCGACTCGAGAGAAAGAGGCCGTTTCCTGTCGGTCGCCGAGTCGTCACTTCAGCCTCCTGCTCCTTGTGACATCACATCCTCCCGACGGGGTTGATGCCCAGGATGTCGAAGCATTTGGCCATGATGGACGCCGTGGCTTCACAGAGCAGCATCCTCCACATGTTGACCTTCACCACCTCGCCTGGAGAGACACGACCACATGAGAGTTACAGGTGTGAATGAAATGTATCTGAGTGTGTGTGTGTGTGTGTGTGTGAGAGAGTGTATGTCTGTAAGTAAGTAAGTAAGTATGTATGTAAGTATGTATGTATGTAAGTATGAATGTTAGTATGTATGTAAGTAAGTATATATTTTTCTTTATTTCAAATAAATTATCTGATTTAATTAATAATAATTTAGGATAGGAATATAGAAGCATTTGTTGCTTCTACCTTTTCAGTCTTAGAATTAAAACGATTAACTGAATAAAACACACAAACAAACAGACATTTCACAGGTAAACACTACAGATGACAGATACAGTGCGGCTTACTTTTTAGGATTAGGACAAACAATAGTATCAGTATCATCACAGGTTGAACAAATGGTTTTAATCCCTCTTGGTTTGCGACCCTTTGCAAAAAATCAGCGTGAAGGCGGGGCCTCTCGACACCAATATCATCAAAAAGGGCCGAGTCGAGAAAAGTTTAAAAAAAAAAAAAAATCTACTTCTGCTCGGCCCAACTTCTCTCCGCTGTGTAAATAATCTCGGGACTCCGATTTATCTGTTCATCTTTCATTATGACACGCAACACGGGGCTAAGACCAACAGTAAATTCTTATTCAGTTATCGGGCCGAGATTGCAAAATTGAATTTGGCGTATTAGATAAACATTAAATAGAAAGATTCGTCAGGTGATGAGACAATAAGAACTGAAAGGACACAAGAGATGAATGAATAATTAGAGCGAGTGGAGGGATGGGAAACAGAGACACAGAGAGAGAGAGAGAGAGAGAGAGAGAGAGAGAGAGAGAGAGAGAGAGAGAGAGAGAGAGAGAGAGAGAGAGAGAGAGAGAGAGAGAGAGAGAGAGAGAGAGAGAGAAAGAGAAAGAGAAAGAGAGTCAGAGGTGAAGCACAAAACAAACAGCAAAGGGTCGGAGGGCACGTTTAATGATGCTGCAGCGTCAAATGAAAAATCAACGACCCGGACATCTGCACCCGCACGCAGCGTCCGTGAGCGCGTCCGACCCGTCGGGTCGCAACGCAACACGGAGCGGAAGATCCGATGTGCGTAATGAGCAGCAGAGGTTGAATTAGACGGGTTGTTTAAAAGAAAGGCGGCGCGCGAACGTCGACCATCAGACGGCAAAATTGCTTTGTGATTGTCCCGAAACAAGCGGGCGCATCCATGTGCAGGACGATGACCGAGCGCTGAAGGGAAGCCGAGGAGGAAGACGCTTTGAAACAAAGAAAAAAAGACGCCGGAGCGGTCGCTTCTACTCAAAACGATTTCCTACGTTTCGGAAAGCTCGCTACAGACGCATTAGACTGTAGCCGCTAATATTTGATCTCATCTTAAGGTTCAAAATCGTTCCTAAGTGGCCTTTTGTGAGTACTTTCGACACTTGAAACTACTTTAGTTCTTTGTCTTTTGCACATTATTTTCAAATGAAACCCTTTGAAACAGTACGGCAATCCCACAAAGTTTCAGTTTCCTGAGTGACAAGAACGCCAAACCTCTGCCAAAGCTCAATGATGCATAAGGACCTCCAGCTGGTGCTACTGCCACAGAGAACAATGAGACACAATGAGGCAGCTCTGAACTTGGAGGTCGTGGCGTTTCAGTGCACCGCAGGGACGAAGTCCTCACAGGAACACGTGGAGGACGAACGCCGTTCGGAGCGCTTTCAGCCAACTCCCCCTCACAATGTGCAGACTTCCCACCGCGAGCGGAGCGCCGCCGGACGCCCGTTTCTCTCCGCACGTACCCGTCTGCCGGTCCTTCTCCACGCAGTAGCAGCTGTCGTAGAACTCCGTGAAGGTGGTGGCGAGCTCGTACAGGTAGTCGCAGAGCGTGTGGAGCAGCAGGTCGTCCAGGATCTTCTGCAGGATCTCGGGGAAACGGAGGATGCACTTGCCCAGCTTCCACTCCTTCTCGTGGTCCAGGAGGACCTCCGAGGTCTCCGCCGCCTTCCGCAGCGTGGCCTCGTCGATGTTGGCCAGGCGAGCGATGGACCTACGGGGGAAGCAGAGGGTGAATAAATAGAGGAAAACTGTGAGGGGACATCGTTGCGATATGTTTAATGAGGCACAAAGTCGTTTAAATATCACGCGTGTCACAGAATTTGACGTAAAATATGATCGGAGATCATTTCTTGCCAAAAAATGGGAACGTTTGGCTGAACAAGAGAGGAGGATTCCATCTCTAACTACAGATGATGTTTACCTGTGAGTGTGCCGGTATTACACTCATTTAACTAGCTAATATTGTTGAAATAGTACACTAATATTCCTATCATTTCCTTGCAATAAAGCGCAGTAATGTTAGGATGTAATAGAATCTCTCGTCAGTGGCAGGAAAAGTGCCCGGAGACAAATGTCGAAGTAGAAAACCAAGCAAAGATTAATAAAGGACCTGGTAACAGCAGAGAGGAACAGCGTTCCTCGATGTCTTTCCAGTGATTACCAACAGAAGTCTTGTTCATTTTGTTTGAGAGAGAAAACAGAACGACACGGCTGCCTCTCACATCAGCACCTTTTGTAAAAAGCAAAGTTTTCAGATTAAAAGAAATTTGATTGTATTCAGAAAAAAAAACTGAATGACTTTGTAGCTGTTAAAAGCAGCTCGGCACACGGTAGCAGCCTCGAGTCGAGCTGATTTAATGAACTTCTTTGACAAATTGTTGTTTCTCAAATGTGAGTAATTGCCACTTTTCTCCGTTTTGTACAGGATGGAATATAAATCAAATATATTTGAGGTTTGAAATGTTCGTCGAACAAAACAAGTCGTCTGCAGACGTCGTTTTGGGACTGAGAAACAATAAAAACATTTAAAAAGATATTCTTAAGATGCGTTTTGAGATGCTCATCGACGTAGCGCTACTTTAAATTTGTCTAAAAAAAGAAAGGAAAAAAGTTCATGTACATTTTCTTGTGATGGAAAAAGGATTAATTCATAACGGCTTACTTTATTTTAAAGGGAACTCTTTTGGAATAAATCAATGAAAATCGAAAAAACGTTTAAAATATGTTCTCCATTTTCACAACAAGCAGAAGCAGTTTCCCTGCACAGCTGACAGAGTTACTGTTCACTTGTACTGGGAGAACTGGGGGAGCGGCTGCAGTCCGTCTGCATTTCTGTCACTTTCTCTGGCGCTCGCTCACCCACCGTGTGGGGGAGGGGTCGCCCGCTGAGCGAGCGCGCTATTGACTAAACGCAGGGACATCAAATCTTCTCAGACGAGCAGATAAATCTCGGCCGGGCGCGGTGCCACCTCGACGTCTAACACCTCCAGGGGAAGCTGGAGAGGAAGGGCATTCAACGCGGCACTCCATACAGGAGGACGAGGGCCGGGGAGGAGAAATTGGGTCTCGCCGACTAGATGGAGAGGAACCCGCGAAGACTTAATCCCCTTTGGGCGCGAGTCTCCCCCACGAGGGGGCCGGCAGGGCCGATCTGATACGAGTAATGAAAGTGCACCGACTAGAGAGAGAGAGAGACGTGTCAGAGGAACGAAAATTTAACTTTGAAGATACTTTCAGCGTCCCAGAGTGAGCAGTCGAGCTCCTTTACATGCAGAACAGGCGTAAGACGCGTGTGAACCAATCAAATCACTCGATACAACAGCAAAAAAACGAGCAAAAACAAAAACAGAAGAATATAGCTGCTAAGAGACAGGTTTTACTGGCTCAGTGAGGGGTAGAAGAGTCTCTAAGTGTAAAGATACCCCCGCGTATGATGTGTGTTAGTGTCGTCAGCTCACACCGGAGCGATGCGTCACCTGATGCGAGTGAAGGCGTAGAGCAGGTACGCCGCCGTGTTGCCCCGGTCGTCCAGCATCTTGTCGAAGGAGAAGACGTAGTCGTTGATGCGGTTGTGGGAGAGGTCGGAGTACTTGATGCAGCCGAAGGCGACGGAGCGCTGGGCTTTGGTCAGCTCCTCCGGGGTCAGGACCTGTTTCAGGACAGAGAAGTTATATTTAATAAAACAAACAAACTAAACTTAGAGACTCTCTCCCTCTCCACACACACTCCAATGATCCTTAAAGGCTTTGAATATTCAGATAACTCGCTTTTATTAGCTTGTACTTACTGCAGGCAGTGCGCCACCTTATGTTTCCAACAGTAAAAAAAGCAGCGAGAATTTAATCCGAATGATTAATCTATTTCAGTTGCCCGAGGATGAAGATTAAATTGACTTATGAAGTCATCGCCTTCCCTCGAATCCGCGTGTGACGCGTCTGACACCACAGGGAAGGAACCGGGAGAGGAAGTTATGCACAAAGTTTCACGACGGGCAGTCGACTGGGAAACAGAAAACTTTCCGTCGAGCCGAGCACGAGAGACGGAGGAGATGAGTTGACGAGAAATCGGGGGACAGGAGGGCAAAAACATGGATTATTATTATCATATTAAAGAACTGGAATAAACTGGGCAGGCAGAGACGGGACGGTTAAGGGATGTCACACAACAGCAGAAGACGTGATGAGACGACACAAACAGAAAATGTATTGTAACATGAAAGAACAGGGAAAAAAACAGGATTTTTTTAAACAATAATTCAAATATACATGACTATTTATGTGTATGTGTAGTTGTGTATCAGTGGCGAGCCGTCAGGTCCTTCTAAGCCTTATTCAAAGGTCTAAACAGAATCATAACATTATAGTATTTTATAATAATAAAAAAAATAAGTTTCTATATTTTTATAATTTATGAATTTGTGACTTTTGGTGTTTAAATAATACACATGCATACATTTCAGCGTATTCCAATGTAATGTAATGTCCAGTATACATGTGCTATAGTTTCAAAAGTCCTGATTTCTTATGGTTTTCATTTATTTGTATACGTTTATTTTAGTTGTACACGTTGAAAAGGACTAAATTAAACTAAACTACGGTTGAAAGATGTACGTTTAGTAAAGCAACAAACTGCTCTCATGCTTATCTGGGACAGGACCAAAGAGGTCGATGACAGCGTGAAACAGGACGAGGCGGGAAAGCACCGGACGTAACAAGGTACAGAAGTATTTAAGAAGAAGAAAGAACAAATAGGACGTGAGTAAATGAGAAAACAGCAGCGCAGAGCGCATTACACAACACAACAACTGTTCGCAGCAGCGTTAGCGGCGCGGGCCGACGGTTCACGCAGGCCGGGGTTGCTTTTAATGAGGCGGGCTGAGCAGATGGGAGACGCAGGCAGCGACCCAGACGGGCGGCGCGAGCGCCCGGCCAGAGGAGCCTGCAGGGAAACCGTGCTGGCGTTAGGTTCCCCCCCCACAAACTACCAAGCGCTAAAAAAAACACACATTGCAGTTCAGCTGGTAGTCAGCGCCTGTTTACACTGCGCCGAGTGTTTCACGTGATACTTCACCAGGTCAGGTTGTTTATTTTCCCTCCTAATCCCTCAGCGGGAAGAAACCACCTCAACAAGTGAAGCTCTTATTGGAAAGTCAAGTGAACGGAGGCGCGAGGGTTCGCCGCGCGGAGGGAAAACAGCAGCTAACGGTAGCTAACGATAGCTAACGGTAGCTAACGATAGCTAACGGTAGCTAACGGTAGCTAACGGTAGCTAACGGCAGCTAACGGTAGCTAACGGCAGCTAACGGTAGCTAACGGCAGCTAACGGCAGCTAACGGTAGCCGTGGGATGAAGGAGAGGGGCTCGAACCGATGGATTCTGGGTTGAATTCAGAGACGTGCTGGAACAATCTAAAAAAACAAAAAAGGTCAGGACGGTAAAACAAAACAAAATGTTTTCTTTTCTTAAACTACCGAACACGCATTTCTGTTAACGAGGTCCAGCTGCATCCGGCGCCGGTGACAAAGAACTTGCGCGGTAGGGAGGGAGACGCTAGCTGCCGGGTTTGGGTCGTTTGAGAGTCGCCGCACTGCTGGTAAACAAAAAATACAACGCGCGCTGGACGGAAGAAAAAGCTGCAGAGGAAATGATGGTGATGAAATGATGAAACCTCGGACACTACCGCGGGTTTGTGATGGTTTCATGAGCTAGATGTCAGAGAAATACAACCTTCTAATCATGAAACTAATTGCAGAAAAGCAGCAGCGATGGATTTTCTTTGTTGGGGGGAGGGAGCGGCTTTGGTTAGGACTTTATTTTATTTTTTTAACAATAAAATAAAAGTCACAACAGAGATAAATGAACACTGTACAGGAAGAGATAAAAAAGCCAACTGGGCTCATTTGAAGCGTCCACCAATATAATATTTAACATTTTACAAAATTACGAACATAAAATGAGAAATATTCTGGACATGTTGTAAAATGTGGTATTTAAAACGACAATTACACCATCGCTTTAGTGCAGTAAATATATTTTTTTAAAGTCTGGTTTAGTTATGTGTGTAGTCGGTTTACTCAGTATGTTCATTTAAGTGGTGAAAAAAACCCCGAACATTTGTCTCCAATAAGAAAGTCAACAACTATGTACATTTTGATGAATTGTTTAAGTAATTCATCAAACATAACTATGACATCATTCTCTATTTGCAGCCTCTTTCCCTGAAGATCTGCTGCTTTTTCTCCGTGTTAAATCATTAAAAATGAAACGGCTTCGGACAACACGGGACATTTAAAGACGTCATCTCGAGGTTTTGGGAAATCTGGCTCTATATTTTCCAACAATTAAACACACGATCGATCCAACTAATTGACGAATAAATCAAAAGATAAAAGCTGTAGGACTGTCAAGTGCTTCAAATTAACTGGATTTCCTCTCTACTTACGAAATCTCCCAAAAACTTGAGTCGTGGCGCTTCACTCCTGCTGTGACAGCCCAGAATGACATCATCACTAATTTAACACAGCAGGGTGACATTATTTTCTGACTTTGATGAAGTGTTATCTAATACGTTATGATCACTTTAATGAGAATTATGCGTTTCAAGTTTTTCCTCTTGAACTAAAAAAAAAAAATACACAAAAATCTGGCAGAGACAGTGTTTTTTAGCCGTAAAAAAAAAAAGAAGACGTTTCGGAGGTTGCAGCTCACGAGAAGCAACGAGGAGCCCGACGAGAATGAAAGAGCGTCGTGTTGGAAAGAGAGCGCATGCAGCCGAGCCGTCCTCAGAGCTCAGCGGATGAGAGGGGGAAGAGAAAAGAAGAAGAAAAACAACTGGTGGCATCGTTTCATAGATTTCAGACGCGTTCGTCTCCGAATGCGAAAATCAGAAAGATTTAGAGTTTTTGCTCGCTTCGTGCCGGGCGAGAAGAATTATTTCGTCTGCTGCAGAGACAGTAAAAAAAAAAAAAAAAAAAAGCCTCGCAACTCAGGGTGAATCAAAAGCCGGGCGATTAGCGGAAATAACGAGCGGCTAACTGGAAGGCCTCCCCCTTTTTTTTGACTAAAACGGCTGCTTGTCAAAGATTAAACGTTGGCGAAAAAGAACAAAAAACATGGACACAAACTGATTGTCGCCACAGGAAACAATAGTGTGATGTATTCTGACAGAAACCATTTATTCTGAGGAGGAATAAGACGAACAAGGCGGAGTTTGTAGAGGTGAGAAACTAAAATAACAGCTCAGAGTTAGATGAACGCATCTTCTAAAAGGTGCTGCAGCAGGATTTCTCTTTGTTTATCTGTTTTCTGACATCCTTTCTTTGCCAGACAAATAACTCAAACACAAGTTAATCTTCCTGCAATTTAAGTATTTTTCAGTTTCAGTGTGTAGTTCAGGGAGTTTCAGACCAAGATAAAAAACCTCATCCTCATTTATGACCATTAAACTTCCTTTTTTTTAATAATGTATTCATTAAACGTTATTCATTTTTGTTTTCTTAATTCATCCTTTTGGTGGAGCATCAAGAAGGTTAAGGCAACACCGCTAGTATTCATCCTCCTGGGAACACAAATGTCTGCACCAAAGTTAATAAGCAAATGAAACATTTCTTAAGATATTTTACTCTGGAACGATGCGATTTTTGTCCAGAAAAGACAAAAAACGAGAGACAATGAACGCAAAATAGCTGATCCCAACTGGAAAGTGGCATTGTTCTTCTTTGAAAATGTATGTCGATCCACCTTAAGGCTGCTGCTACCCTCAGTCTAATACCACCTTCAATCTTCAACCGACCCGATGTTAATAAAACGGTTCACCCGAGCTTTGGTTCCCTACTCATGGTTCACTCTCCAGCGCTTTTCCAGAACTTTCAGCCGAATCTCACAGCCGTCACCAGCACATAGAAGTTGCTCAAATGTTCAAAAGGTGGTCTAAGATATAATCGATCAGCCCCCCAAGGTCAAGAGTTAACTTTCATACTCAATTGCTCCCGTTCCTCTCGACTATTTCCTCGTTAGAAAGCAGTAAACAAAGAACTCCTGGAAAGAAGATGTTGATTTTTATCGTCATTGAAATTCTGTGAGCATCGCAAATTAAATTCACCTCCATTGTGTGTCGGGGTGGAGGCAGAAAATGTCAGACACTAAATATCCTTAAAGAGCCGGACAAATAAAACCAAAGCTGTCTGGATGGCTAGACACCAATAGAGGTAAGATAATGAAGTAGAATGTCTTTGCCCTTTATTAATATCACCGTTCTCTTTCAGGCTAGAAGACAGCAAATGTGTCCTAAAGCAGAGCGGCACTTTTTTTTTATGATGTTTAAAAGCGAAAACTCATGTGTGGGGTTTGGGTTTCATATCCTCACAAAATGAACCCAAACTATTCTCTGACTCTTTGTAAAACAGTGGCGAGACATGAGGAAAGGTCTCTCTCTCCTCCTCCATCAGTCCCTAAAGACATGAGTTCTCACCTTGTCTCGCTCCTTCTCCTTCAGTTTGTCCATGGACCTCTTAAGCCCCTCCTCCAGCAGGTCCATCAGCCTCACCGTGTCTCCGGACCGCGTCTTAAACTTCTTCCTGTGCGGAAAAAAAGACGATAAAAAAAGGTTAAAAAAAAGTTACGCCGACAAACTTCAAAGTCGAGACACCGCATAGGCCTAAAAAAAAAAAAACTAAAAAAAACATACAATCTGGGAGCCAGAATAAAAAGTCGATGAGTTTCCAGGTACTGGGGTTTGGCTTCCTGTCGCCGCCAGCCTCCGCGACAACAAACCGTTAGATTACCTCTGCTTGCCGACACCTCGGGGCGTTACATTTCGTACGATCAACCAAATCAGATGAGCTTTACGAGCAGAACACGAGCCAAAAAAATGTAATAAACCCACTTTTTTTTCTTCTTTATTTCCTCTGTTTACTTGCAGCTATTACAGCTCCCCCCGCGGCTGCTTTAAGCCCTTATTGTCTGGATGTGCAATTACCAAAACAGCATGATAAATTTCTAATGGAGTTTGGAGTGGCGCAGACATTGCAGGGCCAATTTACGCCCCCTCGGGTTACTGTGGGGCGTTTAGCAGCACTTAGTTATGGCCTCTGCCAAGCGGAACGCCAACCTCCCGCCCGGGCTTGGCACTTCTCCTCTGGACGATTGATTAGGAAAAAACAACTTGGTGACAGATAAGCGTTCAAATTAAAAGAGCGCGCTCGCCCCGCCAGCCGCGCGGTGATCACTGCTTACTGTAAAAGAGAACGAGTCGCACACGCGGGGATGAACAGACAAGTGATCTGAGAGCAAGAAGACGAGACCGTGAGAGGGGGAAGACAGGAGGAGGAAGATGAGGAAGGGGGATGATGAGAACGGGTAGGACGACAAGAAGGTGAAGGTCAAGAGAGAGGAGGAGGGAGAAGAATATGATGAGGAAGGAGGACAAGAAGGTGAAGGTAAAGAGGGAGGAGGATGAGAACGAGTAGAACAACAAGAAGGTGAAGATAAAGAGGGAGAAGAAGGTAATGAGGAAGGAGGACAAGAATAGGTTGGACGACAACAAGGTGAAGAGGGACGAGGGAGATGATGAGGAAGGAGGAGGAGGGGGACGACAAGAAGGTAAAGAGTGACGAGGATAAGAACGAGTAGGAAGACAAGAAGGTGAAGGTAAAGAGGGGTGAGAAGGAGGACAAGAAAGTAAATCAAGCTAGTTTCTCCCGGCGCAGCGCTTCACATCGCTACTTTCCAAGCTGCCGTAGCTTTCCATATTTGACTCTCCTCATACGGAAGTGGGCTTTGTTTCATCCAAAGTATGTTGGGGAAAACAACACACACACACACACACACACACACACACACACACTCTCACACACACACACACTCACACACACACACACACACACACACACACACACCAGAAGTGTAGCGAAACTCACGTGTAAAAATAGTCCAACTTTTAATTACCGTGATCCACCTCCTGCACAACTTTCCTGCTCCCTCCTGCACCTCGCATGCTGAGTAATAACAGCTTTGCATCCCTGCGATTCAACCGCCACTTTAAAAACGCCGACTGTAGCGTTTTTCTTATTATTTTTCGATGCAGTCGTGAAGTCGCGTTCTCCTTTTTTTTTTTTTTTTTTTTTAATGTCGGATAATAAATGAAATAAAAACACAGGAGCAGCGGCGATAAAAGACGGTGAAGGACATCAGATGATTATAGAGAGGGAGGCGGTGGCGGAGATGCTCTGATGACAGCCATTTGGCCTCTTGTTGAACTGTTATTAGTCCGTTTGCCGCTGCAACACGTGGCCCTTCAACGCTCTCAGTGTCAACAACAGTCGGACGTCTCCACAATTTAACCCTTCAACATCCACAAGTTCTTAAAACAATGACTTATGAATGAATATCGGCCAATAGATCGTCAGGAAAACTTTATTTTACATTGTTGTGGTTAAACTGTGATCCGTAAAGATCACGTATCTTTTTTTTTGGGGACTTCAAACTAAATCTTTTGTGATGTGTTTTTGAAGATTTGAACTCACTTGTCTTCCCCCAGCACCACTCCAAAGCCTGCGTGCTCCACCCGGGTCACCTTGGGGTCGTACCAGCCGATCATCTGAGCTGCAGCGAACACCACCTGGAAGTGTGTGGCCTGAAAAGGAGCAAACACACTAATTCAGCGACATATAGCATAAATGTTGTCTTATTCTTTCCAGATAAAAAAACAAACTTCGATGATTGATGAAAGTCATCCTTTGATGTCCTTTTCAAACACAAAATGGACACTGTGGTCATCTTATAAGGATGAGGATCATCATCACCATCATGACTGGTTACTCTTACGTTCATTTAGCTCGTTTCTGCTGAAGATGTCCGTCTTCATTTTAAAGCCCAACGTCTGAGACGGAGACGAAGGCATCTCAAGGTTTTAGCGTTCCACTTCGGACAAATTAGGATTTTTAAGAGAGGTTCATTGAAATGAGAATTAATAGTCTGGATGTTGTTGAAGAACAAACAAAAGTTTTTTCTTGTCTGAGCTTCAATAGATTTAACACATTTTATTCCCAAAACGCTGCACTTGGGTGTTAAACAACTATTTTGTCTTTCATGCCTTGCCACCCGCTGTGAAGACAAAAACTAAAAATGTGTGTTTACACAACATCGTCTCCTCCTTCAGCCTGAAGAACAAGTAGTGCAGTAAAACCTGTAGGTCAGAACTAACAGGAGTGACATCGCTGTGAAGCCAAAAGGTCCCTCAGCTCCTTATTAGATATTTTAGAGAGTAACTTTTGGTATTTCCGCTCCCCTTTGTTTACCTTCCAGGTTTCTTTCTTTTTCATTGCAGCTTCTGTATTTGTAAACTGGAAACTTTATTCTGCTTCTCTCTCCCTCTCTCTTTCTCTCTCCACCCACCTGTCCGCTGTCCGTGACGTAGATGATCATGTCGGCCTTCTCGGTGAAGAGTCGGTGGTGCAGCGCCGCCAGGTCCGACGTGTCGTAGGTGTAGCCGCCGTCCGACTTGACGATGGTGAGGGGGATGGACTGACCGGGGACGAAGACGATGGTGCGACCCTCGTCCAGCTCCGACAAGCCTGAGGAAAGAAACAGAGATACGGGGATGAGGGATGGATAGATGAGGGGAGGTAGAGAGAGAGAGAGAAAGAGAGAGAGATAGAGAGAGAGAGAGAGAGAGAGAGAGAGAGAGAGAGAGAGAGAGAGAAAGAAAGAAAGACAAAGACAGAGAGAGAAAGACAGAAAAGAAGAGAAAGAAAGAGAGAGAGAGAAATAATTTGGCTGTAATTTGAGGTAACATAGAAGAGATAATGAGTAAACTGGGGAAAAGTAGACAATCCCCCAAAAACAGAGTGACAACCTGAGGAGAGGACTGTTAAAATGTTCAGCTGTGTGAGTCAACATTGCCCCCTGGTGGTCACACCACGAGCAGCAGGTTGTGATTTCAGAGAACATCCCCACATCAAATGCGGAGGATTTTAGTATTATTGGTACAAAGCCTTTGATAACTCGGATACATCCAAAAAAAAAAGGCACAACTTGACCACTGAAGAGGCACCGGGGGCTCAAATCGACGCCCACAACCTGAGCATTGACCTGCTGCACACTGACCTCGCTCCTCGAACGCCTTCACCACCTTCGTCATCATGTCCTGGTAGTACGACTCTCCTCTCTCCACGATCTTGATGTCCAGGCAGTCGTAAACCCTCTGAAACTCTAAAAGCACACACGCGCACAGTGAGCGTCATTTGAGAAGTGTTTTTTTGTTCCTTCAACATAATACAAGAGGCGTTATGACAGGATTTCATATGCAGTGTACCTCTCCTGGAAACGTCACAGATGAGGTTCCAGGCTTTGATGAAGTCGGGCTCTTTGCTCTGCAGTCTGACGACACACTGATAGGCTCGCTTCTTGAAGTCGTCCTCCTCGTCAAAGCGCTTCTTCGACTCCTTTATCGAGGGAAGAGAAGGAGGAGGAGGAGGAGGAAGAAAGGAAAAGACAGAAAAGAGCAGAGTGGATGATGTAAAAACTAAATGAGGTGTGAAGAGCAGAAAGAACAGATAATGTTCTGCGTTTATACATAATGTATTCACACAATATACACACACACACATATGCAAAGCACTGCACTGCAGGCGCATAATGCTCCACGGAATACTCTTGCATTAACTTTCACTTTGTGGAACTGACATTAACTTTTAAAAAAAATAAATAAAATGTGTATTATTCATTAACGCATTTCCCTTCCTGTGAACTTTGGTTTTAAACCACAAGAGACACAAATAATCATGAGCTGCATATAAGAAGTGGGCGTGGTCAGCCGCTGGTTCACGGACGACGGTTTTGAAGCCTCAAGTTTGACATTTTGTCTATTGAAGATTCAAAACTTGTGATTGAGACCATAAACTCATGTTTACTGCTGTATTACAGAGTGAGAAGTAGAGTCATTTTCTCATAGACTTCTATACAATCAGACTGGTTATTGCAACCAGAGGGGTCGCCCCCTGCTGGCCAGTGGAAATAATGCAGGTTTAAACAGAGAGACGGAAAACAGAGAGGGAAACAGAGAGAGGGAAACAGAGAGAGGGAAACAGAGAGAGGGAAACAGAGAAAAGTGGCGTGAAACTGACTTTGTAGAAGGCCTGGAGGTCGCTGATGGGCGGGGAACTCGTCAGGTAGTCTGGGAATTTATCCTGCAGGTGAGCGATCAGCATCCCGAACTGCGTCCCCCAGTCTCCCACGTGGTTCAACCTGACAAGGGCCAGGAAGTAGATGAGCACCTCTAGGATTATGTGAGCCTATCCATCGTATACATTCATCTTTTGGCGTAAAACATAACATTCAGAAACGTATAGTATTTTCGTTCACAGTGCAATGTGCTCTGAAAGTGCAATGTCTGCACTACTTTTATGATTAAGTTCAGTTGCACTTGATTAAAAAATCGATTAACACATTTTTAAAAGTATTCCATACTTTTGTAGATTGAATGTTGTATTTATCTGCAGCGCAAAATGGCGTTGCATCGACTCAGCACTCGAGTGCAAAGACTTTAAACTGACACGGCCCCACCTCTTCCTCTAGTATGCCGACATAAGCATTTAAAACGCAAAGAAGGGCCCCGAATAGAGGATGGATTTCTGTAACAACACAGGTTTCCCTCAGGAAGAAACTGTACTTTTTT
Source organism: Clinocottus analis (assembly GCF_023055335.1). Lineage (NCBI taxonomy): Eukaryota > Metazoa > Chordata > Actinopteri > Perciformes > Cottidae > Clinocottus > Clinocottus analis. The sequence goes on along the minus strand of NW_027176207.1, from coordinate 18,182,878 downwards.
TGTAAAAAAAGACATCTCTCTATTTAATGTAATGAACACTGTCGCCTCGCTGGAATATTGATGTGATGTTTAGTCTTCAGTGAGACAAGTAGCCCCTTGTTTTGTGTTTCCTGCGTGTACGGGACAGTGAGCTTCGCAGCGTGTGTTTCTGTGAACTGACCTGACGACGTCGTAGCCCATGAACTCAAACAGCCGGCTCATGCTTTCCCCGATGATGGTGGAGCGCAGGTGGCCCACATGCATCTCTTTGGCAATGTTGGGAGAAGAGAAATCCACCACTACCTGACACACACACACACACACACACACACACACACACACACACACACACACACACACACACACACACACACACACACACACACACAGACACAGACACAGACACACACCTTTTAAACCCTGCATCGCTCGTGATCAGCTCAACCAGAGAATGAAAACTGGTGTGTAGCTTTAAACCAAACTAAAGATCATGTTTTAGATCGCTTTTAGCCGCATTGCGTCAAATGTAAATTAAATGAATACGAGCAAAAGGCCCCAAAACTGCTCTTTAAAACGTCATCTATTAGTCCAAATATTCTTCTATAGGCTAAAGTTTTATTTATTATGATCAGACTACCCAACATCAGTCCGACAAGGACTCGAGAAAAGAAGTTTGTTTCCATCTAACTGAATGGGAAAACTTAAAAAAAGTGCAATGGAAACAGATTGACGTACATGATGCCTGCGACTTAAATGTCCTACATGTTTTCTCTCCTTTGCACTTTATTTTTCTGCAGATGAAAACAAAATAAAGTTTTGCAGGATGTTTTTTTTTCTTCTCAATGTTCCTTATTGTAATACTCATTTTGACCACCAGAGGCTGAAGTGACTCACTACAGCCAATGACTTCTCATCTTGTGGAGCCATTTAAAAAAATAAGGGCTCAGCATCTGCATGCTACATGTGGGAGTGTGAGGTACCCGCTTCCTGGACTCCAGTGGGGGGGGCTGCACGCCGTTGATCAGCAGGTTGCTCAACAGTTTGGACACAAACGGCCTCTTCAGTTGGATGTTGATAAACCCTGAAGACACAAAAGACACATGAGACTCCAGTCCGACGTCAACAGACTGACTATCTGAAGAGACTGAATTAACTATTGTAGCTCCACTAACACCTGGAATATAGTCAGAACAGCTTGTGTACCAAGAACACCTGGAGGTTCAAGGTTTCAGCTCGGCTGTTAGATTTCAATTTTCAACTATCTCTTTAAAACAAGTTTTCTGACATTCAAAGATTTTGTTTAAAAAAAACACATTGTTCTATTTATTTTTCAAGAATGTCACAGTGTAAGCACTTTGAAATGAATAAAATGACTATTTTAAGTTGATGTCATTAGGAACGTTTCCCGTTTCTCATATATTGTTATTAAAATCCAAACACGAAGCAGAGTCACAGCCAGACATTTCAGTACCTGGTCCTGAGATTTCAGTTTTCTGGATGAGGTCGTTTTCCGGAAGATTCTGGATGATCTTCTCCGCTATCTCCCTCGGGTTGAGTTTCACTCCCTGTGCCTTCAGCATCTGCAACGCGACAAATTCAGAGGCTGTTTGGCTTCAAATATGTTCAATGAACGAACACAGAAAGTACCAATATCCCAAAAAAGCAACTTTTTTCGACGCTGCCAGGCAGCCAACATCAGCACATCACCGCAGATCTAAGAGCTAAACAGCGTGTGTGTTTGTGTGTCGTAGCTGTTTCGATATGTTTAACTTCTAAATCTGATGTGTTAGATGAAACCTGCAGCTGGTTGAGCAGTTTGCCACCAAAGTGCAGTAATAAACAAAGCAGAGGGATTTTCAATAATTCACAAGACATTTACACATTTTGAGGATCAGCAACACAACTTCCGAGTAACTTCCCGCGATTCACAGCCAGACTTGGCAGACTGACCTGAGCCAAGGCCATGGCACTGTTGCACTGGTAGTCTCCAAACTTGGCCTGCTGGTTGGGCCCGACGGACAGCGGAGGGTCGTCCAGCTCGGGGCACGCGGCCCGGATGGCCTCGCCGAAAATCTCCTGGAGCCGCTGGTTTATGTTGGTCATGGATTTGCCGCAGTCGGCCGCCCTCCCCTCCTGCAGGCTCTGGAGGACACACGGCACACACACTAACATCAGCATGAGGAGGAGGAGGAGAAGGAGGAGGAACAACGCAGGCGGGGATTTTGGATGATGTGTGACATAATCTTTTAAGTCGTATTCTGGCATAACGGCGCCTGTTGGAACGCGCGTGCTGTGCAGACGAACAGCGAAGAAGTGACTGTGCTGAAAAGCGTCCTTTATACAGCTGCTTTGACTCGTGCCGACAACAATTTTTAATCTGTAATCCACTGGATGGTACAAAACTGACATTTGTACAAGGAAAAAGTTAACAATTTGTTTTAGAGGTTTAAGTTTTTTCAGAGTTTAACATAAATTATTATAAATATTCAGTTCCACGTCCTTGATTTCTGAACGGCTGAACTAACAGGCGGAGGAAAAATTATATCGGCGAACGGCTCGGCCATCTTTTCAGTAGTTTTTATCAAGTCAGCGCAGCCGGCAGCAGCACAGGAGGGAGCTCTCTCCAGAGAGCGCCCCCTGCTGTATCGGCACTGCGTCACTCACCCTCTTGAGGATGTTGAGGCGATACTTCAGCTTGGTGTTTTCATCCCGCAGCTCATCAAGTTGTTGGGATGGCTTCAGGTTCTGTGGGTTTTTCAAGGTCTCGATTTCTGCAGAGAGACTCCGGATCTCCTGCTCCTGTGAAACAACACAAGAAGAAAAAAAAAGTTAACTTGTGGTGGAAGAGCTTGTTCCTGACAGAATAGGATCTACTCAGCTGGACTTTATATCCAGTCTCAAAGTCATATATTTTACCATACAGATATCACACATATTTTTGGGGATTTGGTGTGATTTTCACAGTTTCAAAAATAATCCACCAATGGGTTTTTCTCTTGATCATATCTACTTCCTGTGATTTTCAACGGTGAATCTGAATTTAGCCACATTAGCCAGCTCATCTTAGCTGCCTCAGTGTCAGGAAACAAAGCAACAAACATTCAAATTACTTCCCGAAGTGAACGTTAAGCTTTCCGACACAATCAAAAAAAACATATTTTGTTAGACACATTAAAAAAATGTTTAAAATTTTTTTGCATGAGTACACAGAAGCTGTGATGAAAAGTTAACTCATGACTCAACTTGAATTACATAAAAATATGAAACAATTAAGCAAATAAGCAATACACAGACAAGTCAACTATTCTGATTATTGTTTCATTGGAAATCTCACATGTGATGATTTGCAGGCTTTTCTTTGTCATACGTAATAATGAACTGAACCACCCAGGACCAACATTAATACACCAGTCTGTAGACTGTACATCTCAGGGGCTGGAGTACCTGCAATATGAAGCTTTTCTTTCAGCCTTATTTTATAGCTTGAATTAGGTATGTACTCTGAGTTAAAAAGAGATTTACTCACACAAAATTTAATTTAAATACCTGCTCATTTGATTGCTTTCTTTATTCTCATTAAACTCGGAAGATCATCGAGGAAACTAAACGACACAACACTTTGTGACAATGGAAACAGGTTTGACAGCCACAAGCCACCACTACGCTGATGTGGCGTCTCTGAACGCTCGACAAATAACTTGACAGGAAAACCAAATGTAAAAGTTTATTTTTTTTTATAAAATAAGCGGCGTTTGCTTAAAATCAAGGTGAGCCGAATTTGAGAGTGGTGATCGCCTGCTAGGAAGACAGTGTTTATTTTCTTCAGCCATGTTGTTTATTTGACTGACACGCGGAACAACATTTTATCGATAGTTTTCTTAATGACGTTTGGCACAGCAGGCGTCTGTAGACACAAACACACACGATTAGCCTGCTAGCTAGCTTGAGCTACGTTCCCCGCAGGCCGGCCGGTTACCTGTCGCTGCAGTCGGGCTGTGCACTCGGTGACAGAGTCTCCCATCTTTCTGAAACACAAGAGATGAACTCTTCTGTCAGCTTGATGTGAAATCTCGTGGCTGATGAAATAGACCGGGCTGTGAGGACGAAGTTCACAAACTTTGAAATCTACTTCCGGTACATCTTCCGTTTCTTCTTCTTCGTGTTTCCTGGTCAAACATCGTAAAAAGGAGGACAGCGCCACCTCATGTACGCCGTACGTGCAGCAACTTAATGTTATGTTACTACACACTACAGGCTACACGTAATTCATCGGTAAATAATGGACTTTTTGCTGCACTAAATGAAGGACAGCTATGGTTTGAGTTCAAATAAAGCAATGATACGCTTATAAAATACCCCACATTGTTAAAAATCACACCTGTAGCAATATATTCATAACTTTTTGGAGGCGTGTGAAACCTTACAAAAACAATCAGGACCGCTTAGATTGACCTTGTGACCCTTTGGAGAGGCCCGATCCTTAAGTTGGGAACCATTGGACTAAACGTGTATATCAAGAAGTATACTGAAAGAAAGTACAATTGACTGATAATAGTACTAGTATTTAGGATTTTGTAACTTGTAATATAGTACTTTCATTTAAGCAAATTATCTAGTGGCCACAGAGACAACACTAATTTAATCTCCATGTATTGAGTTTCTCAAACAGACGTTAGCTGCTTGTTTAATTATAACAGTATGTTGCATGTATGCCAAGACTATTTATTGAATAGAAATGAATCAAAGAAGAACACAAATAATTGTCTGGACTCACGAAACTTTAAAATAGAAGAGAAGAACTTTTTTTTTATTTGTTGTGAAACTACAAAACATATTGTTTGGTTGTTGTTTTTTTTGTGCTGGTGAAATATTTACAAATCTGGTCGATAGTACAGTGTCTGAGAATAAAATTCACAGCTTTTCGGGACTCTCACGATACAAAGAAAAACAGGAAAAGCACACCCAAATCACAAAGTGCAATAAATACATGCTGCATGTTTCTCATAGCCGCCTCCATACACATTACCAGGTTCATCACCAGTCGTAATACAAACAGATTAATTAGGGAAAAAAACAATAATCCAATGAGGGGAAAAAAAAATGCACTTGAATAATAAAAAAAAAGATTATATCACAACCTACATGATGAAAAAATAATTATTTGTGACTAACAGCATTTCTTTTTCTCTGAATGATCGTGATTTTCTTGTCACAAAAACCTACATTCCTTCATCCAGACGTTATATATAAATGAGTTTATTTCTTCTTTTTGATTTTTCGAGGTTACACAACATTCGGGTCGATCATGACAAAAGATCAATGGACTTCAAAACAGACTGTTCCTACACAGAGAGTCCTATTGGTTAGAACAACTTGCTCTACAGTGGAGGAAAACACAAAGTAAAACACAAACCGTTTACATTCGTAAATCAACGCAAACATTTCTCTACATTTCCAGCTTCTCTCGGATCGCATACTGGCGGCCGTGTTTGGACATTTAAGACCAAAAAAGAAAAGAAAATAGGTGACGTTGGAAAGCATTCCAAAAGGCACACACCCTCACACACTCTCTCTCTCACACACACGCACACACAGGCTGTCATTCATCTTACATTGTTAAAAAAAACAAAAAAAAACTCAGTCCTGTCACAGCTGCATTCACACACTTCTTGCGGGATGGAAAACCAGATGTGACGCCGCTTCTGTCACGTGACCCTCGACCTCAGTCTGAACAGTCGGATCTGAACTCGCACGTCTTTTTGTGTTGGACTCGTTCGGCCGTGGCTCCGGAGACGAAGCATTGAGGTGTAATCGGACATCGCAAACTTAGAGAAACTCTGAGTCTGAGCTGCTGGCAAAGCTAAAAAAATGAACTTTGCATTCAATTTGTTCACAATAAGGGTCATCATTTACCTTTCCAATAACTCTGACCTCGAACACACCTACATGTGTTTAAAAGAGAGACAAACTCTCATTAACTGAAACAATTAAAACCGGGAAAGAGCCATAACTTCTAACTTTTAAAGAGTTTGTGATGTTCAGGTTGTGATGGAATTGGTGGAAACGTGTAAATTCAACTACACAGCATGTTCACTGCTGAGGTCAGAGGTAAAGGTGGACATGAAGATATAAGAACCACCAACTATAAGTGCATTAAAAAAAAAAAACACGCTTTTTTTATCCTCTATGACATCGATTAAGAAAATAAAAAGAACATTCAAGGAGTCTTAAAAGTAGACTTCGTGGCAGTTCAACTATTAAATGGCATAAAGTCGTACCTGATAAAGTGGGAGTACTTTTTCACATGTTACGCTGCTCTTCCGCTTGGTCTGCGCTTTGTTTTTTGTGCTTTATTTTTTTACCCCACTTTAATTATCCATCACAACAGCAGCTTTGGGTTTCCTATAAAAGCACACGTAGTCTACACATGTGGGCACGTGGACGAGTGGAGCTTCTACAGGTGAAGTTATCATTTGGGTCGCTAAGCCACAAGATGTGCGTGTGTGTGTCTGTGTGTGTCTGTCTGTGTGTGTGTGTGTGTGCCTCTGCGTGAGCGTCGGGTGGTGAATCTTTGGTATTGATCTGGTGCACATTGTTTAGTTCAGACACGCGACTGCTCAGACTGATGCGAGGATCAAACGCTCGGCTGCAGCAGCGTGAATGTCCTCGCGGCCGCTCGGCTATTGACGTATTTGTGCGACATTCATCTTTCTCATGAACACTTGTGCAATACATTCCTACTTTTGTGTTGTGACCAGCTTGTCGTTGTTTGTTGTGGATTTAAAACATTTACTCAATCAGAAAACAAGGTGGATTTAAAACGTGGGGAGTTTTTGAAGGGTTGAAGAAAATAAAAAGAACAGAAAGTGGAGACAGCTAAGAAGGAAAATGGGTGAAAACCATTTTCCTCGGTTGGTCACACACACACACACACACAGAAGGCAACAAATGAACTACACACGCCAGAAACAAACAAAAAAGTTTAAGGTCGAGTCTCCACTGGATCTAATCGACAGTTCAAGATTCTTATGAGCGACTACAAACAGTGAAATAGAGAAACATCTGGAATGACATCAGTATAGATGTTGTTTTTTTTGTGTCCGCTACACTCTGGTGAGGAATGGAAACACGAAGATGTGAAGGGCTTGTGTCACGTGAGGCGAACACAGACATCCAAAAGCACCGAACGTAAACCCCAAACACACGATGAGCACGGCGACCCAGCAAGAAGCGACGACGCCGACGACGACCTCGGCTCGTCTGCGCGCCGCGGAGGTCACGAACCGGCACGCGCACCGACTGGAGGTGCCGCGGTGAGGAACTTTGAAGTCCAATTACACGTCGGAAGTGAAAGGTTGTAGCGAGGACAAAAGGTTTTGGCACTTTCAAACGAGCGATGGTCCATGTTTCTGGTACTCGTGTCTTTTTGTTCACGTTGGGATTTACTGCTTTCTGTTATTTTCTTGTTGAGTTTTCTGGTTGTTCTTGTAGTTCTTTTCGTTTCCTTAGTGTACGACTCTTTCTGTGATTTAGAGCCACAAAACTAATTTCTTTTCAATCTGCGATGCTCAAGATGTTTAATTATTTAGCGTTCTGAATGTGTCTTCCTCCTTTACTTCTACTTCAGTTAGTTATTTACTACATCTCCCAGAATGCCTTTTTAGCAACCTGTTGCAGTCCTTTTCTGTCGGTTATTTTTGTAACTTTTGTGTAAATTAAATGTGTCTTTGGACTGCGGGTCACTACACTTAAAATATGAGAAAAAAACTGGTCTTAAAAAATGAGGTAGTACGTGTTTCCAGTTCTTATTCTCTCGTTGCTGCAATGCATTCTGGTCTGTCTCCCACTCCCGTGGTTGTTTAATTTGGCCTCTAATGTGAAAAAAGGGAAACTCAACATGAAAGTCCTCTTCTTGACACCCGACCGGTCATTATTAATATTAAAGAGGATTTAAAAAACAAAAAGTTTTGCTTTAACGCGGGTGAATTGAAGATAATAACATTTTAAAAAAAGCACCGAGGACAACTTCTCTACAACAGCTGCTCAACATCCAGGTACGAACACAAAGAGACGAGCCAGAGTCTGGTTGCTTTGAGACAAAGTCAGACGCCCAGAAGTCTGAGCAGAATAGAAATCCTGAACGGTTCTCCCTCTTCCTCTGTCAGCCGTGTCAGAGGCGCACCGACACAGCTGCTGCTGCCTCTTCAGAACCAGCAGACTATGAAAGATGTTTATGAAAACATGTCCTGTAAGGGACAACGAATAAATATATTATTTTCTTTTACATTGATTCTCCGAACGCACTTATCCAGCAACCTTTAGTTTGCACCCGCGGGACTCCAGCGCTGTGAAACCTTTGAGGGCGATGTGATGTATGAATTATAGATCAGACTCTTGACTATTGTTGGTCAATGCACCAGCAGAGAACACGGGTATAGTTATATACACCGAGTACACACTCAGTACACTTATGCACTTTCTTTATAGTTTGATTTTCTCAAATTTAACACGCTCTGAGGTTCTGTTTTTGTATTTGTCGAGTATTTCTTTCGTTGCTGCTGCCACATAAAAATGTCTCCTTTGGGAATTTTTTATGTGACAAAAATAAAGTGTACATCTATCTGTCCTAATCATCGATGCACGACTTCAGAAAATCTTTAAAAAGCGTTCACTAAAGGCGTTCAGACAATCAAAAAGGAAAATCACTTGCAATCAAAACACTATTTCAACTCAGTGATGTCATTATTTAGGTGATTGGTTGCAGGATTTAACTTGTAATTAATTGTGGCATGTGGGCGGGGATTAAGGATCGAAAAATGCGGTAATTTGTTTGGCCTCTTGGGGGCAGCACAACAACACATAAACCCTTTGTTTATGCAGAAAAGATCGGTGAGTGCAGCTTTAAAGCCGTGATCAGAGCGTTGGCTTTTGCTGGGTCGCCGTGCTGATGTCACAGAGATGCAGCTGCAGAGCCTCCAGGTCTGCATCCAAAACATCCAGTTCAGAGGAAACAGAGGGAAGCAACGTTTTGAGTTCACAGTCATCAAAAAATACATTTGATCTTCACTTCCTGTGTGTGTGTGTGTGTGTGTGTGCGTGTGTGTGTGTCTGTGTTTCAACAATCAATAATCATTCCAGCGCATTCGAGGAAAAGGTTTTTGGATTTCTTTCTTAAATTTGTCCAAAAAAACCCCACATTAAGTATTTTTTTTTCTTTTTTTGTTTAACCCAAGTGACTTAAAGTGCAGACTATCCGATCATCTACCTGAGTGTAAGTGAGAGTTAAGTGTCGTTTCTACACTTTGCCGAGTGCGTGTGTGTGTGTGTGTGACTTTTGGATTGTTACTTTTGACCTGAAGCGAGGAAGAACCTCGCCTCTCGGATCATCCGATCCAGTTCGTTCAACAACGTTTGTGAAGCAAAAGGAACAGTCCAGTTTTCCTCTCTTGATGATGATGATGATGAAGATGCTGTCGATTCATCGATGTTGAACACGTCCGACAAGCTTCAGGTGTGCTTACGTTTGTCTGCGTTTAATCTTTTTTAAAACACACACATTACTTGAAGGGGCGATATTAAAACGTCTCTTAACTTTAGATATTTATTTGTGTCTTATCATCAGCTTGAGTTGCTTATTTTGCTTCAGTACCATTGTTTTGTGCTATATACATATATATTCCTTTGTCCAAATGTGTCAGTTTAGTACAAAACTCTTTGTATGCACATGGCTGTGTGACTTTGTGCTGGAACTTGACACACCTAAGAGCCTATAAACAGCCTGTTAGTAACAGAAACACAAAGCTAGAGACAAAGTGGAGGAGAGTGAAATAATAATAATAATAAAAACAATAAAATAAAAAAAAGCTCTAGTGCTATCACTAATTTACAAACAAAGACTATCCACATTAGAAACGCTGAGCTCTTTTAAGACAAAACAAAACAAAACGTGTTTCTTCACGGTTCTGAGTGTTTTCTCTATGGAACATTATATTGTTTTGTTTTTTAATTCTTCATAACACCGCCAAACGTTTGCTTCATTTGTATGGGAACAGCAGGTTAAGACTCAAAGGGAAGGGAAGGGAGGGAGAGGGAGGAATACTTTGAAATGCTTCTCTACACGTCGTCAGCCGGCAGGTCGGGGATGCTGGTCTTTGCTCGTGTGAAGAACGCCATCTTCTCTCTGAAATCACACAGGAAACAAAAAAGTTTGAGCGCGGCGAGATGCGCGAGGCCCAAAGACAACATCTTAGTTTCAACGTGTTTTCTGGAGGGAATTTGTACATGAAGAGTTTTATATTTACTCTCCATTTAAATCCGTCACACGTTTAAAAAAAAAAGAAAAATGCTATAAATTAGTTCTTTACGCCAGAGGGACAGTTTTGGGCTTTTTAATTTTTCTATCAGTGTGACTGTGTTTATGCAAATGCAAGACATTTCGTCAAGGATGCAGCTTTTTCTTTCTTTCTTTCATCCCATTGAAACATTGAAACACATTAAAGCAATAATGTGTCATCCCATGGCCATTGTAGCATAAAACTATGCCAATCCAGAACATAAATCCTGGCTTCAAAATTGTACTTTCTCCTATTTTCCATCAGGTTGAGATGTTTTCTCACGTTTGCCCTCTGGGGAGAATCTGTGCCATTTTCCCTGGTTTCCCATCGGGGCCTTGCTGCTGTGTTGCGGAGCCCCCGCTGTGTTTGATGCGAGGCATAAAATGCCATCGCTCATCGTTTACACATCCCAAAATGGGAAACCGTCCCTCCATGCATCCGAGTATGTAGCCGCGTGTCGGCACCAGATTACAGATAAATGTCATATGAGATGAATGATGTCACGATAAAAAAAAGTGCATTCTCATCCTGGGTATTCTGGTGGTGCTCTTATCTAGAAACATACAACCCGACTCTCATATTTCACAACTCTCTCCAGCTCTGACTGCAACCTGCTCTGCTGTGTCTACCTGAAGGTCTGGACCTCGGGGACCTCTTTGCGGCTCTGGCCCCGGATCTTGTGGACTTCCTTGGCCGCTGCCCTCATCATCTTCTCCACCCGCTTCTCCTGCAGCTGCTCCTCACGAGTCTGAACAAAGAGCACAGGCGGGGTGTCAGAGATACTGAACACGCAGACACTTTGCCATTCTCGAGGCCGCTCATTCACTCACCTGTTTCTCGGCCTGCTTGAGGAGGAGGCGGAAGCGTTCGTCTTCTCGGACCCAGGACGGCAGCTCCCTCTGGCCCTGCTGCCTCGCCTTCTCCAGCTGCACCTTCAGCTCCCGCAGCACCCGCAGCTCCTGCGCCAGCCGGGACTGCCGCGTCCGGGACACCTGGAGGTCCATCTCCAGGTCCATGGGCGTCCGCAGCAGACCGTCCAGACCTTTGACCTGCATAGGAGGCTAAAGGGAGGAGGCGGGGGCAGAGAGGGACACAGTCAAGGGGCCGCAAACTCCCACAGATATTCAAAATAGTCACGATTAAAGGCTTACATTTTGATAAATGACTTTTAAAATCCACGCTGACGCAGCCTGAGAGAACAGAAAACACTCTTTGATTGAATAACCTTCCAACTCACCGCCGTTTACCAGCAGCGACAGGAGCCAAACGTATAACAGACCTGTTATTTTTTAACCCAGTTATGTAACAACTAGCTCTACATGTTATACATGTTACTCCAACAGATGAAGACAGCGACGTGTTTAATGTCTGCAAAACGCTTGAACTATTTGCAAACGCTGTCAGCGACACAGGGAGCCGCGTTTGTTGATTTCTGTCTTCCGTCGAGCCCGCCGGAGAGTTTTTTTTTTGCCTCTAAATTAATAGAAGCCGAAGCAAATGTCAGAGTCGCATTAAACATTCAGACGGTTATTAAATATTAAGAGTCACTTCACTGAGGGGAGTCTGGCGGCTTCGAGACGCAGAAAAATGCAAATGGCTTCTCCCGTCGCCCGCTCTCCGGAGAGAGGAGACAGTCGACGCCGGTAGGACCGGCAGGTTCAAATTCACTAAAGGATCGGCGAGACCATCGAGAAGCACAGAGAAGACGGCAAACGCAGGCGACAGAAGTCCGGTCCCGGAGAGGCCTTTTAACTCAATAAACAGCCACCGATTTGGTCATTTAAGCTCGAGTTTGAAGCTCCGGTTCATGTCACGATTAAAAGACACTTTATTAATCCCCTTGGGGAAATTCTTCTCTACATTTGACCCATCCTTGCTTAACAAGCAGCGGGCTGCCTCGAGAGGCGCCTGGGGAGCAGCTACATTAAGAATATAAGTATAGATGACATGAAATAATGTGGATGAAATGTCAACGCTGTTTTTCTTTTTCTACTTTGTGCAGCTACGTTAAGAAAATAACTACACAAGGGCGTTATTATGACGGAGGGAAGCTGAGGACTACCTAAAATCAAAAACATTGCTAACACCTTCGAGGCTTATTTGAGTGAGAGACGTTGTGTACTCGAAAAGGCAATGTGTTATTGTGAACACACAACTGAATGTAAAGTTTCTACGAAAGGAAAGTTTACCAAAAAATGTTTGTGTATGCTGTCACTTAAAGTTCTGGCATCAACCAAGAGTGTGTCCAGCGTAATGCCGCTTGGAAATAAAAAGTACTTGTGTGTATTGAGATGGTCGCTGTGTCAGAGAGCGCGATCGAGAGACAGGACGTTTATTTAAATGTTTTGTTTACCTTCTTCATGCGCATGCTGCGTCTCTCCGAAGCGTTTCGGACAAATGGAGACTTCTTGGAGAGGGTGGAGCTGTCGCTGTCACTGCGATTAACCTAAAGATACATTAATATTAGTTCATTAACCCAAATGTACATTTGTCAAATAATTAGGAGGACATAGAGTTTTAGGTATTTTGTTGTGCTGATATTTTCTTGTTTTGTTCTTTTTTATTTATTCGTACCCTGCAGATGTACTGGCTCTGAGGTCCGGGGGAGAAGGTCTTGGAGCGGATGATGGTGTTGCCCCTCATGAAGGGGTTCTGCTGGTGGACGTCCGGCCGGCGCTCCTTGGGTCGGACCACCGAGGAGTGGTGGGACGGCAACAAGTTGCTCATGCTCGTCTCCTTGTTCACCTGCGGGGAGCACACGGCCGTGAGGACGGGGACCGATGGAGAGAACGGAGCCGGGAGATGTTAGAAGCAAAGTTTGGGAGCTTTTTTAATGTTTTTGAAAAGACAGAAGAAGAAGAAGAAGAAGAAGAAGAAGAAGAAGAAGAAGAAGAAGAAGAAGAAGAAGAAGAAGAAGAAGAAGAAGAAGAAGAAATGACGATTTCCTGCTCAAGTGGGTGTTAAAATCACAAAAGGTACCTTTTCTGTGATGGCTGCTGCTGCTGCTGTTGGAGGCTTGGTCACCTTCTCCTCTTCCTCCTCCTCTTCCTCAGCTCCCCATTGGCTGCTGTCAGGATAAAAGCTGTCCTCTTCCTCCAGAGGTCCCTCTCCCTCCACTCCATTTCCCTCCTCGTCATCGAACATGTCCAGCGGGTCGCCGTGCCTGAGGATCAACAACAGAGATGCTGTTAGAAAATGATGTAAATTATAATTGTGGCAACGATAGCGCAGATTTTATGGAAGTGAAGGTCTCGTGCGGAAGTGTTTATTATTTAAGAACTATTTTTGTTGAGTAAAAAAGTTTTTTATTTATTGACTAAACATAGTCTGAGAGTGTTAAATGTATGATTGCAGTAATTCTATGAGTTTGTGTCTTTTTATTTCCTACTACTCGTTCTTAGGGTCCCTAGAAATATATAGTTTATATTTCTCAGAGTAAAAAAAAATGCTTGGTATCGGCTTCAAAAGGTCATGTGGCCCTACTATATATAAACATATAGCAAGATTGAGTGTGTGTGTGTGTGTGTGTGTGTGTGTGTGTGTGTGTGTGTGTGTGTTTGTGTGTCTCAAGCGAGTTTTACAGGTTCGTTCTGTTGCCATGCTACTTTTTTATGTTTATCTTTTGGATATTTTTTTTGTTTGTTAAGTCTTTGTACCCTCGACCTCTTAACTCCCAGCATTCATAGCGATTAGCTGGAGCTGCTGTTACTAACAGAGGCTTGTTGCAGACTGAGACACTGAAGTTGACTAAAGGCATGCTGAGCATGCAAAGTACAATAGGTTGTAAAGAATTACATAAAATAAGAGGGAAGCTAAAAGTCTGTTTTGTTCTTGTAAAAGTCAAATAACTATAAAATAAGAGTATGCAGTATGTATACACACTATAGTAAACAGCAAAAAGGTTGAAACTGAATACGAGGTGGTATATTTCCTTCTCTCTTGTGGAAGAAGACAGAGGGAGAAGAGGGAGGGAGAAGAAAAGGTAAAAGTGTTGGAGAGGGGAGTTGGGAGAGGGAGGTGTATCTGAAATTCAAGCAGCTTTATTTATAGTCTGAACCTGCCAGGTGACATTCTGTCTGTGTGTTTCGTCACTCCAGCAACACACACGTGGTAACTCACTGCTGCGTGAGGCGGTACCGAAAAAAATATGAGGTTAACAAACAAGTCACATTACCATCTCTGTAATAATGAGAATAATAATTGGGATATTGATTACTTTTTGGGAGATTAGCCTATTGTAGGTGGCCTGATTTGGTTTTGATGAGGCCCTTACATAAACATCTAGAGGTTGACGGGTAAATGAATGGAGAAATGTTGGTTAAAAAAAGTGAGATGGAATAAAAAGGTGAAAGAAAAGTCAAGACAAAAGACAACGGATGGTCATAAACAGGAGCGACGGAGGGAATGAATAACAAAATAAAGACAGATGTCGGGAAGGACACACGCTCACCACTCATCGTCCTCGGGAGCTGCGACTCGGTCACTGCTGGAAAGACGAGTCTGAAACACACAACGGACGCACGTCAGGACCAAACCTGCGCAGGTTTACCACGAAATGTAAAAGCGTTGTTACCCGACTGCATTATGAGCCGTCAACGCGTTTCACTCGCAGTAAAACGAGTAATCGCTTGTGTTTATTTATTTGTTTATTTTGTATATATCTGTCATCCCTGTTCTTATATTTTATGTTTAGTTTATTCTATTTGGTGTCTGTAAAGTGTCGGGCGCTACTCTGCCAACAAAGTTTCCCTCGGGGATTATTAAAGTATCTATCTATCTTTTGTCTGACGATTTCTCAATCGCTCATGTTTTTCTCACACTCATCTGTTACTTCACCCCAGAAATATGTTCATACTGATCATTCCAGACGGGTAGCGGCAACCTTTTGACACATTTCCTGTTCAACACGAACTACCGGACCAAAACCATTGAGCGAGAAAAGCTTTCACTCAATTAGCTCCTCACAACATGAGCTCGTGTCAACTCTCATTTGGAAACGTCTCCCTGGTTTTAGTAAACGGAGAAATTGGCCTCACTAATGATAAGCAGCTAAAAAAAAAGATTACTGTTAACTTTCTTCAAAACCATTTTCTAATTATTTCTGTGTTGAACGCTGTCTGGATGTCACTCTGAAAGTCAAAGTCCGTATCTGTACCGTGTCGGAGCCGCCGACTGCTGCCGTGCGCTCTTTGTCCTTGTTGATCTCGCGCAGGTAGGCGCGACTCAGCAGATTGTACCATTTGGTGCATCTCTCCTCCGAACAGCTGACGTCGGCCAGGCTGATCTGGGCCCCCGCCTGGAGAGGAGGAGGACGGTGGAGAAAGTCAAGAGGAGAAGAAATGTATCTGGAACATCGCAGCTCTGTCATGTCAGTTCAGAAAATTCTGCTCTTTCTGGACTATTACAGTCACGATGGTGTATTATTCCCATACAACACAGACACAGACACACACACACATGTAAGGTGAAAGCTAAAAGTACAAAATGTATTGGAAACATAACGGAGATACACGACTCCACCTTTTTTTTTTTACCACTGTTCCAAAATACACAATTTAAACTGCACTCATGTAAACGCTGTCCAATCCAATTATAAAATGTGAATTATTAAATCACAATTTGAAGGGATGCGTGGAATACATAACGTGACCATCCAAAAATATATTATTTATGCTCCCTGACAACTTGGAGTACTTGTTTTTTGTGAGGCACTTTCCTTTGTTCCTTTGAAAAATAACATATTTTTTAAGTTTAATTTAATTTTAAAGCACTTTGAAAACTGCCTCAGTGTTGAAATGCAACTTTCCTTGTAGAGTTGTTTTTTCAAATTGTACTTGTTGTGTAATATAACCACACACACACACACACACACACACACACACACGATAACAGAAAGTAAAAAAACATGAAATCAAACGACAACTACAAGTTCTACTAACCAGACAGTCTTCGTGGCCCGACTTGCTGGTGTTGCAGACGTCGACCCTCAGCGTCTTCTGCCGCAGTGCACTGTGGGATATCTGCATGCTGAACACCTCGTTGACCTCCACGACATCCTGAGGCAGAGAGCCGCGTGTTCGGAAGAGGCAGCGGGTGGTTTCCACGCAGGGCAGCACCGCAGAACGCACATACCTGCAGGACAAAGACCTTCAGTTACATTTCCAACGCTCTTTACACGGCTACTGAAAATAAATATTACGAGAATATTCCCATTAATATGCAGCCGTGCATACTTTGATTCACATTAAAAGACCCCATGACGTCCAACAGCTTTGCCCTTTAGATTTCCCTCCAGAAATATTGCTCCTTATATCTTTTTGCAGGTTTTTTTGTGTGAATCAATTTGTCAAACTGAAGGCTAATGTGAACACGCATAACAGAGACATCTTTGGCAGAACCATTCACACACACACACACACACACACTGGAGGCATTGGAGGTGCCTCTAAATCTGAACTTCAAGGTTGATAAATCAAATGAGACGTTGACGAGTAAGTAGTTACGATAACTTTTGTGTGATCATTTGTATCCGTTTCCCATTATTAGTTTGCATGAGCGCCGCTTCTTCCAGCACAAAAACACAGAGAACCCTCTCAGACTCACATCTGCATGAGCAAACATGGGCGACACATGCGAGGCTGCTGGCAACAAATAGGACACGCTTAAGGGGAAAGTAAACGGTCTGTACCAGTTTTCTTTTACTATTGTTTTTGTACATTTACACTTAGATTACACACTAAGCGAGCGTGATCTAATGAACAGAGGTAAAACAAATTAAAAAAGGACGTACATTTTCTGGTCAGCCGGCAGACAGAGGGCGCTGCAGTTGGATAGCTGCATGACGTAGATGGTGAAGCGTTGGTCTCTGGACTCGTAGCGGAAGCCGAGCTGCACTTGAGAGCAGCAGAGCGCCAACCTCTCCTCGTAGGAGCTCAGGGGGAGGTCTGCAGGGAGGCCCGGCCTGCAGGAAACACACCGCCAAGACACGCGGGGTTAAATATCATGGACAGAGAGACTGACCGGGAGTCTTCAAATGTGTATTTTACAATGCCGTGGAAAAGCAATGTAATGATGGAGGGGAAACACCATTCAACAAACTCTTGGTAAACTTCTAATACTGTGCTCAAAGCTTGTGTGAAAAATAAGGATTGGAGAATTACAATTCTAGAAATATTTCTAGAAATATGTATAAAAAAAAATTTCAAAAAATTAAAAAAAAGGAAAATAAATGTTCCTCGTTCAAATAGGCTGGTCAAAGGTCACCGTGTTCCCCTTACAAAATGTATTGGAGATAAAAAAAAAAAAGGGTCTCCGTACCTGCGCTCCGAAGGCTCGTACACGCCGCTGTCACCGGCCACCGACTCGTCGGACACCGCTGAGGTCACACCCATCTTCTTTGGCCCCGCCCCCGTCCCTCGCAGCTGGGGAGCCGAGTCTAAAAGACAACAGGAGAAGGAAAACACGGTGAGGATACGGCTGACTTCACAAAAGGATTTATTTTCATTTTCTGTTTAACTAGTATTTTCATCGACTTATTGTCAAGAAATGAAAAAGAACGCGAACGCACACACACACACACACACACACACACACAGTGAGATTTTCATGTAGTATTCATCAGGGGGGAAAAAAATGAATTACTAAACTATGACATTTCTGCCTATATGGAGACCCTGAACATTGGTTTATTTTAGTTAGTTTGTCAATAGTGAACTGGACCAACCGGCCACCAGCTCTGGGGCCCAAAGGGTTAGGGGCCCCCCTGGCCTTCACCTAAGAAATGTAACTACAAAGGGACATGAAAAATAAGAAAACAACTACACAGAGAAACCAAACCACGAGGTAAACAACTTGTATGTGTGTGTTGCTGCTGTGTAGTGAAGGCGGCGGGGTCTTTTGCGTGTCTGTGCCCAAGGGCCCATCCCCTCATCATCCGCCCCGAGCTCTGAGCCAGGCAGTAACAGAAACAGCATGTTAACTTGGCCTAAAATGGCAATTGTACTTCTTTGGGACTTTTTTGAAACTGATTTTGAAACTGTCTCATTGCAGCATAGAGAGAATCCTCTCTATGTTGCATTGGAAATGAAAACTCATCGCACATCTTATTAACCCACACATCTTTAAATCCAAGGACGTTAAACCAGGAGCACACATAACAGTGTAACCTCAGAGGAAGGTCAATGGAGGACCGAAAGATGCAGTAGATAGATGAGTCGTTTAAAGAGTAGAAATCCTCGGCACTTCAGCGCAGAGTACTTGTTGAATCAGTGATACTATCAAAACTCTGTCAACAATTCACAGATTTACTTTGTTTGTTTACCTTTTTTTTTATATTGGCCACAGCTTTTAACAGCTGTGCTGCTGTTGACCCGATCACATCTTCGGAATAAAGCGCGGTACCATGTGTAGCTCCAGCAGCAGAGATGGAGAGAGTGAAAAGGGAACCGGACACCACGTCCACCTTTCACCTGAGGCCGCGGCAGCAAGTGGTGTCACGTTGAGCTGCTGCGTCGCGGGTTCAAAGCCCGGATCAAACTTCAATTACAATTATTCAGCTTTCATTCACTCCGGTGGCCGTGTGCCACGGCCACCGGAGGCACTCAAGGTCCTTAAGCTACCGTCACTTCTGTCTCGTCACACATCTTCCAGACAATAGCTGGAGGGACGACTGTGTTCGTAGGCCAAGTTAGCGTAGACTAAAATATTATTATTACATCTTCTTATTATGTTCTGATTATTACAACAACAAAAAACTCTGTGACAAACAAGTTATATAATAAATCTATCTATCTATATGTATAATAGATAGACTTTAAAAAAAAAGAAACACAACTGCAAACAATAATAATGATAAATGTAGCACACGTACACACAGGTGACCCAGTGGCTGTAATGTAATCCGACACCGCCCTAACCTTCACCTCCCCTCAGCTCTCCTCTCTTCATTGCTCCCACCAGCAATCAGGTTTCACACATCGTATAACATTTCTCATCACACACACACACACACACACACACACACACACACACGGGGAGAAGGATTCCTGGTATCCCGTTTTCCAATAAAGTTGGAGTGTTTTCTACGACACTAGTGTTACAGAGATAAAGGTGTTGCGTCACCAGCGTCTCTCTGCCGCGTCGTCACTCTCCCTCTCTCTCTCTCTCCCCCTCTCATTGGCGCTGCTCTAATTGCAGACAATTCATCACGATTATCATCCTCATGCTATTAACTGGGATCATCATTTGAGTCGTTATCCCGCTGCCCTGCTGAGTTATTACGCAAACATACTTTTTATTGCTGCGGAGACGTCGTGACATGATTGCTTCGAGGATAAGAGACCCACAGTCCCTCACAGGTTTTATGAACCTTCACATTGTATTTAGTAATTACTGTACTGTAGTTCCTTTGGAAGACTATCCACCTTGAAAAAAAAACACTTCAGCCTGTCGACCAACTTTTGAATACTGGTGAACTTTTTCATGGTCTTAGGCAACTCCTAATGCTGCAGCATAAAAAATATATTTCATTCAATAGTATGCTTCTAACTTGGTGTCGACAGTTTGTGTTTTCTTTCTGCTATTTTACTCAATGAGCTGGTATTTCAGCAGCACATATTATGACTTATACATTTTGAATGAAGAAGAACCAAAGAACAAAAGCTTCCCGTCTCACCTTTGACCTCCTCGCCAAGCACGTCGTGGTGGTTGCGCTTCTCCTCGAGCCTCCCGGGACCCCCGTGCTCCTCCTCTTGCTGACGCTGCTGCTCCTGAGAGTCCAGGCTGAGCTCCAGCTCCGCGAGCCGGCTGTGGAGCTCCAGGTCCAGGCTCAGCCCGCCGGGCCCCGCCTGGCCCGCAAACGCCGCTTCCCCCGGCAGGAAACTAGTGTCCGTGACGAGCGGCGAGCACGGCGGAGACAGCGAGGACAGAGACGACCGGGGAGAGAGGGAGCTCATGGAGCGGGGGGTTTCCGACAGTTTGAGCGCCTGGATCCTGGAGGACTCCACTCCGACACCGCCGCCTCCTCCTCCTGCTGCTCCGCCTCCAGCGGAACACACAACGTCCGCCGCCGGTCCCTCGGGCTTCTCGGCGAGCCGCTCCCCGGAGCCCGTCACCACCTCGTGTTCGTGTATGGTGGTGATGGAGCTGGAGGGGCGGTAGCCTCCCTGGCCGCCCTCCTGCAGGAGGCTGTCCAGCTTGTTCTGGAAGTCCGGGTCGGCCAGCTCCGGCTGCTCCAGGTAGATGTCGGTGAAGCTGAGGGAGGAGGTGGAGCCCAGGCTGGAGGTGGTGGCCAGAGAGCCGCGGCTGGACGTGAGAGAACCTCGACTGCTACCGGACGAACAGGACAGAGTGCTGGCCGACAAGCTGGGAGGGAGAGAGAGAGAGAGAGAGGACGAGTTACGATCGCAGACGTGAAGTTTGGAACTCACTTAAGAATAGAAACGCTTTTCAAAAGCAATGTCTGCTGACGGCTTACAACCCGATCAAAAACCAACATTAGATTACGCTTTGGCTGTAATTAATGGCGTATTTTATTATTTCACAGCGAGTTGACTGAAAGACAACGGTGGATAGAGAACCGAGGAGGTGCGTGAGGAGACAGCTAATGTAGAAAAGAGACAGTGATTGTGAGTCCTCAGCAAAAAGAGGGAAATCAAATGAATATTAAAAAGCCAGAAGCAACACTGCAGGCACACTTCTGTCTTCCACGCTCTCCTTTTCTTACTTTCCTTTCCTACTTCCTTTTCCGTTCTCACCTCTGTACGTCTCCTCGATCCCTCCCTGCCGATTCACTCTCCTCTTTTCCTTTTCATTGTTTTAGAAAAATGATTTCTCTTAAAATAAGTCCTGCATTGTCTCACGAGCGCAGCTGAAAAGCTCCTCAGGAGAAACAGATGACGATTTGAAACAGTATTTCTGTCATTTAATGACTATGTTTAATGTATTCTGCAAAGCACATTCAATAACCTTCCTGTATGAATCGTGCGATATAAACGCAGTCATTTTGTGAGTCATCTTTTTCCTCACCATCTCCCCGGCACAGCAGGCGAGATGTTTATTGCCAATTTTAAAGCGTCAAAACCAAATCTAGGACCTAAAATACACCTCAAATATTTGACTTGAGGGACTCCTTACAGGAGGAAAGTGTTTTCTTGCTCTCCTCTCTCTCTCTCTCTCTCTCTGTCCTCCACAATCCTCCCGTTCCCTTTCCTCCCCTCTCTGCCTGAGCGGCTCTCTAATTATAAAGCATGGAGGCTCGTTAGCGCAGACAGAGAGGAGGTCTTGTCGGCCGGGGGGACACTTTTGATGTCCATCAGACGAGGAGGACGGACAGGATGAAGGAGCCGCGAGACGAGAACAGAAACCAGAGGGGACGCGAGCCCGAGGAGGAGGAGGAGACCAACTGTCAAGCTCTCAGATTTAGCTGAAGCTTAAAAATAAAAATCCAGGTCTGCTGATTATTAAACGTGAATATTAAAACATGTACAGCTCTTACAACAGTCTTGCGTCATGTCGTAAGAATGGAAATGCGTATCTGGGTATAATGTATGTGGGCTGGAGAATTAGATTTGTGGAGCGATCGTGACCAAAATCGGAAGAAAAAAAAAAAGGATGAGAACAAAACGCCTTTCATCTTCAGCAAATGTTTGGTTATTAAAAGGTTAAATACTTCAATCGCGGCTCATCTCTCTACCTCCCCTTAACTTCAAAGCTCTGTGCTCTTTGACTGCCTGCTTTGAACCTAAAAAAACAGATGATTGGGTTTTTTTTCGACGACCTTGGGAGAAATGTGTCGATCTAGATAAAGGATGGATGAAATAAATGACTGTGCAAATGCAACTTAAGCCAAATGAAATGTGAAGAATTATCTGTTGAGCTATTAACAGCAGAAATGAGATGAACAAACCTTTTGAGTTGGATGTGTAGTGATGAGGCCAGTCGAACCATCTCCTCCAGCTCTCTGACCAGCTTGTTCCTCTTGCAGTGAAGTCGCAGTCTGAAATTACCGAGAAATATATTCATATTTGTAAACAAATCATGTTTTTCAGTCAGCTACAGACCTGCAAGTTGGAAGTGACGTCTTAATCTGATCAATTAAGTCATAAAAAAAAGAAATCCTTTGTCAGTTGCTTCCAGGTTGGACATGAGAAATGAAAGAAAATACTGAACATAATCCTCCGTTTCTGCCAATGCTGGAGGTGCAAGCGCTTAAAAAAAAAAAAAAAGTTAGCGAAACTATGAGATGCCGGCGCCGATGTGTTGTGAGCGGCTGCTTTGTGTCCAGGTGACAGCGCCCTGTCACTTGTATGTGTGAGCTTTGTTTGGAGGAAACCCGTCCATTAACGGCCGATACGATGATCCATGTTTTGAGTGGAAACTGGCCAAAGAGGGGAAGCCTTCGATCAGGTTACAGGTCGCCGCTGGTGTTGGTGTGAGTGTGTGGGCGACTTTGTGACTGTGATCCCCGTCTTGTTTTTACTTCTTCTATGGTTTATATATGTCATGAGTGGGAAAAGAAAGGTGTGAGTGGCTCAATGCTTTTAGCTGCCATCAAATGTCTAGTAAGATTCCTAATTGTATGTACTCATCCCAACGGTTTGGGTCTGATTTTAGATGCAAGGCATGCACTGAGAAGGAGCAACATTTTGAAGGTCCTCACACGCAAACACACTTTCTGGGCTGACAGTGTTTTCATGCTGACCTCTGCCTCCCTCTTCTGCTTGTTTTGCTACGTTTTTTTTTTTTTTTTTTTGAAGAAAAGCAATTTACTCATTTGACATTCTCATTATAACCTAACACACAATGCACAGCAGAGCTTTGCCACACTTGAGTGGAGGCCTCATTGGCCATATCTCTGATAGGAACACATCCGTGGGGTTTGTGTGGAGCCTTTAAAACGTCCAAAAGACTCTGATTTAGGGAATTTGACATCTACACAAACTGCAGACACAGAATACATGAGCGTCTGCATATTTCTTGTGTCAGTGTGTGTGTGTGTGTGTGTGTGTGTGTGTGGGCAGACTACAAGAGGTTCTTTTTGTGACCGGGCTCTGCAGCCTCTCATGTTACAGAAACAGGAGACAGGCCACAAAGAGAGACTGAGCTCAGGTAGAGTACGACCTGAACGCTGAATAACAAGCGTCCTGTTAGAGAAGAGAGGGGAGAGAAAGAGGGGGGAGAGAAAGAGGGAGTGAGAGAGAGGGAGAACGGATGAGGAGACGTGCAGGACCTTGGCGAGTCTGGTTTGCTGCCTACTGCCATTTCATAAAAAGAGAAAGTGCGACAGAAACTGAGCGAAGAAGAAAGGTGAAAGAAAAGATTTAGGAGAGCCAGAATAGAGAGAACGTGGAGGTGTAAAAGTATGTACAGAGAAGAGAGAAAAGGATAGGAGACAAGGAGAGGTGGCAATAGGAAAGAGAAAAGTAAACAAGGAGAGGACAAGAGTGGAGACGAGGAGAATGGAGGTGAGGAGACAAGCAGGAGGGAAGAGGAGATGAGGGTATTGGAGAGGTGAAATGATGAGAAGAGGATACAAGGAGAAGAGAGGATATGGGAGGAGAGGATATGAGAAAATAGAAGCAGGGGAGAGGAAACTGGGAGAAAAGAGGAGGAGATGAGAGGAAAAAGAGAAGAGAATGGAAGCCAAGAGAAGGTGAGAAAAACAGGGAATAAAGAGGACAGGATGGGAGGGGAGACAAGCAGAGGGGACAAGATGAGAGAAGGACAGAGGAGAATGGAGGCCAGGAGAAGGGGAGAGGAAACAAGGAAGGAAGATGACAGGATGGCAGAGGAAACAAGAAGAGGAGAGGAGACTTGAAGGAGGAAGAGAGGCTGCTCATTGTGCTCGCTGTCATGCTCATCTCCAACTCTTAATAATCAGCCAACAGAAGCAGAAGGTCAGTCGTTCCATCAGCAGATGAGACAATAATGAACGCAGTTACACGGACGTCACACTGCTGTCATCGCCTCCTCTGACCTTCTCCATCTCATGAGTGTATATAAACACAGGAACCCGTGCAGCTGTTCGCGGTTTTTACTGTCAGCGATGCTCTCGTCCGAAGCCTCTCGTCTTTCAGGGTTATTATTATGTATTATTACATGTATGTGTTTTCTGCTTAATGAACTGTGTTAGTATGCTGGCCCTCTAGAGAACCCCCCCCCTCTCACCTCTCAGTCAGAGCCTTGCTCTGGTTGTCCCTGGCGGCCTGCAGGTCTCTCTCCAGACGCTTCTTCTCAGACTCCAGCTTCTGGGCGTCGTTGGGCTGCAGCCGCTGGCGGGGGCTGACGTACTGCAGCTCCTTCAGCAGCTCCTCCTTCTCGTTGATGAGGATGAGGCGGTCTCGCTCCGGGTCCAGCAGCCCGGGCCACGCCTCGCTGTCCAGTTTGGCGATCTGCACCTCGATGGTGGCGATCCTGAGAGAGCGAGGGGAAAGGGAAGGGCGAGGGAAGAAGAGAGAGAAAGAGATTGAGCAACAGCTGACTGGGACTTGAACTGGGATCTTTTACTGGAGTAAATCACTATTAAACCAATAAAACCTCCATTACAAAAGGCACACATTTCGAGTGAACAGGCCAAACGCACAACTCCACACACACACTTCTCCCCATCCAGACTCAGTCCTGTACCTCCTCTTGGTCTCCTCGTACTTCAGACTCAGGCGAACCTTCTCTGCCAGTTTGTTGGTGCTCGTCATGAACTGAAACGCAAACAAAACATGAACACACAGTCAATTCTGAAATGATTGCCGGGGCACTCGGGTGGGAGAGGTAATCGAGCGTGGCACGAATTCATCATTTCTACGCATAATGAAAAAGTAAAAAAAACAATAAGACTTCACGACAGGGGATTGTTCAGTTTTAAAATCCTCTTGTGTTGCACTAAGAAAGGTTTGATAGCCAGCCTGTCTTTTCAAAGGTCGACAGAGTGTCGATGTGTCAGCTCAGCAAAAACTGCCTGCGGATTACCTCTAACGGCTGGGAGACTTTTTGATGCTCTTGCTGTTGTTTTTTTCTACTTGCCGCGGTCAATGTTGTCCAGACCGCAGCCCAGACTGACAGCTCTGTGGCTTTTTTTCCCCTATCCTTGTCTCTCCGTGGGGATGAAGAGCGAAAACGATTTTCCGCGCGGGACTCACCTCAGCGGGGATGTCGGTCTGCGAGCCGGCGTCGGAGTAAAGCCGCGGGATGCACAGCTCGGAGTTGGCGAGCGAGGGACTGCTGCCCCACAGCTCTTGCTGGGAGCCCGAGTCCAGCCGGAAACTGTCCTTCAACACCGCCAGTTTCTGGAGCAAACGGGGGGGGGGGCAGAAAGAGGAGAGCGCACGAGCCACGACATGAATGAACTGGCACACTGCAGCAGGAAACTACACAAGGAATAAAACAAATAAAAAATAGGGTGTAACGGGAAAACATATGGAGATATAAGTCACAATAATACTATACAGTGGGATGGGATCCACCAATATTAATAGCACGGTAAACGGCTTATTGTTTCAGAACTGTACAAAAAGCATCAGTGAGAGAAGTTGAGGGCGACGTGCATCTTCAAAATGACATAACAGTTTGGTGTATAAGCCCCTCCCCTTCTATCTGTGCGCCGTGTTCGCCATTTGTTAAACGATGCAGCAGCGAGGGCTGTCGCAGTCGTCCTTCCATCTTTACAGTGCAGTGACCAATATCTTATGTGACCTGCCGTGGAATGCACCTTATCTTTGCTATTCAGACGCGGTATGGGGGGAAAAAATAAACATACCACCTCTACGATAACCGTGTAGCGTTCCAGTATTTTTGATGATGCGGCTCTCTCTCCACTGAGCATTGTTTCAGCGCCAAGCTCCAGGTGGCTGTTAAACAGAGCGCCAGCCCCGAAGTAGCATGCGGGGACAATAAATAGGTTCCTATTTATACGATTTCACGACCCATAAATCAGATACCGCGTGCTCATTAGACCTCCATTGCCTCTGCGGGGGCTTTGGTTAAAGGAGGACAGCGGCGGGTTCAGCACATGTTTTTGGCTCCACTTCATTTATCACTTTCTTGTGAGAATCCTCCACATCCTTTAAGTTTAAGGAACGGTCCTCTCGTTCGCTGCAGCACGTCGCGCAGAAAAAGAAACCCGAAGATATTCAGATTGTCGTCACAGGAGAGTGAAGAAAAGCTGCAGCGTACTCACAACTGAGAAAAAGCTGGAGCTGGGAAAGTTTGGTATTATTTGCTTGAAAATTGACTATCAATTGATCATCAAAAATGTTCCGTTGATGGACTTAAAAACTAGGTAAAGCTTGTATTTATGTATGCGATATCAGACAGCAGGCCTAGGTAGGAAATGCACATCCCACCACCACGTGTGACATAGTGACAAACAGCCGGATTCGGACTCCACGGCCGCTGATGGCAGCAGATTAAATGGCCGGGATTCTAAAAAAGGCTATGAGGTGAGAAGAAGAATGTGTGTTTTGAAGTCACCGGGAGAGCTCCATCGATCTGGCGTTTACCGTCACACCTAAAACGGCAGAGGCCGCTCACAGCGAGAGGTGGCTCTTTGGTTGTTTCCTTGTCGGCATCCGGAAAGTGGTACTTGAGAAAAACTTAGGGTCTGGTATATAGCGGTAAATCAATTATTTGTTTTGGCTCAAAACTGTAGCCGTCAGTGAGGTCTGTGAGTAAGAACACGCCTCTCTCCATTTCTCTAGCTGTCATCTCTGTCTGTGTGTGTGTGTGTTTTTCATTTTTTAGCACATGAGTGCACTTCTTAACGCTTGGTTGCATAAAGTCACTGTCACAGCCATAGACAAACACACACAAGCAGACACACACACACACACACACACACACACACACATATGTGAACAGACAATCTCACCGACACACAGACTGAGCCGTCAGCTGCAGATGGTAAGGGGAAGGGAGGGGAGAGATGGGAGGAGGAGGGAGGCAGAGTAGAGTCCACAGAGCAGATTATGTATTATTGAACGCGTTCTCCTCCCTCTACCTCCAAACCAGCATGAGCCAAAACGAATCTGCAGCCAAAAGCTGCCCGATATATTTTGTATTTTTATGTACGTTTGGGGGGTGTATGCTGGAAGATTGTCAACACCGAAGCCTTTTTCGTAAGAACTGCAGTGTAAAATGCTCAAATGGTAAAAGAAGATTTATGGACAGTTCTACGTTTTCTATTGTTCTGCAGACGTGTTGGTGCCTGGAGCGTCAAAGAGCATCTGCACTGTTAAGAAACATAAAAAGGTGTTTTTTTCATGACTGAAAACTAAAATAGGACCCGGAGGCATTGTAGTGACGAGGTACAACGAAGCAAACTAATTCTTGGTGCATGGGGGAGCCTCAACACGTATCAAACTGATTTTATGCTCCTCTCCGATCCCCTCATTACCGGCAGCCAGTAAGCGCCAAGTCATCGCTGCAATACTGTCTCTCACACACACACACAAATGTGGGGAGTTATGAAACTGGGTGAAACACTTTCTTTTTATGTGGAAGATGGGAGCACATTTGTGGAAAATCGAAGCATCCTGAAACTTCAACTTGAGGCTCCCCATGCAACCATGAGCAGTTTTGAAAAGAACAATTTGCTTTTGTTTTCCTGATTTATATCCGTTGATATTGTTCGGGAAATATTGTAGGGTGTTGGACTGCTGGTCGGACAAACTAAGGCATTTGAATGCGTCGTCTCCGGGTCTAGGATGTGAAGTTTTTGCTATTTTTGACATTTTGGAGACAAAATAATGAACCAAAACAAAAAAAAATTACAGAAGTGACATAATCAAAATGCTGCAATCATAAATCCTTCGGTCGTTTTCGAATCTAAATGACAGAAATAACGTGTAACAGGCTGTGAACGCAGCTCCTAACTCACCGCACTCAAGAGGTACTCAGGAGTTTCTACAACGACGCAAAGGAAACCTCAGAGTTTATAAAATGTCGCTGCTGTCAGTGAAAAGCTTTTCATTTCCCCTCCCAAAAAAAGACTCACCTCAAACTGATCCTCGCAAACCACAGCCCTCACATCCTCCTGACAGGGTGTCACCACAACGACATTAAAAACCCCACCTGCCTCCCTGCAGTCTCGGCCGCTCTTGAGTTGGTCACTAAATCCGTTTTAGTACATCCAGACCTTTTTTCGCTCGGCAATATAACGTGAAGGGGTTTTAACGCGCGTAAAGACTCTCCCGGGAGTCGTCTGAAGCAAACTCATCTCCTCAGCACTCACATCTTCATTTACTTCTTCCTTACAAATCACTGGCGGCCACAGTGGGAGCTACACTGCACCTCCCTGCAAAAAAATCCATCGTGGGGCAAGTAAGCCGGAGCGTTTTTCAATTGTGGTCCTCGTCACGTTTCAATCTATCGAATGAGTGGATTCAGGGATTACTTTAAACCTAGGATGAGAAGTAAAGGCAGTTGGATACAAGTATCCCTACCAACCAAACTGTCGAGCAGCAGAGACCTGGCGGCGATACGCAATCATTTGATTGGTGTGGGGGAAAAGACGCACATGACGATGTGGGTCCCGCTGTGGTTTCCGACGTGATCCCGGTGTCACATGTCGGCATTTGGATCATCCGCCTCCTCTTTTCCTTCATCTTTTGTGCGTCAAAGGGTCGACACCGGAGCGGATTCCACTCAACGTCCTGCCTTCAGCGACTTTTAAACAATGCGGAGCTTTGAGACGCATTAAGAGATTTGTGCTCAAGTTTAAGCTCGGTCTAAGATAAGTGCTTCTTCCAAAATGGTGTGTTGAATTACTAGAACCTGTATTCGATTGGACAGGGTTTTCCCGGCTCCTCTCCCATCTTTCTATTCATTCTTTTGGAGTGACATTACAAATGTAATTTCACCTGCATGAGTTCCTCTTTCTCCTTCTCCCCAGAGCTGATGGCGTCTCGGATGGAGCGGACCTCGCTGAGGATGGTCTGCGCCTCCTGCAGCTTGTAGCCATACGGGCTGTTGGACACCTTCAGGTCAATCCTGTGGGAGGGGGCAAAGGGGACGAGACGGTCAGATTGGATGATTCAGAACAACGTAAGTACAACAGTCGGAAACGTCGCCAGATCATCATCATTCACAGTCGGCTGCTCGGGACGGATAATCACGTAATTAACTCTTAATTAGCTGCTTTTTATTCTGTCTGACGTTTACACAAGGAATTGGGTTAGCCGAGCGTTCACGCATCACAGCAACACTTTGACTTATTTTCATACAGTTGGACTAAGTGTCGAGTGTAAGCTGTCCAGGGAGCATCTATAAGAATCTTTTGAGCGCTTATTCACATATATTCTTGGAGGAAACTTCGACTGGGTTTATCTAAAGGATGGTGTTAGCGCTATACTGCGATATCCATTTTGTAATTAGCTACCAGTCCTACCTGAGAACTTCACGGTCTTGTTCCTTAAACATCGAGGCTCTCAAAAAGTTTTTGTTTTCCACAAATGCATCGCTGCACTTGCTGATTTATCGTATTTGTGAACCTACTCCAGGGAAAAATGGGCCAATGCTTGGAAACCTGCAGCCTCAGCATCAAAACCAGACTTTTCATCAGCTGGGGACGGCAGCACATTCAGCTGGCTATTAGACTGATATTTGAAAATACATCTTTTTCTTTTTCTACATTTCGCCTTCTATCGAAAAGTTTGAGTGTTTTTCCACAGATCTCACACACTGTGTCACAAGGTGTTGTCAGTAACTTGTGCGTATTTTGTTTCCGCAGGCTTCACCAGATTAAATCTAAGTTCATGATGGGAACCCCAGATGAACAATGTGGTGTAGAATCTGTGCATCATTCCGTCACATTCTTTTCAGTACTTCCTTGGAGTACATAACAATAGTTCCTGATGATGTCGTTCATTTAATTAACATGGATAAGCAGCAGAAAATGGATGGATGGATGAATCAAGGGAACAAATTATGAATTCATAGTTCATTCATTCAAGTAAAATTGATATTTATGCATTTTGATTGGATGAGCTTCCAAACCATGCGCTAGCAGCACGGGACACTGTCGCCTGAAAGTTCCAGCAGCACAATCTCACAGTTTAGATTAGAGATCTAACATCTCAACAAAAACATTTTAGAACCAACATACAGCAGAAAACATCCAAGAAATTTTAAGAACTCAAAGGCTACCGGGTATCAGTGCTTTTTTTAGTTAGTTTTCTTTCCTTTTTTAGAACTGCACAAACCCTGTTGTTAGATGGCTTCACGTGGATATAGTTTGATTGACAAAAGGAACAAATTGAGTGATATTAAAACAACGACTACGTACTTGTATCTGACAACGGAAAATTGATAAATGTGTAAATAGTCTTCCTGAATTATGAGGTAAAAATTTGAAAATGGTCCTTTAAAAAAAGAGCGTAAAGAAACATGAACACGACGCATTACCATCAACTGGTTTGAATGAATAAACTTGATCACAGCCTAGTGTGGTTGACTAGCTGCCAGTAGAAGTTGCAAACCAGAAATAACACATGTGGCCTTGGCCCCCCCCCCCTCCCCCCTCATACGAGAGGTCTTCAGCAAATGTGTTACAATTGGGCAAAGGCCGGTGAGAACAACTGAATTGAGAGTTCAGCAGTTTAAAGCAGCGCAGGTGGAAGCAGGAGGTGACTCAGCAATAGCTGGGGGAAAAAAACAACCGAAACTGAACGCGCTAAAAACATTAGCAGAGTTCATTTCACGGCTGGAATGCGTTCGCGTTTGGGCCAGCTCGGCGTGGGACGCCCTCTTGACCACTTTGAGTGGCGGGATTAAATGCTCGCTCGACTCGGAACGTTCTGGTGAACGCGTTGGAGCCTCTTCTTTCTTTGGCTGCAGGCAGACCGACTGGGTGGGAGGGAGGACAGACCCGGTCGCAGGGGGAAACCGACAGGGGAGTCGCTGCAGGAAACGGCCATCGGAGGCAGCAGCAGCTATGTAAGCCCTGTCATCAGCAAGTCATGCATGCATCTGAATAACAGGTCCTTTCACATTCTTCAGAGAGGGAAGAGGGGGAGGGAGGTTTGGACAGAGCGAGAGAGACAGAGAGAGAGCGAGAGAGAGAGAGAGAGAGAGAGAGAGAGAGAAAAAACAAGGTACAGAGAGAATGAGGAAGTGAGGGAGAGAGGCACTTGTCTGTAACAGGCAGAAAGAACAAGTAATCCTCCCTAAGTCCTTCTCAAACACGGACTTATGCTGAGAGAAAACAGTGCTATGAACCTTTTTATAATTACAATCACAACGACCTCTTTCCAATAAAACACACAGAGAGTTAGAGAGTTAGAGGGAGAGAGAGAGAGAGAGAGAGAGAGAGAGAGAGAGAGAGAGAGAGAGAGAGAGAGAGAGACTAAGCTGAAACATTACAACAATTTAAAAGTTCCCCGATATAACCATACTGTTTTTTCTGCCTTTTGCCTACTGCCAGGTCGTCCCATGGTCAAGGGAGCACCTTCATCTTCATCTGCTTGCTTATAATAAAATAAAATAGATAGAAAAACACATCTGCTTCACTTAAGTGCCCTCATCCCAAACACAGAATCCCTCCCTCTGTGGGTGCTGGGTGAGATATGCTGACTTTTAATCTCTAGCATGGGTCAAGATCAAAAAGATGACCCCCCCTACCCCCTCCTCCTCCTCCTTTTTTTTTTAAAAGGTGCAACACTGATGTTGGTTGTAAAGCTGCGATTGAGGTCAAGGCTCTGTGCAGGCAGGCCAGTCAAGTTCTTCCACACCAAAGTGGGAAAACCATTTCTTTATGGAGCTGGCGGGAGAGTGCTGCAGGAATCAGCCCTACAACCCGGAAATGGGTTCACATTTTTTAATGTCCAGTTCCCTCGTCACAAAGCCAATGTGGTTGGTTTTTTATGGGTTTCTGGTTAGATCCCTGAAACACAAGCCTAAAGTCCCGGTGAGGCTGAAGTTAGAGCATCTTTAGCTGCTGTCGAATCTCACAGTGAGACTAAATAGTTGAGGGGTTTACAGTGACAAGAGGGATTTAAATCAAACCCTTAGCATTTGATTGCACTGCTAGAAAGTGGGCGGGCTTTGGCTCCATCCACACACACACACACACCCCTTGAGAAGTAAGACGAGGGATAGATGAAAGGGAAACTTTTTATAGCACCGAATGTGAGTTTATGCAGATGAGATGAGCTTTTCGTCGAGGGAACCGGTGCGACGCTAACTTCCGGGTTGGCTCACTAAAGTACGCCTTCCCTGCAGCACTTGTATTGTGATACTAAAACAGGAAGGAGATGAACACAAACCGTTGCCACAAAGTTGTAATTCCCATATGCTTTGTTTCCCAAACTCTCTTGGCTTGTGACGTCTACTCATCTGTGTCCACCAATTGTTGCTGAATTGCTATGGATCTCAAATAAAATCCTTCACTACTGTAATTACAAAACAAACAAAAAAAGGCAAAGATCAGAGGAAAATGTGAACACAAACGTACCCTCCGATGTTTCGGACAACCAGATTGGGAACGTGAGAAATATTTCTGTGGGTCTAAAACTTTCTTCTCCTTCGCTTGTAGTAACATAACCCAAACCAATAAAAACAAACCCACACAAAAGCACATGAAAGTATGCGTCCGTGTTATTGTCACTTCTCCGTTCCGCAAACCAGAAAACCTCACGGCTCTCATGCGCGTTCAGCGTTCTGTGGAATCTTAATAGGAACAGAGTGCTCGGCTGCATTCCGGCCTAAGCCTATTCGTATTTCTGCAAACAGCGATTGGTTGCTGAATGCCGTCTGATGACTGTAACAGGAGAGCAAAGTCACGGAGGAATGCCGGCCAACCACTCGGCCTCAGCTACTCTTTAATCCTCCTGACACTCTCACTGTGCCGCGTGGGGCAAGACAAACAGACCGGGCATTCCTTTTCAATTAAACGTCAAACCCTGACAGCATGTCCGATGTGGCAAATTCAAATAAAATAAAGTCAAAGAAAAAGCCAGACTATGAAGAACAAATGGGAGAATGAATCCCTTTCAAATCAACATTCCTGACTGATGGCTTCATGGATACACCTTGCCGTTTCTGACGAACCCGCTTCGTATTCTAAGGGGTGAAAGTAGGTCAGATAGAAGAAAGGGGTGTTTCCCTTTTCAAATCCACATTCTTCAGCTGTTGTTCCATCGCTGCTTTTATAGAGACGTTAGTGTTTAATGATCGGATGGAATGTGTGATAATGCTGAGGCAATAACCGAGGCGATAAGCAACGGCGCTGCACCGAAGTCTCGCACCGACTCTCATCCGTTCCACTCCACTGCATTTCACGTTTAACTGTTCCACAGGACAAACTCCGAAAAAGTGAAAGAACCTTTAGTGGAAGTCTTGGCTCCTTCATTCCCACGGTGCAAAGATATGCCTCCGATGCCTGAGGGATCATGTCATAGATAAGGACAGGGCAAATGAAGGATAAGAGCTGAGATATGACTAAGGAGGTCTGAAGAAAGAGCACGTGAGAGGGAGTAGAAACATTTCAGACGGCTAATTCCACAGAGGCCTTTGTGGGTTTTTTTGAATGTGTGGAGATGCTGTTTATAAGAAAGTCTGTTCAGTTAAACAGGGAAACGGTGATATGTCTTCATCGTCATCCTTTTTCTGTCAGCGGACAACAAAACCGTGGAGAAGAGCCAACATGTGTTTTGAGTCTTGGCTAATGAAACCTCGTCCTGATGGTGTTCAGTCAAATGCACCATGTTTGTTTCTGTTGCTAGGCACAACACATTGATTTGACAACAGCTCATATAAGAAGGTGAACGCAACATCTGCTGCGCCGGGTCGTCCATCAGATGACAAATAATGCAGCTGTGGCTCACACACAGGGTGGAGGGAGACAGAAAAGTCTCATTTTGAGGTTCTCACTATGAACAATGGGCTCTTTTTATCCTGTCCAACATTGACCGTGACAGATATCTGTTTCTATTTCACAGCTGGTGTGTCATTTGTTTGCGTTCACTCAAAACCCATTTTTACATTCATAGCAGTTCAGAGTGTTTTAGTGTAAGACTTTTGGTTCTGAAAAGGCAAAGGCAGCAAGTTCCTTAAACTTGCAATTTTCTAGACTCCTCTGGTTGTAAAAATATGTTTTAATGTATAGATGTGATGTCTTTGAGAAAAGGACTTTACTTCTCACTTGATGTGTTGCCTCAGTAAACAGTAAGAGTTTATGGTCTTAATCTCTAGTTTTAAGTCTGCGTCAATACAATGTGATGTAGTTCATTGTAAAACGGACGATAAAGCAAGGCGTCGCTAACTCATGATTGACAGGTCGCTATCACGGAGTGAGAGTTGTTTGTGTTGCAACACTTTCACAGTGTGTTTTCAGTTTGTGAAAAGTTAACTGTAAAAGTGCCTAAGTCAGCGCTCGGTCGTATTAGCTCCACCCTCTTGCGTCATAAAAAAAAAACAAGATGGCGACGGACAAAATTACAAACTCGAGGCTTCAAAGGCGCCGTTCCACAAACCCGTGGGTGACGTCGTGGTGACCACGGGAACTTCTTATATACAGTCTGTGCTTAAAGGGAGGCTTTCACTACACTGCCTCATGGACTTGAATTGTGGTTTTACAAAACCCGATTTTCCGCGTCCACACTGAAATACAATGCAGAAGATTTCACAGTCTAGAGTGGAGACCTTTTTTTTTTTAACTGTCCAAAACTATTAGCCAAAACAGAAAGATGTTCTCAGTCGGAAAAGAAGCTGTGACGTACTTGTTGAAGAGATATAAATACATTAATATATAAACAATCATAACACATGTATGCGATGACTTAAGATTGCCCCGACACGCCACCCACCACACAGTCAACGTGTTGTGCAAGGCAGACGATAAATATGTGAAGACGGAGGGAAGGTCACACATACACTTGCTATTCTAGTCAGACTCTGATTGTCTTGCTTTGCTCGTCAAATTAAATTAGGCAGCGGCATAAAGCGTGAGGATCAAATTCGAGAGTCGGCTGTCGAGCAAAATACCTGTCGAAATGGCCTCCGGCGAGAGTTCAAGGTGGGGGCAGGCTAGACGGGGGAAAAGCGCACTCCAAGAAGAAATACCTGCTTAACACAGAGGGGCCGGACAGCTGGACGCGTGAGGACACTTACTCTTTCAGCGTCTCGAAGCCTTGTTCTTTGCACTGCAGCTCCTGCTTCATACAGGCCAGGTCCCGCTTCAGCTTGTTCACCTGAGACACAGAGATGAAGAAAAATGATATAGTTTGATTCAAAATATAGATGGAATCAGCGGGGAAATAAGAGTTTGGTTGAAGCCTCGATGAGACACGTTTCCATGTCGTAAGATTGTGTGTTAGGCAGACGAGGTTGAAACAGGAAGGAGAGGCTCCTACCCGGCTTTTGGCTGTGGATATTTCTGCTTTCAGGATGTCGGGGTCGTACTTGCTGGAGGACGACGATCTGGAATTCACTGCAGGAAAAAGGAAAGATGAGGAGCGAAAGGAGAGGCGTTAAAGACATGGATCGTGGTTATCTGGATCGTGGGCCATGTCTACTACTCATTATATGAATAATTTCTGTCATATTCATGTAATGTGCTGTACTTTATTCATTCTGGTCACATGACATCTATTGCTTCTGTCGATTCGGGGGTGATTTTGGGCTATATAAAATAAGCTGAATTGAATTGAATGATGAGCGGCCCATTATGTCCTTCTCTCGTTTGGTTATTTTACAGCCGTTGTTTTGCATTGCAGCAGGTAGAAATGACAGAAGAAACCTGTGAGCGAGAGACAGAGCAGCTGACGAAAGCCTCGATATGTCGACCGGTTTTGTGCTGCCAAGACTTTAAAAGAAAAAGTGAATCATCACAAATAAAGAACCATCTACTTCTCTGATGTTAATTATGTTTTTACCCTCTTCTGAGAGGCTAAAATGAAGCAACACTGATCCTACGAAGGGTTTCCTCCGTTTCCTCAAAAGGTCAGCACTGTCGAGGCAGTTCCCACGCGGTAAACGGCACAAAAAGGTCGAAATTTACCAAACTTCACCCTGAAACTTTTTCTTTTCTTTCGCAGAGCGAACCGGCTGACACGGACAAAGCACTGCTGTTCATCCTCTCCTCCGCATGGTGACCTTTAGAGTAACATCATATGGTCATAAACCTTTACTGGTTTTGTTGGTGCTAAGAGGCATCGGTCAGTCTTGACGTGTTGGTCGACTGCTGTTTTGTAAAAAGGTAAAGCGGCAATCAGAGAGATTGTTGAGTCGGTTTGTGATTATTAAATCCTAAAGTACATAAGAGGTGAAATGGATTCTCACTTAATAATATTTTCTTTGTATTTATATTGGATTGAAACTTTTTTTCTTACATTTTTAAAGTTGATTTCTTATTCTTTTAATTTACTCCCATTGAAATTCTCCTCTTTGATTTTTTTGTATTTATTTTCCCTTTATGTTATAAGTATTTCATATTTATGTTTTCATTTTCATTTTATCCTCTCAATTACTCCGTTTGATATATTTTTCTCTATTATTTCATTTATCTTATCCAATTTCTTTATTTCCTTATTTATCCTTATTTTCTGAAACCATACATATGAATGTTTCCATTGACATCGTCTCTGATAAACATTCCCTACTGAGTGATTTTGGGTCTAATCAAGAAATGGAAAGAAGGTTCTTGCATGTGTGGTTGTACTATTCTTGTATTATTGACTTGTGTGGATGTTTGACCAGAGGAGGGTGTGGTCTACTCACATGTAATCTTATATTTTTTAAATCCAAAGGCCACAATAACTAACACAACAGCCGTCAGTAGCACCTGCTGTCAGACCCACGTCGCATTTCCTCGTATTACATATCCCATCATCTTTACGCGCTCGATTCTCACGTCCCTGAACGTCAAAATAAAACCGAGCTGGGCTTCCTCCTCCCTCGGCCAGTACTCACAGCTGGTCTGCGACGTCGACTTGTCCCGCCAAGCGTCGTTGAGCTG
This sequence comes from Clinocottus analis, assembly GCF_023055335.1. NCBI lineage: Eukaryota > Metazoa > Chordata > Actinopteri > Perciformes > Cottidae > Clinocottus > Clinocottus analis. Next base: position 18,145,621 of record NW_027176207.1, on the reverse strand, counting down.
CCGGTACTCCTGCTGCGCCAGGCGGAGCCGCTGCTCCTTCACCTGGTAAATCTCCTTCTGGGCGCTGAGCGCGTCGCGGGCCACGGCCAGGTAGTCCCGCAGCATGAACTCCTGCTCCCGCTGCCACTGGGCCCGCGGGTCCTCCAGCTGGGTGCTCTCTGGAGGAGGGAGGGAGGGAGTGTTGAGGAGTTGCACAAAAAAGATGCCAACGCCACTTGTGGACACGGTTTGCACATTTATATTGAAGTTACGGCGTTACAGGTTTGTTTCAAAGATCGGATGTCTGCGGCCAAATTCCAGTTGCTGAATATTTCCAAAAGCATCGATACATTACTGGTATTTATTTTGGTTGACGTTAACAAGGAAAGTTGGCTTTAAAATTTAGCATTACAATTTTATTTCAAATTGTTTAATAACATTTTTTTTAAACACTGGTCGTCAAAAACAGTGGACTATTTTAAAATGTTTTTTCACAATATAATACGGTGATATAACTGATAACTGAATAAGGCCTTTAAGAGATTTTCCTTTTTTCAATGATTTTTTTTTTTTTTTTGTGATTATTTGACATCCGAATGGTCTTTCACATTAATAAAAACATTTCTATAAATGCACCACACTTAGCCAAAATGCTGTTTTCCGAGAGGCCGATGTTAAAAAAACATTCATGTATCCTGCTCACTTTCAGCCAGTTTATCCTCCTCCTGAGATCTTATTTACAGGTATGGTACACACAACAGAAAACACTCACACATCCATCAGACGTACATTACGGTGTCGATCAATGACCGGGCATCGCTTCAGAGTTGACCAGGGACGAGGAACAGGAATGACAAGGGAGCAGATGAGCAGAAGGAAGAAGTAAAACATAACGGTACACTCACTGGTGTTGTGGTCGACATAGTACGCTCCGATGCCGGGGTCGTACGCCTCCTCCCAGCCGACCGGCAGCTCATCGCCGATGCAGTCAGCGAACGTCAGAGGCTTCGTCTGCCTGCGGAAAAACAGAGTCGGAAAATGGATTTAGAAACCGAAAGAGATTGAAATAACATCTCCATTATACATCAGGACATGTTGCAAAACGCTGCTTTCAATGCTCAGTCTGTAATAGAGCCAGACAAGACAGGACAAGACAGAATGAATCACCAACAAGCACTGTGGTTTTTAAAAAAGGGATTGTGGGTAACGTCAGGATTTTGCAGATGAAAGTAACGGGTCAAGGCAGACGGATCTTCATCACACTTTGTTCAGTGAGTTCAAGTTTGGTCCCAGATTTAATCTGCCAAGATGCAGAGACTGTTCACAAGTCTGGAGCCTTTGATCTTTGAGTCAAGTCAAAGTCTCTTATGGTTCTGATGGACGCTCAATCATCTTTTTTTTTTTTTTTTGAAAAAGCCTTTGTGTAACTGTAAAGAGTGAGTGATATGAAAATTCAACTCGTACAGTTATCTCGAGCAGGAAAACGGTCACAACACGTTTCTGTACGATGCAAACGTGTCTATTTCAGCTGAAAACATGTTTACTTCTGCTGCAAACAAAGCTATTTCTGTTGTAAATATAATTATGTTTGCTGTAAACATGTTTATTTCAGCTGTAAACATTTATATTTCTGCTGTAAACATGAGCGATTATGAAAATTGACTCACTTTTGGAGACAGCCACAAGTGGCCATTCGAAGAAACTGCAGTTTTTGGCACTTCCACATTGGCTTAATTTTCTCAGTATATCTAATATATTTCTGAATAGTTTCAAACTATGTACTGTTTCATCACTCCATCAATTAGCTGACACCATCAGCCTCGATAAGTTCTGATACATGATCACTTTAAGCAGGCTATTGCAAAGCACTATAAACACAACGAGGCATGCAATAATAACAGTAACCGTTTTTTTCCAAGCCAACAGTTAAGAGTACAACCAATTAGAATAATTACACTGGGACTCAGACCAATGATGAAACTTAACTCGCATCCCTCTGGACTCTCACATTCCAGAGATGTTTGTGTGCCGATTAGCGCGATGACTGTTTTTAACTGAAGACTGCGCAACAAATTGCCCTTGGGGAACAACAAAATATTACCTTACCTCCCTAACCTCACGAATGGTTTAAAAAATGTGTCCAAACTGGTACAAGTATTTGTTTGCCTGCACCTCTGCACGACACAGACTCATTTGAACCCTCTAAACACTCCCATACGCTTTCTAACATTTGTGCGTGTGTGAGAAACAACAGAAACTGACTGTTCCAACTTTGCACTACAAATAAATTAAAAAAACAAAGCCGAATAGGGAAAATAAAATAGTGTGTAATGTGAAGCGTCACATGATGGTAATGAGCACATTAATAAGCCAGATTGTAGTAACTCACACCAGACTGACAGTTGCTGTTGACACAAAAGCAAACCACGGCCAATTTGTGACAATTCAAATGACGGTGTCATTATGAAAGGGAATAACAGTTGTTATAAAATTCCAGTTTTTCTCTTTATAGTCCATGTAAGTTGAGCACCTTTTCATACAGACTAAATGAGACGTTTCACAACAGTTTCAGCTTTAGAAGGACTGGTATGCCTTACTAGTTCCTCACATTTTACGAAACCTTTGATTGATTAAGCAGAAAAATACTGATCCGTTAACAGGATAGTATAATAATAATAATAACAACAATAATCACCGCTGGGTCGACACAAAACGGCACCGAATTATGAGGATGAATGAGCACACTGTGCTCCAGCTGCGTTTGACTGGAGGCTGAATCCTCACCAAAAAAATAAAAGGAAACCCGAAAGTCATTAGTGGGGCAACACACCCGCTAAATTATGTATTAATGCGCACACACAGGAATGTATCAAACCCTGCAAGAATCTGACT